>NW_027176372.1:2902828-2974965 GCF_023349555.1 Cebidichthys violaceus
TTACATTTTTGGACCTAAACTTATTTTATGAGCAAAACAAACACTGAATGCACTCACCCCGACACTGAATGAAAACGTCTTCGGTTGATGCAATTTACTGGTTTGTTTTCATTCTGTTGTCTCCGTTTTATGTTTATTAACGTTTAACCGTTTTGTTTGAAAGTGTTTTTAATAAGTGGTGAAACGTTCACGCTGCTGCCATCTTGGCCAGGACCCTGTTTCATGGTCTTAATGGGATTATCCTGGATACATAAAAGGTTAAATAAAATAATAATAATTAAAAGAAAATGTTACATTTAGGACATCTTTGAGCCACATTAGGGGATATCTAATATGAAAGGCTAACATACACAAAATATAGGTTGTTAACTAAATTCGCCTATTTAACACGTGTATACGTTTTCAATAACACATGGATGAAACAAAGTTGTGATTTATTAAACAAATATCTATTAAAATGTCTGGTTTATATACTCAAGATAGTAAAAAGTGATGTGGATATGGTAGTAAAAAAAGTCAAAAATGTTCTCTCACACCCCATTGATCATTTTTTTTATCAAAAGTGGACCCCCAGAAAGAAACTTTGTGAAAACACTGCTGTAGCTCCATCACAAGGCTGCCAACGCTCCATCCACCCAGCACAGCCACATTTCAAATGTAGGGAACCATCCAGAGTTATACACCAGCACATGAGACGGGTCAGAGGCAGCAGTCACAGCTGTTGTTGTGGACAGTATGTGAGCCGTATACACACCTGTGTGTGTGTGTGTGTGTGTGTGTGTGTGTGTGTGTGTGTGAGTGTGAGAGAGAGTTTACAGACGTGCTTCACACACATTCACACTCTCGCAGCAGCAGGAACACCAGGGTTTCATAAACATCACAACAGGCAGGCTGCAGAGAAATATGTGCTGGTTACATACAGAGCGGAGCAGCTGTTTCTGTGTGTCACGATGTGCCGTGGCTGAGAGAAGACATCGGCGTTGCGTTAGTGTGGATCGCTGTGTAGAATAACTGTAGGAAAAGACAAAGTGTGCTCAACGACTACAGAACGTGAAGCTCTGTACGGTCTCTTCAGGGACATGTGGACTTTTTGTATACGCCGTCTCTACGTCACTCCTCAGACCTATAGTCCGAGTTCATTGGTTGCAAAAAACAACAACGCGTAATCCAAGATGGCGACGGTGAAATCGCCGAACTTGAGGCTTCATAACCGCAGTCCACAAACCAATGGGTGACGTCACGGTGACCGTGTCCACTTCTACAATCTAATGGGTGCAACGTGGCGGATTGTGAAAACGCAATAATCAGTGTTGCTTTGTTTGATAGTAGTCATCAGCTGCTCCTGACTCACTACTAGCTAGGTAGCTGGTTAGCACGTATGCTACAGACAAAAGCTAGCGGGACACCAGCTAGCTCAGTGACTGTGACAGTTGTTTTGTTTTTTTTTCTAACTTTTAGATTAGTCGACTAGTCTAAGTTCAAACGTCAGGGATATTATCCGTCAGGAAGATCCGTACAATGACTCAAAACATTCGAAAAGCTTTGCAAATGTTTTAACGGCTTAAAAAGCATTCAAGGTCTTCGTTTCATCTTTATTGTCCCCGAGAGGAAATCCTCTTTGTAGCGAGATGCATGAAAGCAAATAACGCAAAAAACAAGGCGTAGTGCGCGACTCAAGACCCACGAATTCTTGGGTTTATTAACATCCGTAAAGCTGCACTGTAATAAATAAATAAAGTATAATCAATGACCTTCTAACTACCCGGTTATAAACAAATCAAGCAAAGAAAAGAAAGTAATTCTTGACAAAGTTAAACTTTGGGAGGAAACAGATTCAATTAAGCTGCACACATGCAAATTCCTGTTTACACATGTGACATGACAGTGGAATTGTTTTGATATGAGCTAAATCTGAGGTGAGGTATCCCTGTACTACATTACTGCATGTGCAAAAAGAAACAAACTCGATTCCCTTCTTCTGCTGATGGTTTTCTGATTGTGGTTTGGTTTAGGCAGCAACAACCTCCCTCAGTTCATTGCAGATGTTTGTTATGCTGAAGTAAGATATTGGCAGCATGAACCAGCATTGTTTTCAGCTCTTCAGTCATCTTCTCCCTAAGTCAACACAAAAAAAAAAGACATGCTACTGTCCTGACCAAAAATGTGGCCACACACACACACACACACACACACACACACACACACACACACACACACACGAAATCCACAGGAAATGTGTCGTGTCCCAGGTAGAGATACACAGCTTTCCATTATTGTAGAAAAGTACAGTTAATCACGGAGGATAATAAGGCGCTGAGGTTATTTGGTGTCATTAAAAGTTGCAGAATAAGACAGCCAACGTCATCAAAAATATGTGTGCGCTTGTTCGGAAGTCCAGAGAAGTTAGCAAGCTTTAGACAATGAATTAAAAACTGCTAACGTCATCAAAATGTCTGGTTGTTGCGTGTTCGGTTGTCAGAACTCAACATTCCAACAGTGGACTCTAGCTCTACAATTCAGATAAAGAAACGGGTGTTTCAGTTCAATTTGTGACCATTGGTGACTTTTAGCCTAATGCGTGTTCAAATTGATTGAAGGCTTTTTAGAGGTTGCCGCCATTACGCGCAACCACGGCACAATCGGCTGAGAGTCACCAGTTAACACGGTCACTTGTTGAACTGAAACACCGGTGTCGTCTATGGCAGCAAGTTAAAACGTGTCGACTACCACTGGACGGTTTGTAGCGGCCGTTTTTTAAAACTCAATGATGTCCAAACTCTGAGCTTATGTCACGACGTTCTGCACTAAACCACAGATAACGCAGCTGGGAGCATCTAGTATCGTTACGCCTTAGACTTCTCCACTTAATACAGATCGGGTCAGTAATTATTGAGCCTCTTGCTAATGTGTTCTGCTCACTCACTAATAGCACGCTGATCTGGAAAGGCAACGTGATTAGGTTGCATCTGTGATCTTTGGTGGTTATTGGTGGGTACTGCACTCTGTTGTACTTTTGTTACCAAACTGTGCGCGCGCACACGCACACACACACACACACACACACACGCACGCGCCGTCATTGTTTGCAAACTGTTAAAAAGGGTTTATTGCAATATTGAAGCATTTTATTTCATTTCCGTAGCTACCACTGCAGTTCAAAATAGTCGAGATGTTGATGCAAGTTGCAGAAGTGCAATTAAATAATCCACTTCCTCAATCAAAGACCAATCTTGACTAATCGTGATTGCTGTAATCGCGGTTATTCAACCTCGTAGCTTAAAGCTTTATACATAATTGCTACGCCCTTTAGTTTTTTAATTAAGTTTTATATAGGTATATAGAAATACACCCTTTTATGTTCTACATAAAAAACTGTGGCTGAGGCCTTTAAAGTGGCTGTTGCAGCGAAGCAGTGGCCGGAGGAACAGTAAACATTTAGGTAGCCAGTCCACCCACACCGGGAATATTTGGCCACATGGAGACTTGTGTGTGTGTGTGTGTGTGTGTGTGTGTGTGTGTGTGTGTGTGTGTGTGTGTGTGTGTTTAGGCCCCGCCTGTGTGATTTGCTTGTTGACCATCATTTATGCAATGTTTTTCGTGCGTATGCCACGGATCACGAATGATACGTACCAGAACCCTCTTGGAGACAGTTGGATGGAGTTCTGGTCCAAACTGAACTCCAGTGTGATTACAGACCTGCAGCCGCAGAGTTTAAGTGCAAACGCACGGACTTGTTCACTGAGCGCCGCGTGGATACTTGCTGCGACGCGTCTCACCGTCTTCTCGTCAAGTCTGAGAGGGAGTTGAGCAAAGAGGGGATAAAATGTTCTTCAACAGGACTCGAAACCCAAATACCTTGTGATCCTATTTCCATAGCACATTTCTGAACAGACAAGGAACAGATTCAAAAAAAGACGTGCCATAAAATGTGAATTTGGACTTCTATTAAAGTGTAAAAGAGAGGGAAAGTCTGGGCATTTTGATTCAGGTGTTCTGTGTCTTTCCACACATTGCATAACAGAGATGATTCAGCAAACTTACACAGTAATGAGGACTCGAATGAAGCAGAGACTCACAAGGCAAAAACACTGTTTCTCATGGTTTAAAATAAAACAATAAAACAGGCACGCGAGAGCAAAACAACAAGGCTGTAAAACCAGAAAAGCCCGGCGAGGCCGTGAGCTGCTGGTGGAGGAGCGTTTCTACAGATAGAGGCTGATGACAAATGTGGAGCAGGTGTGTAGACCGGTGAGCGTTCAGGTGTTTTAATGCAGAAAATACAACTCACTGAGGACCACCAGTGGCCAGGTGAGGAATAGCAGGGTTTAAACTGACGGAAGAGCTATGAGCTGCATTACAGAAAGGACTATAGTCAGATTAAGAGGAATCTGATGAAGCTATGAGAGGACGTGTTGAACAAAGAGGGCTTCATTCACCTGGTTTAGTCTGTCAAATACTAAAGCAGATGTAATTGTAATCCCATTTTTGTTCCAGAGTATAGATACAAACCGAGATTATTGAAAATGAAACGATACATTCAAAGCGTCATTCACTCATTTTGTTGGTCACTTGGGTGAAGTGGAACAAAATGGATACACAACATTCATTGTCTCTCATAATATTTATTATTAGACAAAGTTGAAATGTTCTAATGTGTTCTAATGTTCTAACTTGAGGCTTCGAAACCATCGTCAACAAAACAATGGATGATGTCATGGCGACTATGTCCACTTCTTGGATACAGTCCATGGCTTTTAGAGCTTTTTTGGCTCAGTCAAGATGGCCAGTAAAGTTTCGGGCCATTAAACCCAAACAACGAGCGAAAAGATGCTGAAACGCTCCGTCTGATTTGAGGAAATGCAGAGCCGCTATTAGCGACCCCTTTCACATTTCCGCTTTCATTTGATCTGCTGTTGATATAAAGAATATTGTTAGCGCAGCTTTAAAGTTTTGTCTCTGCAAAATGAACTTAAAGTTGATCCCGGCTCGTGCAACCCACCGACGGGGTCGAATTCAACGAGTCATTGTCCCAACATCTGCATCAAAGAAACCAGTGGGACCAACTGAGGGAGAATCCTCTCTCTCCCAGCGTAGCGGCAGCTGTGCTGGTTGCCAAACACACAGTGAGTTAACCAGCACAAAAGTCAGCAGCACCCCCCCCCCACCCCAAATTAGAAAACAAAACAAAACTCTGAAATCGCTGAGGCGGCAGAATGTCACACGTGGGATCAGGAACAGATGTGCTGCCTCTGCGAAGCCTGACGGAGCGACTCCCTGACAGCACGCCGACACTCGAGCCAGGGGTCTCGCGATGACGGTGTTGTCTGTTTAGCGTTCATCGTACACTCCTGTAAATGTTCTCAAGATGGTGGCGAACCAGAGCGACGCTGAATCCAAGCCCCGCGATGCTGGAGGACAAAAGAGAACCCACAGAGTTTCACATTCAAAGACGAAGGGAAGGCGCTTTTCCCAAAGATAGGGCCGCCATCGTCTTCCCCACACACACACACACACACATCCATCTTTCCCTTTCATTTTCCCAACGGTTCCGACTCGCCGATGCTTTCATGTGTGTTGAAAGGCATCGGCTGGCTGCAGTACACACAGCATTGAGGAGCACTTAGCGAAGACGAGCACTCGCAGCTTTGATGCAGATGTTGGGGGAAGAAAAAAAAGCGGAGAGCGAGCGCTGAGATCGGGTGATAATTTGTGTGTTGATGTTGTTTCACCGGGGTGATTTGTCCATCAAGCTGCAGAGCCATCTGAAGACTCCGCTAATGAGGGGAGACACACTGAGCGGTCTGGTGGGAGCTGAGGATGTGGGTGGATACGGTGAACCCTGACACCTGGAAAAGTGACATTGACCATTTAGTTTCAATGATTGGCGGGAGTACAGCAAGGCACATGTTTAGGGACACTGATTGTGACCCTAATTTAAGCTAAGGTGCTAGTTGACTGTCGTATTAGGGTTGGAAGATGCAAGATTACCTTCTGGATTTTTCTAAAGAGTAAATAGGCGAGCTTTTTGATCTGTAAACAATGATGACGTACGTAAGTGTGTTCACGCAGTTTGGCAACAGAAGCACGGTGGAGTGCAACGACCGCTTGCCAAGCTTTGCGAGGACATTTAACCAGCAAAGATTCGAGAACGCAACCTACACAAATTGACTCCCTAAGACCCATTGTGCTGTTAGCGAGTAAGCAGAAGACATCAGCAAGTGGTCCAAGGAGAAACCTTGCGTGTAACGTCGCTGGATGGTCCCAAGCAGGTCATCTGTGTTCATGTACAAACACCACGACTTTATTGAGTTTTTTAAATGGCCGCTACAAACAGTCAACAGTGGCAGGCTTGATAAGAGTCCTGCAGTAGTGAGTCCTAAAACCCAGGAATGAGTCAGCATTTTAGCAATTCCGGTTCCTTTATCTCAAAGTCAATGTTTTGTTCTTGTTGTTGTTACATGTCTGAAATAAAGTCTGCTGTGGGGACTTTTTTTAGGGACTTTTTAAGCTTTTACGCGTGTTAAAAAAGTCGATTGCTAGCAAGCGTCTAAATGAAACGACTAAACGTCCTCACTAGAACGCCAGTCCTCCTTTAGCTTAGCGGTGGAGACGTGAAGTCATGTGACCGTGGTGGGGGTCTCTTATAACCTCACGTTGGGTTTTTACTTCCGGCGATTGCGTTCACGTTTCACAGATCATAAAAGTGTATTTTTTTTGCCACAGAGCTTATTTTCTGCAATAATCCAAAATCCATTGAAACAATTGTGCGACGCTTACTTCCGAGTTCCAATGCGATGATTTGCTCCTTTTTTTAATGTGTTTTCACACATGTCACTTGAAAATATGGTAAAACAAGTGAAAATATGAATAGATAATGAAAATCTTTCGCTAATGAGTGTGCTAGTAATTAACTCTGGACCTGCAACCATTGATGAAGCACTGAGTTTTCTGTATTGAACATCTGGATCTTACAGTGATTTGTTAAAAGGTTGATGAAGTTCACTATCATTGACTTTTTTTTTTTTTTTTAAACTTGCACATTCAACAAATCAAAAGTCTCTTAACGCCAACAAATGAGAGCAAGAGTGAAACATGTTCTTTGTTCCAGCAGCGAATGTGCTTTTAATTACGAGTCGTTAAAGTGAAACTCGGGGAGGAGCTGCAGCTGTTTGAGGACACTGAAGCTCACAATAATCAATCTTTATAAACAAGCTTTCGGGAGGATTTTTGAAATTTTTTTTTGGGGAGGAGGAACTCTCTGTTTTAAGGAAGTCACTCGCAGCTCAGTGCCACATCCTTCTATAAATACTGGGGGAACTCTTGAGTCAACATGGAAATCATCTTAATGGGAATTATGTTTTGATGACATTTGTGCACTCAGAGGGAGAAAAAAAAACAACACTCTGTGGGAGCTCCATGGGAAAAAAAATCGAAGCGCGGCTCTTTTTTCGCGCCTTCATTCAAGATGAATACGCTCAGTTTGAGGATCTGCTGAACGTCCGACTTGTTGGCACCACAATTTGTTCAAATCAGACTTTTTTTTTTTAAAGCGTGCACGATTACTTTTGCTGCGAGACGTGGTAGCTGTGCACTGCAGCGTGTTCCTTCAGTCATTACTCACACAAATAGCTCGCCGCTCGCTGAAATAGCACCATTTGAGTCGGCAGGAATAACACCCACTGTATTTTTTTTTCTGAGGGGGACCATGTCCTGCAATGTAACGTGCAATGTTTGCACTCAGGATAAATACTGCAATTAATCCTTAAACACATCATAAGCTCCTCTGCCATTCTGCGAAGTCCAGCAGCCATCTGGATAATATCCAAAAACAGCACTTGTGGAGGAAAAAACAGAAACACCAGCCTGCCTGCAAAAGAAAGTCATGGAAGACAGATTCATGTCAGTCCTCGTGAGTGTTTTACATCCCACCATACTGTAGAACAATGTGCCCTCTGTGTACACAACCTTCTCCTGCTCACCTACAGGGAGGAGGTGTGTGTGTGTGTGTGTGTGTGTGTGTGTTGCCCGATATCTTTCAGACTCAAAGCAGAGGAGATGCTGTGAGGGTTTATTTGAATCCATCTCCCATTTACTGGCCCCACCACCCACCCACGCTGTCGTTATCATTGTTAGTGTTCTTGTTATCTCGGCATCAGCGTGGCACAGCCTTTCGTCAACAGAGCGCTCCGCAGGACCGAGAGCCCGTGGTGATTTACCCAGATCCGAGGCTGTCACTCCGCGCCGAGTTCACGGCTCCCTGCGTTTTCTCTCGTGGCCTCTCTCCCCCCTCGATGACAGAGGAGATAAGCACGTTGCGTACCGAAATCATCGGGCTCTGGCGAAAGCAACAAAAAAAAAGCAGTTCTGCTCAATAAGCCAGATGTAAATAATTGTTGAAAGCAATATTGGGCCTTGCGTCGCGGAGGCCGCTTGATGTTTTGCTTGGCCGTGAGCGAGGTGGCTCAGTTTCATTCGGGTCCTGAAATGCCTTTTAAATGTTTCGTTCAGACCCAGTTTTATTTAAAGACTGCACAGAGTGAGCCTTGAATATAAAAATACCTCACCACCCAAATGATTTGAGCTTGCAGGTGACCATTTTTTTTCCCAACGCTCACATGGATTTAAATCAGTTGCTTACATCTGCAGGAAAGAAAAGTTCTTAAAGCAGCAGCTTTTTAAATAAATACTTTTTTTTATTCTGTTATTGGCTTTTTACAGGTACAAAGCATACAGCATGTTATAGTTTTATCAAAAGTGGAAAATACTGATGTTACATATGTAACAAATGTAAAAAATAAGTCTTCAATCTTACTTTCCCCGAAAGTAAGAACATACATTTCAGCATATGAAAATATCCATAAAAACACAGCTTAAGTAATTTAAGTTAATAAACAGTACAAAAATGTAGAAACCATACATGTCAAAATAATGGACAAAGACAACCAACAACAAATGACTCCATGATTTCTCATGAATTAAAAAAAAAATGTACACAAGTTCATAGTGTTTTAGTTGGGGACATGTTTATAGGATCCATACATCATTAAACGCTTGGCTGGTCAGAAAACGCACATTTGTGACAAACAACACTAAACCCCCCCGACAAAAAAACCCCCTCCTTTCCTCCTGAACTGAAAACTGAAAAACAGAAGAGGAAAAGTCCACCCCCCTCCCCCGTACTGAAATCCTCAAATGTCTGTAAGGCAGGGGACATGATTAATCCTCACTCTTGGAGCGTTTAGCCAGTCTTCTGTGAAAAAAACAAAACCCACCACAAGGGCAAAGACATGGAGAAAAGGGATCAACACATCGGTGGGGTCGGACCGTACCGTGCGAGCAAAGCGGCGCGCTAACTTCCGCACCGAGGGGCCGCGTCGCCGTCACCTGCAGGTGCAGTCAGATCAAACACACATGCTTCCTTTTAAGTAAATAAAAAATTGACCCCTAAAAAGACGGAGACCGGGAGTTTCCTTTTTTTGCTCGGCGGCCCCGTTGGAATTCTCTTCACGTGAGTGTTAATGCTATCTGCCGTCTTATCTCTCAGCTGTGAATGCGACAGAAGTTTTGTGAGGAAAGGAGAGGCAGTGCTGGTAATAGAAAACAGAAATGTTTGATCAAGATAACAGGAATGGAGCTTTGCAGTCACTAAATTAAATTCAGACATGGATTTTCTTTTTTCTCTTTTTTTTTTGAGCCATTCAGTGTCAATGGATACGTTGTAATGAGGCCTCGGAGAGATGAATGCACGATTGTACAGTTGACTTTGGACCTAGAAAAGACTGGTAAACTATTCCAAGGTGGCTAATGACGAAGTCCGTCACGTTACAGGTGCCATTTGTCTGCCTTACTGCATTAAAAGTCGTCTTTTAATTTCGAATAAAAACAAAAACATGTAGTCCAATGTTCTCTTGAAATATACAGTCTTCCTTTTTTTGTTTCGTTCAAATGGAGAACATCACCATATTCTACAACGTTGTAATAAATAGTCTCATACGTATTGCTCGGCTTCTCCTTCGTTTAGAATGGTCACCGAGCCATCCCCACTGTTCATTTCAATGTCATTTGCCGCCGCGTTCTCGGGGAGCAAGGCTAAGTCCTTGAACACATCTACATAATGTCCGAAGCCGGGACCCCAGTTCAACAGATTGTCCCAGTTGAAGCCCCCAGGTTGCTGGCCCATTTTGTGGGGCAGGGTGTAGTGCTGCTCAGTAGGGGGCATCTGGGGAATGCCAGGCCCTCCTTCCGCCCTCCGACTCGAGTACCGCCTCTGCTTGAGCCTCCCGCCGTAGTCCTCGTCGTCGGCGTCTGACTCGTTGACCTGCGAGAGCTTGGGAACTCGGGAGCTGTAAGACACCGGCTTGTCCCGGTCGTACTCCATCTCAGAGCAGGTGAAGGAGTCGTGCGAGTCACTCTCTGAAGAGGACTCTGGGGCCGGGATGCCATCAGCGGGGTTGCGAACCCTTGATAGCGGCCTGCGGCAGTCCTCTTCCGAGCTGGAGCGCCCGTGGTCCGCGCTGCAGATGCTGGGGTTGCGTGGGCGCGGCGTGTTCAGCCGCTCCACTTCCTCGATGGACAGCCCCACAGGAGGCCCCGTCTCCAGGGGGATCTGTTCGATCGGCTGCTTGAGCCGACTGCCCGGCCTGGACGCGTGGCCGTGGCCGGCCATGGTCTGCGGACTCTTGCTGCGCCTCCCCAGCCGGGTGGCGTAGTTGAACATGGGTGGCGGCTGGCACATGTCGTTGTGCAGATCCAGCGGGCTGCCCTCGCGGCGAGCCAGGTTGAGCTCTCTGGTTGGAGTGTTTCGGTAAAAGGAGGACGGCTTGGTGAACGGTGCGGGGGAGTGTCTGGAGAGAGGGTTCGGGGTCGGGCACGCTGAGTGGGAGTGGCTGAGCGGGGTGGACCTCAGTGCTTGGGTGTACTGAGGCTGGTAGGTGTAGCTCGTCGCTCCGAGGGGTAACGGGGACTGTCTGGCGAAGCCCAGCGGGCTGTGTCTCTGGATGGAGAACTTGGGCGTGTGGCTGCGGAACTGCTTGTAGTGTTGGATGATGTCTGCATCTGAGGGAGCGATGCTGCTGGCATTGTCTATGTCGTAGTGTTCAATATCTGCCTCTGGGCCGTTGCAGGGGGCGCAGGGAGCACTGGGGACGGTCTCGTTGTTGTGGGAGATGTCTGTTTCATCGTAGATCAGATAAGGGTTCTCCCTCTCAATGATGTCCGGTTTGGGGTTCCCTTCTGGTTGTTTCCGTACCGTCATGTCATCTCCGTACGGCGGGATGTTATCGGGGTCATCGAACGCTACGTTCTCACTGCCCTTCTTCTTCTTCTTCTTCTTCTTCTCCTTGGGTTTCTTCTCCTTGGGTTCCTTTGGCACTTTGGTCTTGTTGCGGCCCTTGCAGTGGTTACACAGGATCAAGCTTAGCACCACCAAGGCGAGGAAAGTGGCGCAGCTGCCAACGATGGCGGGCACCGCCCAGATGGGGAGGACCATAGCCTCCGCCGTGGGGCTTGGGCTGCAGACAAAGCCGCCGTTGTTGGCCGACTTGCAGACATTACCCTGAGGGCACTGGACACCCAGACAGGCCACCAAGGTCTCGCAACTCGTGCCCGTGTAGAACTCAGAGCAGACGCAGGTGAAACCTGAGCGGGGGTCCGGCACACAGCTGCCGTGGTTCTGGCAGGGATTCGAGCTGCAGTCGCCGGGCGGGACACACTGGTACGTGTACCACTGGTTGACGCACATCAAGCCGTCCCAGCACGGGCTGCTCTCACACAGGTTGGGACCCCTGCAGCCGATCTTGACGGACGAACTGGTCTTTGTTAAGGCGACGAGGCTGTGTTCTCCAGTATACGGCAGGTTCTCCCCGTTGTACTTCACATAGGCCAAGCATCCGTCAAACCCTGCAAATGAACAGCAGAGAAAAACTGGTTCAGATAACAAGAAGCAGCCATCAGCAGCTAACAAGCACATAACAGCGGCCTGGAGGGGAATCATTTCCGATTGCCACCAGACTGATTTTCAAAATGTCTGCCGACGCTGGATTGCTTCCTTGTAAATAACAGGAACTCGGAGCTATAATCAGAGCTACAGATATTTTGTTTAGACGGGAAATTGGTTGAAGATTAGGACAAACAAAAACAAGAAGTGAACTTCTCAAACAATTAATAAAGAAAAAAAAAAATCAACCACTGGCCAATTTGATTTGATTTAATATTTTTCAAACAGAGAATCCATCGTCAGAGCCATTGTAGCTTAAAGACATACATCTGGGTTGAATGACTGTGTCTGTGTCTAATTCAGTTTTTTCCTTCGTCTGCAGCCCAACAGCACTGCTTAATAGATTTTTATTGAATTCGTCCCATTGCAGATGAAATCCATTTGTGCTTTCTTCATTAGCTTTTGAAAAGCGAGTGTACAACAGACACACATTGAGGTAAAGGTTGGTTCACAGGCAGCCTGCCACAAATCTGAATATGCTTGTTTTATTTATGTCCCGGTCCTTGTGTAAAAAAGGTCCACAAATAATTAAATATGCTCATTTCTTTACCATATTAGTGCATAGTATTAGGTTGGTTTTCCCTCCCCTTAAATTTCAAAAATGTGCTGCGTTGCATTACCTCCCTCTGGAAACCCCCTCTTTCACCTTTTCCAAACAGCTCATGCTCAAGGACATCTGATCTGTGATTTAAGTCTAAACGAAGATGAGAGTCCATGGAAATAGGACCAAAACACCAAAAGTCCTCAAAGGCGGTTCCAAGACAAAGTCAAATTAAATCAATATTAGTTATTTTGTGCATAAATGATACTCTGATAAAGAAACATTTATTTAAGTAATGTAAATTCATAGCAGGTAAATCTAAGCAGCGGCCAGAGTTTTGTTGGACGGCCACCAAATATGGTCAGCGGGTTTGAGCAGCAGACTATTAATTCATTTTGGGGAAAAAGAAGGGGGTTTGTACTGGATGTATAAGGAGCGCTCTGTCACACACAAGAACAGGACGTGCATGTGCACACACTTATAGTATCTAAGTGGTTTCTTTAACATGTGCTGCTGCATTAGTTATTTACAGTAGGTAAAGAGTGGGCGAGTGTCTTGGTCAAACGCCAGTTTTTGAAAGCTTCATCATTTGTGCTTGACACAGCACGTAAACACACATGTATATTCACACACATACGCGTAAATATAGTGTACATTCACACATACATGTAAATATAGTGTACATTCACACACACATACGCGTAAATATAGTGTACATTCACACACATACGTGTAAATATAATGTACATTCACACACATACGCGTAAATATAGTGTACATTCACACACATACGCGTAAATATAATGTACATTCACACACATACGCGTAAATATAGTGTACATTCACACACATACGCGTAAATATAGTGTACATTCACACACATACGCGTAAATATAGTGTACATTCACACACACATGTAAATATAATGTACATTCACACACATACGTGTAAATATAGTGTACATTCACACACATACGTCTAAATATAGTGTACATTCACACACATACATGTAAATATAGTGTACATTCACACACATACGCGTAAATATAGTGTACATTCACACACATACGCGTAAATATAGTGTACATTCACACACAGACGTAAATATAGTGTACATTCACACACATACATGTAAATATAGTGTACATTCACACACATACGCGTAAATATAGTTTACATTCACACACATACATGTAAATATAGTGTACATTCACACACATACGCGTAAATATAGTGTACATTCACACACATACGCGTAAATATAGTTTACATTCACACACATACATGTAAATATAGTGTACATTCACACACATACATGTAAATATAGTGTACATTCACACACATACGCGTAAATATAGTGTACATTCACACACAGACGTAAATATAGTGTACATTCACACACAGACGTAAATATAGTGTACATTCACACACATACATGTAAATATAGTGTACATTCACACACATAGACGTAAATATAGTTTACATTCACGCACATACATGAAAAAAGCAGCCAGCAGCTCCTTTAAACTACGGTGAATAAGACAATTCTATTTTGTGTTACAAGTTGTCTGGAATTTATTTCTCTTTGTATCGCTCCATAAATCAGAAGTATGTCAACAGCAATAATAAAATCCATTTTCAGCATGTTTTTAGGATTAAATGTTGCATAAATGAGGCTCTGAATGATATATGAACAAACCCCTCTGTACAAACCTTCAGAGTATAGAGAGGAATGAAAGTGTAAAGTTTGGTGTCTGTAAGAGCTACTGAAGTGGAGACTTCTGGATCAGAGTCTGAGAAAACGTCCTTTAAAGAGACGTTTAGTTAAATTGCAGACATTTAAAAGACACTGAAGGTGGATAGGGTAAAAAAATGAACTAATAGATATCACCATGAAACTTACTTGTTCAGACGCAAAAAGACAAAGTAGTAAAACAAACACCCAAATGTCTATTTTGGATGTTTTCTTTCCACTAGTCTGAAAGAAGACGTGTTATGGAAGTCTCAAAACTGACCACTGTATGTAAAACCATGTTTTTGCTTGTAGTCAACCAAACCCACTCGCACCACATATAGGGAATGAAACAACATTGTGAACAAAATATCTGATGTCCTGGGAAAATCTCTGTCATCACATCTTTGTGTCAGGCTTGCTCAGTGGCATCTCAGTTTCGTTGATGACATTTTTTACAATATAATACGTTTTTTTGGCACTCAATTATAGACTTATTATCCCAACATAGAACAAGTACACCGTCGAGCCTCACCTGCTGCAGTTTTCTGCTGAGCAGGTCCTGGTGGGATCCCTCCCAGGGAAAAGGTCACGACGCTGAGACCTCCAAAGTCCTGGGTGGCATGCTGGACGACCCTCGTGTGGCTGCCGTCTACCAGGAGCACCGTGGCCGAGCCGTTCTTGACCAGCCGCAGCGTGTGCCACAGGCCGTCCGACAGCACCGCGTCCCCCACGGTCCGCTCCACCTTCCCGCCGACGCCCGCATCCGAGATGTAGTGGATGTTGCCATTCCTCAGCTGAGAGAAGGAACAGGAGTAGAGATACGTCTGTATGTTAGCATCCACATTAAACAGCGTTATCATAGATAAGAGATGAGGAGACAGACTGGTGAAGATACTTGATAAACTGCCTAATCCCTGAATCTGCATGCTGTTGTAATTCTTAATTTCAAGCATATGATGAATAATCTCTCTCTTCTCCGCACAAAGTAGAGCAAAATAAAGCAGCTTTTTCAGATTAATGCATTGGCTTATCATGTCGGCATCAATCATAAACCACGAGAGGAAGTCTTCTCTCAGCCTCCGCAAAAACTATACCGCCACACTGCACCGCTTTCAGGATCTGATGTCGAGGTCAGAGATCGAAAACAAAAATGCAGCTCGCCGCTCATAAATCTTCCTCCCGGCGGGACGCGCCGCAGTCAATCATGTTCTCCCGACTTGTGCGTGGCTAATGTTATTCAGCCAGACGATGACCAGAAGCTTGCTAATAACAAATTCAGAGACAGAACGCGCTCGTTCAAACGCCCACTGGTGAGGCCGCCACGGCGCACGTCTTTAAAAGAAATTAATCAAGCCCACTTTGGCATGGACAACAAATTTGCGGCTTTTTACTGTGTATGGTAATCTCATACAGTACGTGTACTCCTCGCTTCGATGGAAAAGTAATCCCGTTTTCCTCCCTTTCTCAAAGACCCCGAAAAATCAGCAATGATAAGTAGCTTCCGGAAGAATTGATTCAAAATGGGAAAAGCGGAAAGTCCCTCAAGCCAAAGAAAACTGCTTGAAAGCTGGAAAACCAATCATGAAGTTTATCTATTAAACATCTTTAAACAAGGTTCTTTTTTTGAATACATCAGTATATATAGTTCAGACTCAACATATGTACATTTACTGTGGGTATTCCCCTGCTGTTTTGCTCTTTTAGGCGTCATGGTACTTGTAATACTTCTCCGGACTGTTTAAGAAGCTCTGATGGGGGTTCGATGAGCACCAGAAGCCGCTCGGTGCCGGAAAACCAAAATCATACAAGAGAGGAAGTCTGATACGAAAGTGGGAAGGGGTCGGTGGTGATGAGGGCAGAGGGGGTCTGAAAAACCAAAAAAGGAAAATTGAAGAGGACGAATGAGTGCTCAGGCCTCTTTGGGCAGCTGCCCGGGATCAGTCGCGTTCACGCTCATATTCAAACATTCAGGGGACCTTTAGGTGTCAGCTTGCTGTAACGTTTGCACACACACACACACACACACACACAAACCAACAGACGCTCACGACTACAAATGCTTTTGGTGATAAAACAAATCATCTGGCAGCCATCCTGCAGAACCTCAGCTCTGTCACCTCAAACGAGTGGATGAGCTGATTTGTGTGTTGGCACCGACTGGAAACTAATCACGATCATGAACTAATTATGACTTCGCTAATGAGCCTCTCGAGTCTGTGAGCACGGCTCGTGGCTGATAGCTCACGTTAGCGGTAGCTGCTCTGCAAAATTAGCGGGCCAATTAGCTGAGTAGCAACGGCAAACTAAGCTGAATCTTCTGCTACAACGTGCTTTTAATTTGTGATGGGGGGGGGTATGTGTACGTGGGGACATTCAAATGTAATTAAATTGAATTTGGATACATAGTTGACTGCACATTTTATACACTGAACTGATTCTCCATTGGACCACAGAGGATTAAGGGAGATTTGAAAAGTTAGATAAGAAAGTGACATTTTTATCAGTGTTCATTAGTTTGAATAATCCACACGACCTCAAACAATAGCACCAAGCTAAACAATACAACCTTAATATTTCAAATAAGTGTAACTTATGAAGTTAGGTAGCTAAACATTAAGCAGCAAAGAACTTAAAATAACTGAAATTATTGCATAAATCTTTGAGCATTTTTTTCTTGTTGTTGTTAACGTTAATATTAGACATTAGCGTAGCTAGCTAAAGACATTCGTATAGCTAGCTAACATTAGCAAACTCATGTACAAGTTATTTTCTGCTTAACGTTACCTTATGCTTACTTTAAAACGTACTGTTATATTGAATTATTATGGTTGTATTGTATGTTTTGGTGTTATTGGTGGAGGTTGTGTGGCATTGACGTGATACAATATCTTACATTTTAGCTCAGTAACTTTAAAAAAATATGTATTAACGCTAAGTGCCTTAAAAAAATAAACTGCGCAATATAAAACAATGGCATGTGAACGTTATTTATTGATAAGGAAGCAATGATAAAGTAATCTTCCACCATGGATCCTGTCAATGGAGATGGGATCCTATTACAATTAGTTTGTTTTTTTGTTAGCAGCTTTGTTGTCCACTGTGAGGAAGATTGTCTTTGGCTTCACACAACATTGAAAACACTATAGTACCGAAGTACTATAGTACAAACAGCAGAAACACAGTAAGTAGAAGTGGGCAGGACCTTCACTCACCTCAACTGAACTGTATTTATCGTTTGATGAAGTGTATTTTAATTTGTTTTAGTTGGAAGCCTTCCTATTCTTTGATCTGCTCCTGTTGGCTATAAAAATTTGCTGTTGTGTGCTGATAATGCAAACTCCAGACATCCTCCCATGACCACTTCCATGAAAGGCTTTTATTGTGAAACCACAACCTGAGGTGCTGCGCTTCATTATTTAGAGGCCTGAATTACTAAACAGTGCATGGGAGAGAGAAAAAGCTGTATTTCTGTACAAATTTGAAAGTATTTGGGAGAACTGGAACATACATTATGACGAATCTACCATATGAACCATTATGGTGCAGTGCAGTCTGTTTAATGTTCACACTGCCACATGGCAGTGTCCACTTCCTCGCGCTCACCTTAACAGTGGTGTAGTTGCTGCTCTCCTGCACATGCAGCAGAGTGCCGCTCTTGCTGCGTGTCCTGAACTTGACTTCCAGGCTGCTGGGACCGGCGGGGTCAGAGGTCCCGCCCTGCAGCGACCGCCTCAGGAGGACGTCGCGTTTCGGGCCCTGCTTCAGGGAGTAGTCCAGACGGCCGGTGCCGTCCAGGGACAGGGCAGTGTCTGCTGTCATGTCTGTAGGAGGAAGACAGAGAGCATCCTCAATCCTGTCCGACTCCACACAAGTTTCACATGCGGCTGTAGAAAACGATATTTCCACTCCGGAGCTGGCGGACACTCAGGCCCAAATGATTTTCCTAATCCCTCTGCCATAACCACTAATTGGTCCTCACATTCTTACTCGTGGTTTCAAATACCTTGTCATAAATGAAAGATGACGGTCAAGCCTGTGTGCTCTTGAGCAAGACACTGACACCATAAGTATACTCTCTTCAGAGCTTCATCTAAGTGCCTGACATGTAAATGTGATCGCCAAACATTGATGTAATAGTGTGGATTTATTATGTGCTTATTAGCTATAAAAACCCTAAACTTTGCTAATATTCGAAAGCTACAATTCTATAATGTAGAGGCACTGCACTGTTATGTGATGATCCAGAATTTCAGTTCACAATACAATTAGATTAACCCTAACAAGTACAAAATATGTTGATGTTAAAAAAAATATTAATGAAAACAAAAAAATAAATATGTTTTTCGGTAACGCCGTCAAACAGTCGGAGGAATTTAAATGTTTGTGGTTTATAATGCTTTCCATTAAAACTATGTTTTGTGTTTGTGCAGAACGCACCAAGTCACTTCACTACGACACTGACTGATGGGTAAAATTGACTCAATTCACTGTAACCACAAGACCAGCATGAATGGCACATATGTCTCAAAATCTTCTCATAAACCTCATTTCTTCCGTCTGTGAAGAGGATGTTCCTACTCGTCACTCCCTGAACTCCCCTGGCATCATGTTTATTTTTCTCTCGCTGAAGAAGAAACACATGACTGAGTGAGCGCGCTCCATTTTTATAAGAGGAAAAGTGCTGTGATCCTGTTTTGTGCCATAAAGCAAACCAGCACATTTCCCACAAGATCAACCCCGACGGCAAACATAGAAAAACCAAGTGCAGACTTCTCAAGCTACAAACTTTGTTTGTTACCAGTAACAATATGAACTTTTCAAAATAAATGTGGTATTGATTATTGGTAACATTGCTTACTTACACAGTAGCTACATGTTTCTGGCGGCTTTTGTTTGCCTCAGTGTCTCTCAGTCTGTTTTAGTTCTCTGATTTCGAGAATTGATGTCATCAAACACACAAACGCTTTAAATTAAAACGCACTTATGTGGCTCGTATTAAGGTACGCAGTGCAGTTGGATGACTCATCGTTCTAGGAGGGAAGAATCATAAATAATCATGATAGAATATTCCTTAATGAGTGCAGCCTCAGCGATAAAACTTCAAAAGGCATATACTTACATTTCTCACAGAATTTTCCGGTGAAGCCATCCACACACTGGCACTGCTGCCAAGACCAGTGGTCCAAGCAGGTGCCCCCGTGTCTGCAGGGGCTGGCGGTGCAGGCTCCTTCCAGTCTCGGACATCTACAGGGGGGGGGGGGGGGGGGGGGGGGGGGGGAGGCGAAAAAAAGAAGGAGGAAAAAAAAGGGGGGCAGATGAGCTGTGATTTCTCTCTCCCGTGCTGCGATACAAAAAAAAAAAGCCCATAAAGAACCCCAAGAGGATTAGCATATTAAAAGATCTGTTCTCGCCTCACTATTCACCAGCAGGACAGAAAAGAAAAAGAAAATCTCCGGAATTCTGCAATTGGTTTCCCCCCGTCAAAAAATCTGCCATTTGTATAAAAAAAAACCCCCCATCTTTTTAAAAACTCTCGAGAGGGTTTGGGAGTGTGAACAGATGTCCCACAGCGAGAGTCGAGGAGGTTAGAGAAGACGGACAGATGGGAAGAAGAGGGAGATGATGGAGAGAGGGTGAAAGCGGGAGTAAAAGGGTGGGGGAGGGGGGGGGGGGGGGGGGTGGGGGCGGGGTTTTGGGTATGCGGACCTGTCAAGGATGCCACGCGATGCCAGCGCCTGACTGGGCTCCAGCGGGCGGCCGTTGACGGCGAACTCCATGATGCAGCCGACAAAGTCGTGGGTGGCGACCTGACCGCGCCGATGAAGGACGGGTTCTATTGACCTGACGCCTCCAACCGAGAGCCTGTTGGGCTGCACATCCAGGATCCTGCGCACACACACACACACACACACACACACACACACACACACACACACACACACATGAACACAAGCACACAAAGACTTAAATGCACGCTGATAGAAAAGTGCATATGCACAGAAATCAGAAAAAAGCTTATGAATACATTCAAGTATGCACGCACACGCACACACACACTTATACAGAAAGACACTGCGGGTCATCGAGTTTCACAACAACGGGGTCCCGAGACCCTCACAAAATAAACCTTCTGCTCTGTCTCTCACACACACACACACACACACACACACACACACGTACAGTGTCAAATGTTCACCCCACAAGGCCTGGCTCAGAGCGTTGTGTAAAGGCAATGGTGACCCAGTTATTCGATGAACGTTTGCATCATATATTGCATATTTACAACAGATGACTTCATTTTGACCGCGAGTCATTTTGTTATATTGTCAGCGGACAGAAATGTACGAGGATTGCATTTTTACTTGTTTTGTGATTCGCTTTCATTCTGATACTTTTTACAGTACGGAAGTAATAAAATGAGCACGAAACTAAAAGCGTCTATTCTCCATAGAGCTGAGTTGTATTCTGCAGTCTTAGCTCATCTTTGGGAGCAGAATCAACCTCTTTGACAGAGCCAAACTCAACAAACACACGGTGTGGATGAACGTATCCGACGGAAAAAAAACCTATTGTCAGACTGAAGCCCAGTGTGGCTCCTGATCCATGCCAACGCCAGGTTGTGGAGTCCGTCATACCTTCACCTAATCTTTGTTTGTTTCTTTTGAATTAGTTTTCCTCTAAGAAAATATTCAATTGAAACAAGAAAAAAATGCAACCAGTGAGGAGGAGTTCAAAATCATGTTCCCACAAGGTGCAGAAAAACTTTTGGTTCTGTAATACTTTCCACTTTTTAGCCAAACACGGAAAATGTCATCATGCGTTGAGTTTTTCAAGCCTTGGACCTGAAACTGTCAACACTATTTTAATGTATACAGTTGGATCATAGAGACAGAACATCTGTGTACTTTAGGTTGAATGATTCGTCTTACCAGTCAGTGTGCACTGCCACATTGCTCACGGCACAGTAGCCTGGTTCCTGGTCATCACCACACAGGTCCACAGTCAGGGATGCAGCCTAAAATATTACAGAAACACACACACACACACACACACACACACACACACACACACACACACACACACACACACACACACACACACACACATGTTACGTGTGATTGTCTTAAAGTCACACGGCCTCAGTCAAGTATCGACCTTTTGACACAACATCTTTAAACAACAATTTCTGGTAGACTGTGGTTGACGTAGTTGAAGGTTGTAGTCACTCTGTTTACTTTCTTTATAATCAGTGCCATGTGTGAGTGAGTGTGTCACTTGTGCTGGTTCAATACAAACTGTTCTCTTCCAGATGTCGCTCAGATAACTTGAGTTTTACTTTATGTCTGTGGATGGAGCCAAATAAGGTCTTTGGAAAAGTAGACTTATGGTGGAGTTTCTCTTTCACAACTAACTAGCTAACTAGCCTAGCAGGGCTACTTTATAGCAATCTAGGTGAGGTAGTTAAAACGACAAATATGGATCAAAACAATTATACAGTGGGCGAAACCCCATTTTTTAAGTTTGGAGTCATGATAACCACATAACAGCTAACAGATTTATCTGATCTGAACAAATAGATTTTGTATAATAAAAAGTCAACATTTTTAAGGAATAATGTAACCCTAACCCTAATGTAACCCTAACCCTAACCCACATACATGCATGTTCATTAATTAAAGCAAAGAACAAGAAAAACATAGATAACAGTGCTGGTACATGGACTTTGTTAGCGTTGGACACCGCCCTGCTAGCTGCTAGTGCTAGCTTCATATTTTCCGTAAAGACAAGAGAGTGGTATTGATCTATTCCTTTAAAAAGTTCTCTATACAGAATTCAGAGCATATCTGTTGCCTCCACAGGGCTCTCAACATGGCGACGGCTGAGCCGGCAACTAGCAGCTAACGGTGCTGACAGCGCTAACGATGCACACAACGGCAACAGCGCTGACGAAACAGTGTTAACCGAGGGGGGAACCGGTTTGAGGTTTTATGAAAGCAAAGGAGGATTTGATATCAAAATATTCAAAGGGATCTTGTTTGCAACGTGATTTTTTTTGCCCAAATATAATTTGATTGTGTTCACATCTTTATCACTGGAACCCATGCAAGTGTGCCAGACGAAATCTCTTCCGCAGCATAACTTTCGCTCCAGGGTTCTGGTTCAACCCATTGAGGGTCACTTCAACCGCTACAGTTATTTCTCCCAGAGTATTTCGGCCGTGTTGTTAATGTAAGCTTTGTCCACCAAATGGCATGTAGGCCAATTATTTTTCATCAATTCATCACGCCGGTTGACGGGCGAGTGGCATGAAAAAAAGCCATACATTACAGTGAAACATTTCCTATTTTCCGTTAATGGTACTAAAGCTTTTGTCCAGATGTGGGTTATTCTCTCTCTCTCTCTCTCTCTCTCTCTCTCTCTCTCTCTCTGTCTCTCTCTCTCCCTCCCGGTGCTCTGAGAGGGAACGACCCAACCAGGAAGAAAAGAAATGGGCTGGTGAGGAAAATGTCCGGAAAAGTGTGTGAAAGTGTTGAAAAACCGGGGCACTCACGCTCCACCTCTCCTGGATCTTAAGTAAACACGGCCCACACTAGGCCCCGGATCTCAGACACAAATCACCCAGGAGAGCACGACCCCACCAGGCACACACACACACACACACACACACACACACACACACACACACACACACTCTCGCTCACAGCACGCTCGAGTTCGACACATAGACACGAACATAGACGTTAAACACACAACGGGGCGAGGAACAACAGGACTCGCTTGTCTCGAACACATTCGTGACTCTCTGAAGCGCCATAAAGAGATTCAGGACCACATGAATGTTTCATTAACGTCTTTGCCTGTGATCAAAGGCGCTACAGCCACGACTTGAACACACTGCTCTCACTGTCGAGGGCCTCACACTGCGGTGGAGAATATATGTATCTCAAGAAAACCCCCCTTGGAAATTAAAACCGAATGTAACACTAAAAGATTTTTTTTCGTGCTTGGCTATCATCGAAGGAAATGTGAAGGAAGCGCCTCTGGAGATCATTGTTTTTCCCGTGACTAACATAATGGAGGGAGCGCTGCTCTTTGTTGTGGTGCGGACACTGAACCGAGGTTTTTCGCTGGTTTCTAGGACAAATAATTCACCTAATCAAAGGCGTCATGATTAGCTGCTGGTGCTAATCAGCTACAGCGAGTCCTAATTTGCAAACCTCATTCATAGAAGACTTCTTTAAAAGCCTGATTTGAAGATAATATAGCTGAGCTCTCTGATTAGATGTTCTCAGCTGTGATTTACTGAGAATGTACTATTCTCCTACTCTGCGCTGTGGTACACAGCCATGCAGATAGTTTTGTTTTATATTTCCGCAGATTTTGAGACGCAGCATTGCAAAAATGACATCTCAGCTACCCGGATGTGAAGAAGAGTGAGAAAACACTGAATGTACCCATTGAATGACAACAACTGCACTGCTCTCACATGGAGGTTATAGCCGATAAGCGAGGCGCCTATACCCTCCGGTTCCCCCTCAGGAGAATACCGTTAGCTCTGTCAACACTTTTGCCACAGTTAGCACTGTGAGCTATGAGCTGTTGGCCCCATGTTGAGAGCCACTGACATTTTAAAAAGCCTTTAAACACTGCATAATCAATAAACGTCTCACTGACTCTTTTTACATGCACACTAATATTTTCCTGTTATTCTGAATATGACAATATTCTGAATTTGATGTGGCTCATGTAAACAGCATATTCCGTTTAGGAAAATCTGAATTAAGCCTTATAGCGGAAGGAGCAATTTCACGATTACGACCCGAGGGATGTGTTGACTCTTGCTTTAGAGCTCTGTGCGCCGTACACAAAACCACCAAACAACTACAGCCAACAGTTTGCAGAGATGCATGCCCAGAAGAAAAGCCTTGATTTCAGATTGGAAAGAGAAACACACTTTTAAACATTTTTGAAAGATGTCAACAGGGTTTTGGATATGCACAAATATCACAGCGCCTGAATGAATAAAAGAGGGATGTGATTCATTACCTCAGAGTCCACAGGGTTTCTTCCTCTCCTGGTGACTTTTAGCAACGTTTTAAACTAATGCTATCTACTTTCATTAAAAAAAAAGAGTTGGCCACACTGATATGTATATCACCAATGGATTAAATGAGTATGTATAACGTCTTTCAGCTCATTATTTTGGTTTTTAGGACCCACAGATATTTTCCCCCAATCAATGTTGGGCTTACAGCTTGTTGCAGTCCTCCCGAGTCCATGACCAACAAAGAATAAATCAATGAAGGCGGGTTCAAACGGCACAACTGAAACCTCTGCTAATGTCATGCATATCAGCAAACACATTTCTTATTAGACACATAGGCAAACTGCTCTTTTGTTCTGACCCTAACACGAGCTCCTGTTGTGAAACTCACTGTGCCGAGACAAACTGTCAAACCAGTTTGACAATTAAACGGTTTCGGACGACGACGACGTATAATTACGACTGTAACGGAATCTGTGAACTCTCTGCTCCCTCTGATTACTTGGAGCCTTCGAGATGAAGCAGTGCGCGACCGTATCCGTGGTTTCTGCCTGCGTTCAGAATCCAGCAGGCAGAAGGAGACGGACCTCGAGGCTGACCACCGAAATGACCCACAGCACCTTCTGCAAACACAGTGTGCGGGTTCCCTTTATATCGCTGTCTCATTCTTCGAGAGCCGTTACTCTGCATAACACTCGCTGGGCACAAGATGCGGACAGAATCGCAGGTCTCGACGTGTGCTGTATTCCTTTCCATCCCGTCACTCTGCACCGTCTCAAAACTGACAATTTAACGATTTTACCAGCTTCCTATGAAACTCTCGGCGCACGGTGGGAAATGACAGATTTGAAGTCCAGCAGGAGAGCTACATTATAGAAGCTTTGACAGGGCCTGGTCGGGGGTTTTTTCCAACTCTTTCCTTGCCACTGCATTGCTGGCAGGGAGAAGCCTTCTTATTCAGAGCACAGGAGACAGAGTTTCAACCTTCAGAGCCATTTTGGATCCCCGTATTGTAAATCACAACGAGCAATAAAGTATAATTACAAACCGTGAAAACCATAAGCTGAGCTACCCGTGGTTTTCGAGGGAGTTAATTCTCATCTGATGGTGCAAAAAAAGAATATAAGGCCACATTTGGATGCAGGTTCCAGCTATAAAAGCCCAAGACATAAACACTATTGATAATGCAGCACACGTTGTAAGACCATACCATGAATGTTTTTGCTGGTAAACCCATAAGAACTATTAAACCACTACATTTTTCATGAATGCATGATGAAAAACGTTTAACACGCGAGATCATTTCTACGATTTAAATAGCCGTGCTTACCATCCCAGCTCTCCTGGCGATGACTGTGTGGAACTGCCCATCTGAAACTTTTATCATGGTCATCAATTTATAAGTTCCACTTCCCAAGTTGAAGGAGAAGCGCATCCGTCCCTCGAAGACCTCCAGAGCCAGGAACTCCGCCTTGTCTCCGGTCTGGTTGTCGTGGTTGTACATGAGCAGCGCGTTGCTCTTCAGGGTAGCAAACTTGATATAGATGTAGTTATTGTTGGGATCCAGAGACGGAAACTCCATGTAGGAGAGCTCCTCAAAGCCATAGCTGTTAAGTTCACAGTGTTTGCCGAAAACCCCTGAGGACAGTAACAAACCAAAAGAGGAATCAGAGAGGAAGCCAATGAATGATTCACGGTGCTGCTGTGATAAAAATATCTACAGATAAAACAGAATCTTTATCGAGCGATATAACAAGTTCTGTATTTAGTAATAACAAAGCAGAGTTAAATGCTGTCAGGTCATAATCTTGGCTCCTTGAAAAGTTATTTTTGCCCAAATTGGAGGCCTTTTGATGATAGCAACAATTCAAATCATGACAAATGGAGAGACAAAATGAAATGTCAGTGTCCACATTTAAATCATGGGTTAATAATAATATCATAATTTTCTTTTGGGAGACTGCACGACTGAAACATCTTGTTTCCCACTTTACAGAGGCTCGCTTATACCCTGAAAAGTTTCCTACCATTACTTACCAAATGGACAATGACAGTAATATCCATCCACCCGATTCTGACAGGAGCCGCCATTAAAACAAGGGTTACACTCACAGTGATTGATGATGGAATCACACGTTTTGCCTGGGTTCACAGAACAACACAAATTAAAATGGATGAGGTGGCAGACAACACAGGAAAAACCCGAGGGGAACACAGTTCACTTCCCCCACAGGCCAAGTCATGCAGGCCTTTCATCACCTCACAGCTGAGAAATACACTGCAAAAAAAGAAAGAAATCTGGGCTCCAACAAATCATTTGAAGTTGTAGCGTGTTTAAAGAAATAGTTTTCGTTGAAACAACCATCAAATGTATAATCTGAAGATGTATTTTCATCTGTTTTAGTGCATTTTCTCTTATTCTAAAATGTTTCTTGACACAAGTGATGCTATTATGGAATAGAAATCACTTGTCCAAGATGACATCATTTGATCCAAAACATCTTGAACCTTTCATAGGAAAAAAATGAATGATCTCACTCAATTGGCAGAATTTTTCTCACTAAGAATAATTTGATTTTCAAACTCGCTGCAAGATCAAATAACGTTTGGACGAGGCTGTTTTTTTTTGTTTGCAGAAAGACAAACAGTTGCAATGTACATGCTAACATCATGATAAGGAATGTGACACTGATAATACAAAATAAGACAGTAAATGATCCAGGCATGGCACAAAACAAACAACAAAAAAACTGACAATGAACTTCTGCAAATATATTTTAGGTTGTAAATCCTGAGACAAGTTGCTTAATGGAGATTGATTCTGCTGCCAAACACCAGGCGGGGAAAACAGGAAATATAGAGTTCACTGTGAGGGCATGCAAACTACTGTAAGTCAATAGGTGCATTTCTTCATGAGGGTCATTTATCTTGATGAAATCTAAAAGATTTGTGGTCATTTTCTATCGTCATAATAAAAAGGGACAGTAATGACTTGACTTGAGGCAAATCGCCTGCCACGGCCCGCTTTGAAAATGTCTTTCAGATGCTGAAGTCAGCGGCTGGACAACATGCAGGATGGAAATGACTGTTCTAAGTAATTCCACTTAAAATCCACTCCCATTTTATCGAGGGTAATAACGCAGCGTATTCATTACATTTCCAAATGAAACGGCCTGATTGGATCTTTCATAAAGCCGCTCATTTGTCACACAACTCAAAACAGAGCCAAATGAAAAAAACTTGATTAAGAAATCCTTGTGTGTACAGTTGGATTAGAACTGTATCTGTGTGTGGTCATAGCTGCATGCACATGAAGGCACACAATGAAACGCGATACTGGTGAGCTGTGTATGGAGTCTACACTCAAGTCCCGACAGGGGTCAGCTTCGAATCATCCTTTTTATTAAAGCAAACATGGCAGGGTGATATGCATCACAGCTGATACCCCCCAACTAGTAATCCAAAAAACAAACTGTCTTTGGCAGCCATGCTTGTATGCTATGGCTACAACACCTCTTGGAAACATTCAGAAGCAAATATTTTCCTTGGACCCAAAGCCATATGTGCTTGAGTACATTATTGTGTGAGTGTGTGTCCCCACATGTCCCCCCCCCCCAAAAAAAAAAAAAAAAAGTCTAGCACGGTGACTGTGTGGTCGGACATAAAATGTGACTCCTTCGTGTGTAGTACCTGCAAAGCCGGATTTGCAGAGGCAGTTGAAGCCGCCGGGGAAGTTCTGGCACAGCGCCCCGTTCTTGCAGGGATTGGAAAGGCATTCGTTGACGTCCCTCTCACAGGCCATCCCGGTGAAACCTTCAGGGCAGGTGCAGGAGAAACCCCCCACCAGATTGTGGCAGGTGCCGCCATTGTGGCAGGGCGATGGCTGGCACTCGTTGATGTCTGTCTCGCACAGCGCTCCTGTGTATCCTGGCCTGCAGCTGCAGGCATAGGGCTGCAGGGGGTGGTTGGAAACAAGGATCACTGGGACACTTTCTTCTGTCTTCATATCGGGCCCGACACTGAGACGCCTCTTGCAGCTGCCTCCATTCTGGCACGGGTTGCGTGTGCATGGATCATGGTCCACCGCATCTATTTGCACCCCGCTCTGTCTATATAAAATGTCTTTGATACTCTGGAAGAATGTAGCCACACCACTGGGGTTGACATATTGTCCGTGGCCTCGTTTCACAGCTGCCATTAGGAAAGTCTGATTGTTGAGTTCAAATGCTCCATAAAGCAGCACCCCGGTGCCTAGTCCTGCTAGCTGAGAGTTGGCAATGCGTAGGAAGCTGAGGTAGTGGTTGGTGAGGAAACTTTTGACTCCTTGAGAGTGGAGTCGAATTAGTATGCTGTTGTCCACTGTGGCATTCGTGAAACCCATGAAGAGGACTCGGGCTGTATTGCTGACTGAGCCGTGGACGCCATCACTGCTGCGGATGGTTAGTTCAAAAGTTCCATCTGTTGAGCGGGCTTTAGAGTTGAGGCTGCACGTTCCAGTTGGGATGTTAAACAGGCCGGAGGATGGGGGAATAAGGGAGCAGTGGAATCTATCCTGAATGTCAGGGTCTTGGGGTTTGACATCTCCCAAAGAACCTCCAGGAAACATGTTCCCAAAGTAGTGGACAAAGATTTCCATGGACCTCGGCTCTGAGGGATTGTCGTTCTGATCGTTGATTTTGACGTGAATTGTTCCTGTGGAGGACATTTGAGGCACACCAGAGTCCTTGATCACAACAGAGAGGTAGAAGTCGCTAATCTGTTCCCTGTCGATCTCCCGACTGGTCGTCAACACTCCAGCTGGACTTAGGCTGAAGTAGCTGTTTGCAGAGCCAGAACCGAGAAGGCTGAATAGGAAAGGGCCTTGGTTTGGTGGTAGATCCGTATCAGACGCTGTTAGTGTTGTAACGGCAATGCCAGCTCTCTGATTCTCCATTACCTCGGCATAGGCGGTTGTCAATGTTGGACCGTTATCATTGATATCTTCCAGATTCACAATCAGGGTGGTGCTTCCAGTTGCAGGAGGTGTTCCAGTATCCACAGCAAGAACTGTAAGATTATACACAGGAGTGGTTTCTCTGTCAAGCTCTGCAGCCACGGACACTTGGCCAGTTTTTGGGTTGATGGTGAAAACATTTTTATCAAACTCAGGAGCAATGGAGTATGAAAATCGGCTCCAGCTCGGGACAGAGTCTGAGTCCTCAGCACTCACAAAGGTAACAAGACCACCAGGCGATAGGCCTTCACTAACCTGCACGTCATACAGTTCTTGGGTAAAAACAGGAGGGTCGTTGGCATCAAGAATTGTGATGTTCACAAACACCTCGTCAATATCTGCCCCCCGGATGCTTCCGGCGTTCTTTGCCAACACCTTCAGTGAAATCTTTTCCTCTTTCTCACGGTCTAGAGTACCTGTGACATAAATCTGGCCTGTTTTCCTGTTGATGCCAAAGCCCTTCTTTCTACTCTTCCCAAAAATGAGGTAGTAAACCACTCCATCATCTCCTTGGTCTCGATCACTGGCGAACACTTCCCCGACCACTGTGCCTTTTGGAGCAGCTTCAGATATTTCAAAGTAGTACTGTTTTGAGACAAAGCGGGGTACGTATTCATTGGCTCCCTTAAGCTGAATGTTGACATTGGCGAAGCTGCAGCGCTCCTCGTCTGGGACATTGAAGGCCTTCACTGTTAAATGGTAGACCTGCTTAGCCTCATAATCCAAGAAGCCCTGGGTGGTGATGGTGCCCGTGTTCGGGTCAATAACAAAGAGGTCACTGTCTGATGACTGTATCACATAAGCCATGACTGCGTTGGCTCCCGAATCGCGGTCCTTGGCGTTCATTTTGACCACAGTGGTGCCACTGGGAACATTCTCCTGCACGATGGGGAAGTACTCGTCGGGATCAAACACAGGAGGGTTGTCATTCACATCGGTCACATGTACTGTGACGGAGACATAGCTTGTTTTTGCGATCCAACCACCATCAGTGGCTGAAACTCGAAGATCATGTTGTTGCTTCTCTTCAAAGTCCACAGGGCGAGCTAGGGACAACACGCCCGTCTTACTATTAAGCGAAAACAGACCCTTGTCGTTGCCTGAAGTAATATTGTATGTGATAAGGCCATTCATTTCTTTGTCTTTGTCTCTGGCCGACAGAGTCCTTATTGCCGTTCCAACAACGAGGCTCTCAGGTACGGTAGCTGAGATTTGGCTTTGTGAGAACTCAGGCGTGTGGTGGTTTTCCTCCGTGACTGCAACTCGAACGGACGTTCGCGACGACAAAGGAGGATTTCCTCTGTCATTCGCTGTGATGTCAACGAGGAAATATTTATTCATATCAGATGTGAGGGAGGAGGCAACAGTAATCCAGCCACTTGTTTTATCTAGCTTGAATTTACTAGAGCTGTTTCCTCCTGTTATCAAGTACTCAACCTCAGAATTGAGGCCAAAGTCTTTTTTGTCGTGAGCTACAATTCTAATCAGCCTGGTGCCAACCTTGACACTTTTAGTGACGGGAGTAAAGTAGCTAGGCGAATCAAACTCAGGTGGATTATCATTGCTGTCTACAATGTTCACAATCACAGTCGTCTCACTCATCAGAGGCTTGACTGCCCGGTCTGAGGCTGTGACAATGAAACTGTGGCGGTTTATGTTAATGCTACTAGCACCCGTCGAGTTCTGATATTTCAACTGCTGCTTAACAAATATCTCTCCAGAGCTGGCGTTGATTCGGAAAAACTCTGACTGGGACCGAATGAAATAGAAGATTTTGCCGTTGAAACCCTCGTCAGGATCTGTGGCAGACACCTGTGTGACCAGGGAGCCCACCTCCGTGAGCTCAGGGTAGTCCAGATAGTATGAGGGACGACTAAATCTGGGGGCATTATCGTTAATATCCGTAATAAATATAGTGACATCTGTGCTTACTGTCCAGCCAGAGTCATGGGCAGACACTTTGACAATATAATGACCTGTGTCTTCTCTATTGAGTGGCCTGCTTATTGTTATGTCTCCTGTGTTTGGATTGATGTTGAATGGAAGGCTGGTGTCTGTGATTGAATATCGGCTAATGGCATTTGAACCAGCGTCCTCGTCTGTGGTGGTGACCCTGGTCACAGTGTAACCCACTGGGGCATTTTCAGCAACTGTAGCGCTGAAGATCTTGGAAAACCTTGGAGCGTTGTCGTTCACATCCAGTACGTTGATTAGCACTTTGACCGCTGTGTTTTTGGGTGGCAACCCACGGTCGGTGGCTTTGACTTTCAAAGTGTACTGAGCCACCTTCTCCCGGTCCAGAGGCCTGGTGGTTCGTATTTCACCAGTCGCTCTATTCATGCTGAAACTGTTCTCCTTGTTGCCATCAATGATGGCGTATTCAAGCTGTCCATTAGGCCCGTTGTCCAGATCGACAGCGGAGACCATCAGCACCCGCTGAGGCGAAAGATTCTCCAGTATTTCAGCGTGGAAGGGATCCTTATCGAACACTGGGTGATTGTCATTCACGTCCAGCACTGTTAGTTCCACTCTCTCATAAGAGGAATAAGGTGGAAAGCCCTGATCTCTGGCCTCAATCCAGAGAACATATTTCTGAACGTGCTCATAATCTAAGGGATGTCTGACAGACAACTCGCCCGATAGCTGGTCAATATGAAAGGCGTTATCCAGGTTGCCGCTGGCGATGTAATATGACAACGGGCCGCCCCTCATAGAGGACCCAGTCACCGTCGTGACGACGTGGTTGGTCGGCTGGCTCTCCGGGAACGTGAACGTGCGCTCCTTCAGTTTGATGACGGGGAAGTTTCCTCCAGTGACGAAGCGGACGGTCACGGTGGTCGTGTCCGTTTTGGGGTTAGCTCCGCCGTCTTTTACGCGAACCGTAAGGGTGACTTCTGAGCTTCCGGTTAGCTTCTCATTGGCGGTTATGGCACCTCTGACGGGGTCGATCTTGAACTTCTCAGAGTTGCGCCCTATAAGGGAGTAGTGCAGCTGGGCGTTGGAGCCTGAGTCCTCGTCGGTGACAGTAACAGCAAAGACCAGGGACCCTAAAGACACAAATGAGTTTTTATGACAATTTGTCTTTATTTTAAAGATGCTGACGATGCACACATCTGCATAAAATATGTACATGATAAGAGTTATTTCTTGTAAAAATAAAGCCTTATTTCAATATGTTATGTGTTCTTCTTCAATCAATTTGAGTATGCAAAATTTAGGACATATATCTATTGAACTGGATGCCATGTTTGAACAAAAGCAGAAGGCTCCTTTCTGATGACAGATTAACTGAACCTGGTGCAGGAGCACAGCAACAGTGAAACCAGGTGTCTTCAAAGGCATGTACTGACCTGCTGCAGTGGAGGCGGGTATATGGGTGACGTAGGGGTGGTGGTGGAATCGCGGAGGGTTGTCGTTGATGTCGGCCACCGTCACGGACACGGTGGCGGAGCTGGACAGGCCCTGGGGCTGTCCTCCATCTGTTGCCACAACCAGCAGCTGGTAATTGTTTCTGTCTTCTCGATCCAGCAGGGAGCTGGTGATAATCTGTCCTGTAGCCGGGTTGATGGAGAACTGGCCGTGTCCTCCGGTCAGACTGTAGCTGTGGGAAAGAAAAAGGAGGACGAGTTTCAGTGAAAGCTTTGTGAATTTGACGAGGCAAGATAACCGAAATCGATTCTGTCAGTAAAGTCATTTCTGATGAATATTCCGCCAAAATGCGGTGATTAGATGCAGTCATTTTCTTTTGATTGCTTTTACTTGTCTCTACCCGTCCGGAAAAATGCAAATACACTAAATCCCAACACTCAGGTCTAATGCAAAATCAATCTTCTCTGTCTTTGCAGATGGAAAGTTCAATTTGTATTAGTGAAAACCTTCCAAAAACTGCTCTAACTATAATCTGCTCATTGGTGAAAACGATAACAGACAATATACAACCTTATTTTTTACTGCACCTGCATATATTTATGTGTTTTTTTTGTGTTCCAAATAAGTTATTACGTAGTGAAAGGACAATAAAAAGTATGAAATTACACATAATCACTCTTTCAGTTTTTAAAAAACTCAAAATTACTTCTTTTCAGTGGCTATGGAGCTACTTCAGTTCCTGTATCATGTGCACATCTTTTGTTACACTGAGTAAATTGTGTTATTACAAGTGTTTCTAATACAAAAACTGACCGTCAGGTGTCACATAAGCCATTTTCCTAAAACATTTAAACAGTTTGAACATATCGTTTGTTGCACTGAGAGTGACTGAAGGCTCTTGCTCAGTACTGTCATGATGTGGTCTATAGAGGGCACTGTTTCTAGCTTCACAAAAGCACATTTAATAGCAAAATATGCCCAATAATGGCCACCACATTGTACTGGCTTGACATCAGTTCGGTTGGTTAACTGATTTAAGCATCCAGCTTCACATTGTATCGGATGCAGCCACTGTTTTCTGCTCCACTGCTCACAGAGAGCCACTGTGGTTCAGGCTGGAGAACTCAAATAAAAAATACATGACAAACAATACGAATAAAAGACCACATAACATGCAACTGCTCAGGACTGAGGGGCCACAGTCTTTGGCTTCCAAACTAATATCATGTTTCCCCAGCAGGACCCAGACGTAAATGTAAACTGACACATACATGTACACACCAGTGCATATTTTGAAAAGGCTCCTTGAAAAAGCAACGCCCTCCAGAGATGGGACGACAAATTACAGAACACTGTGTGAGAGCAGAGAGGATGCAAAGCTTATTTGGACACCATCAACAACATAAACTGTCCAAAGATCCGAAACACTGTCCAGAGACAAGTCCAGGTTTGGGACTTGTATTTAATGGGCTTCGAGAAGCAAACTAATAACCGAAAGTAACCAGTTCTGGTCTCCGTTAAGGGCCTCGAATCCCCTCGAACCCCCGATGTGCACAACTCATGCTGTCATAGACAATTAACATCCTCATTATCATGTTTTGGGAAACTGGAGCGCACTGCGGCACCCCCCCAATGTGCACCCAGTGGGGTTACGGAGGAGGGAGGACGGGTCGGACTTAAGTCAGTGTCCGGCTTGAGAGAGACCGGCCAGAAGCTCTTACACGCCCCCCCCCCCCCAATGGAGGGGTCCGCGAGTGTGAAAAAGCTGAGGTCCGGCTTGAGAATCGCGGCCCGAACAATGACTTTGAGTGTTGACAAAAACTCTGCTCTCTGCTTCTTAACTCCTGTCAACAATTGCAACATCGGCCTGGAATTTCACAAAGCTGGGTGATGAGGTAAAACGTTTCAGTGAAGGCGTGAGGAAAGCCAAAACCCAGTCCTACGGCCCTGAAAGGATATTTGCACACCAGGGAATCAAAGCAAAGTAAAGCAGACCTGATTACTCGCTGGAGTTACTGGAACTACACAGATCTCCTCTGGATAGCAAAAAGAAAATATTGTATTCCTGCGTTAATCTGTCAAATAAAGTCAAAATTAAAATAAATAATAATAAATAATAAATCCTTCCTTCAGAAGTCACTGGAAAAAAATAATCAAAACTATGAGGTCATTCCTGGTGCATGATTTTTCTTAATGAAATCTAAAGAGGAGCTTTAAAGCATGTTCAGGAAAAGACATAAAATCTCACATTCAGACTATTTTAAGATTGTATTTATTTGTGCAGATATTTTTGTTCGCAACCCCTTCGCACCTTGGATGACCAGAATAACTACCCCAGTCTGACCTATTCTTAGAAATAAATTGGATTGAAAGAGCTTTAGAGTGCGCCAGAGACCGAGGGGGGGGGGGGGGGGGGGGGGGGTCATGAACCACAATGTCCCAAGTTTGAATTCGGCCGGGAGCATTTGTTGCGTGTCGTCACACATTTCTGTCTCACCTATCTTATGAAAGCAAAACAAGAAAAGAAAGAGACAAAGAGATATTCTTTATCAGTGTAATGGAGACCGGTAGTGAACTGGTGTCTGCCGGTAAATTGAGAGAATCTTCGGTAGCGTAATATTAATAGTGCATGTTAAACTTACGTTCACGTTTAATTCTCTTGATTCGTTTGTATGAGATGTGATATTAAAATAAAGTTTATTATTATAGTAAGACACTTTTATTTGGGTCAAATGTTTTCAAAAGAATTAGAAGGAAAATCCTCCAAAGTGAAGGCATTTAGTTCTCAAAAAGAATACCACAGAAAAGTCTTTTCTAAAAGTGAAAATGAAAGCTCTGAACCTGAGGAACCAGAGAAGAAGCAGGAGGCCCGAGCGTACCTTATCACACCGTTGACGCCCACATCTGCGTCGGAGCTGTTGACCAGCAGCACATCGGCCCCCGTCGGGGCGTTCTCCATGACGGTGGTGTGGAAGGAGGAGGAGGTGAACACGGGGACGTTATCGTTCACGTCGTCCACCACAACCGTCACCGTCCCCGTTCCGCTTAGAGACGGAGAACCTGGAGGTGAGAGAAGAATAAGAATAAGAATTAAAAAACAACTTTCAGTGACAACAGCAGTTAGCTTTTCCTCCAGCGAGCACACTAAAAAGAAGTGAAGGAGAAACTGCCTCGCCGGCCAGGACAGAAGCAACTCATTACACTTTCCATTCACATGACAGACCTGAACACGGAGACAGAATTAGGAACTCCCTTTTTTTTTCGTGCCACAGCGAGCTGGTAAAGGGGGGGAAACAGTAACATGTGAGCGACATTAAGACTCCCATTTTTGACTTTAGACACACGGAGACTTATTGCACATGACTTGTCATCTGCAGCGAGGCTCACATTGAACCAATTCATTCCCCCGTGAGAGTTCAGCCACGGTATTCCTGCTGCGTTAATGCAGGCAAAATTTCTCTGGCCACCGGTTTGGGTTTCCATCGGTCAGACTGCCACATCAACGCAGCGCAGAGCACATCAAAAGGGCTCAATGTCTCTGAAACCAAAGCTTTCAGGCGTCCTTCCTGGGGTCTTGGACACTCATAGATTTCATTTCCACAGCGAGGTATCTATTTTAAGGTGCACTCCACTGAGCGAGTTAGTCTGTGGAATCTGAGTGAGGGAGAAGTGCTATTTTCAGCAAAAATCTAACCGGTTTTCTCCCTGAGCGGGTGACGAAACGGGGCTCGCTGGGCCCCCGGGGGAGGAATGGATTTAAATCAATAGCAGATGAAAATGAGCCGCAATGCAGAAGAAAAAAAAAAAGATTCAGACATCTGCCTTGCTTGAGCTGGCCTTTATAATCCACCCTTAAAAGGCACGCTGCACTGCCTGATATATATTCCAAGCATAAACACAAGTTCAGTCTGAAAGTCACAATGTGGGATTCGGGGACATCTTTAAACGGCATGGTGGTATTTTGAGCTCTTAATGATTTGCATGTATTTACATTGTTTATAAGGACCGGGAGCACCTGAGAATTGAGAAAAGCTGAGATCTGCGAGCGGCGTGAGGCTCTGTTCCCACCTCTAACTTGTAGTCGTTCCCTCCTGCGGCTCTCTTCAGGAATCCATGTGAACGTGTCAACTATAATACACCCAAATACAAACACCCAGGATCCCGAGCCCGTGTCCCCGGAGCCTGTGTTCTCAGCTGTTGAAAACATCAGATGCTTGAACTCGCGTACCGTAGGGGCCTGGATTAATAAGAGATAATAAAAAAACACTTGGACGGCGGCCACCAAAAAAAATTCTCTCCCAATGCGGAGCTGTGCAAAAATCTAAACACGAGGAATCTGAGGAAAAAAAAAACAGAGGGTGTTGAGGGGGCGGAGGGTCAGAAGAGAAAGCCTGAGGGACACTACGGATCTGTTGCTCAGACAGCGCGGATTATCTTCGAAATGGTATCAAATCAGGGAAACACGCTCACCAGATATGGTGCCAACTCTTCTCATTTGGAAGTCAGATGGATTGTCTTTCCCTCGGCAGACAATACATGAGTCTACGTCACCAAACTAAAAGGAACCTGAACATCACTGAGAACCTTTTTTGCTTTTAGACACATTGACACTCATTGTCCAGGCGTTAGATATTAGGGATTTTAACTAAAGCGATAACACTTTGTGTCAGACTTCTTGACAACTATTGGATGGATTGCCATTAACTTTGGTACAGATATTCATGGTCCCCAGCGGATGAATCCGTCTGACTTGATGGTCACTTGACAATTTTCAAAAACTCAGGGGTAGACGTATTTTGGTTGGTACCAAAAATAATTCTGAGGTAAACAGGTACAGAGAGCCACACTTTTTTTATATTGTGTCTTTTCAAAATAAATGTACAGTTTATGCTTGTTACATGCATCCAGTCTGTTTTCAAAATAAACTCCCCAACGTCAGTTCAATTTAGTTTTCAGGTTTACTTACTCTACTTAGGCTTGTGACATGACTGTGGTTTGGGTTAAAATAAGAACGCTTGTTACATAACTGGTGTTAGTAAAGTCCGGAAGTTACAAAACTAGGGTAAAATGACTCAACGTGGAGTTGGTTTCACACGGGACATGAACGGAGGTCGCCTGGGTGAAAGTCCTGCGTTTGCTTGACCCAACCGTCCTGCGCAGACTTTCCTCGCTATTCAATCTACGTCAGTGGCTCTTGCCATCTTGTAATGACTCAGGTGGGTTTACGTTGGAGTTGGGCTACATAGGGCTGCTCGTACAGATGCTACAGTGTATCTCAATGCACCGGTATAAGGCGCAGAGGGGCACCGACGGAGCTTCGGTACTTGACGCGTTGGGAGTGAGACGGGTCGGCAGGGTAGGACAAACGGTGTCCGAACCATCTGAAGAAGTGTCCTTGGGAAAGAAATGAAATTCCCCCCACAAGCTCTGCGGCTGCTGCTAAATCGCTGACACTGAACTGTGACCTCCCCGTGGGCAGAGAGGAGAAACAGAATTTCCTTAAGAGGATCAACAAGTTTGAACATTATTGTGGGGTTTGGAGACCACCGCGGCTTCTTTCGGGAGGGCAGGGGGGGGATTCCTCAACAAAATGAGATTTGAGATAGTTTACTGTAACATCACTTCGCTGCCTGGCTTTGTGATAATAAACAGACATTCGACCTTAAGCTTGACATGCATCCAGGTTTTCTGGTCAGAACAGAAGTGGCTGACGAGGGCTTTTAGAATAAACAGAGCTGGATTCCAGAAGCAAAATAAATGGCACAAACAGAGGTAACAGTAAACAAATGTTTCATCCCAAAGGAGGAACAGAAACCATAAGACACTAATCTTTCGTGACTCATTACCAAAATGAGTCATGTGCTCTGCAGCTCCAGCTGAGACTTTTTTTTTTGTTGAGAATCTTGTTTATAACCAAATATAGGCAATGTTACATTTCCAGGTGATTATGTATTTCCACCTTGACAAATATTTGCAATGAGGAGAACTCTGCTTATAAACAAATTACTCCAAAATCACCGGCGATTTATACAGGGGGACAAGACGACAACAAATTTGGTGTCGAATGCAAAAAAAATTAGCGGCGGCGGAAACACAATCCGAGCGGAAAATGTAAATTGTGGTATGAGAGTATGGCAGCATGCAGTCCATACTGCGTCCTCACGGGGCCGTTACGTAATCAAACGACCGCAACGTGTGGCTAAAGTGTCCCGAACAAAATGCAGTCAGCAGGATTACTCAGTCAGCCTCGTACTTGATTGCAGCTGTCTAATCCCGCCTGAGCCCGCGGCGTCACACGTTCAAGTGCGCAACCTGATTGGATTGACACGAGTCATCGTTCGGTGAGGTTGTCATGGGAACAGATTAGAGAAGCTCTGATCCTCTTAATTGGGATGCGATCCCAAGTCGGCAAGGTGTCCGTATCACCGGATCACAGCGGAGCTGCTGCTGCCGGGGCAAAGTGTGTTTGACAGTCGGCGGCTCACTAAGACTGTTGTTGATCAAAGATGTTCTGAGCGGGCTGATACTCCAGCTAAGTGGCTTTGTGTACAAACGCCATTAGCTCCCACCAAGAGACGGAGGGAATGAAGAACATATTTGGTTTTTTTTTGAGCATCAAGCCAGCTGCTATGTTTTTCTGAACTCAAACTGCCTTCAGTTGTGCAGTTTTCAAAAGCATTGTTTCCCCGACCAAGAGCGGAAGCAGGCCAAGCTACGAGGCTAGCCCAGTGTGTGTGTGTGTGTGTGTGTGGAGCACACTGCCCCCCTTCCAGGCGTTTCACTTTTGCACAGGATGTGATGTCACAACCTGTTTACTGCCTCCACCGCGTGACCTTTTGACCTGCATTGCGTCTGCCACCGAGCGCTACAGGGGCCTCCGAGGCACAGGACACTGTTCCCCGAGCTAATCCTCAGTAAGCAAGGAGCAAAGACACCCCCCCCCCCCCCCCCCCCCCCCCCCCCTCGGTGAAGCCTCAAACGCCACCTAAAGCCCCCCTGACGCTCCTCTGCGTGACTCTGAACCCGCGCTGACCCCCGCCGCCGTCGTCGACAGCCGTTGCTTCAAACGGGGCATTTTTCACGTCTTTTCTTGGTGTATCACTTCTCACAGCATCGTGCGCCTCCGTGCAGCCTCAGGACGTGCCTTCTTAGCCTCCTGGGGCTCACTCATATCGCATAACCCCTGGCAGCTGTCCCCCTCACCCCCCCCCCCCCCCCCCCCCCCTCACCCCTACCCCTCCACAAAACCTGCTTTCCAATGTGTAAATAGTTCAGATCTATCTTGTTACATCGCGTGGGCCGACAGATTTAGTCATCAAGGAACACTATATCCTGGCAGGTATGCAAATGTATGTAAATGACAGTTGTTTCAAATAGTTGAGGCGAGGGTGAGACATTCTTAAGATGCATACGGCGGCTGCTGCTGCTGCTGCTAAATTACGGGGTCCACATCGCAGCTGAGTCTGTTTCCGATTCTTACATTTTTTTCCTCCGTACCTGTAACAGTAGGAAAAACGGACTTTTTGTGATGTAAAAAACAATCTCCATGCCCTTCCTCCTTTTTTTTGGGGGGGGGGGGGGGGGGGGGAGTGACTCAACAGGAGAGGAATGCTCTGCAAGAGTGCTGAGACAATGCCAGCACCTCCTCCAAACAGTCTGTGCTGGAATCTGGGAAAAGCCGAGGGAAGAGTGTCAGGGTCAATGATGGAGACGGCTACAGTCGAGGCGGGCGTCACCTCGTGCGCCGTGGCTCAAACAGAGTGGGGGGGGGGGGGGGGATATGGCGAGGAAATATGCCTAAATTTGGCAGTGCGTAATCAGGCTCACTGCTATATGACAAATGACATCATTTTGCCATGGAAAGAGAGCTGGTGGAAACCTACCGGCAGCTGACATGCACTGTGGTTAGAAAAGTGTTTTTTTCCATTGGTCCAATCACGTCCCCAGACCCGTCCCCAGACCCGTCCACAGACCCGTCCCCAGACAGGAACGGAACCCGTTTCATCTGCCTGTTGTGTGACACTGACGTCATGAAACGAAGCCACGCGGCTCAACGGTCAACAAAAGATACAAACGACTGAGATTCAAAACCATACCCGGTGTCAGACAGCAGAGAACTGGTGTTTGCATTACCATCACGCTCAGAGACCTGTGATTTGTAGATGACCCGTTGGCCAAACAGATAAGGCAATCAATGCACTACCTCACCGCTGTCTGGAGCTTGTGCCATGAAGCATAATCTTATTTCAGGGGTTAATCTTTGGTTACTTAGGAAAGCAAACTGCCGCAACCCAACACTTCTCTCCCGGTGATTACGGCCTCACTTCATCTGTATTTACCGCGCCTTGAAGAGTTATCAACGCCATCGCTTGAAAAGCAAACTGTGTTGCTTTTACACGCGCAATTTGGCTCGCAAAAAAAAAAAAAAAGAAAAAGAAAGTTGTTTGGAAGCAAATGCCAGTCAGCGCTCACAGTCCAGACGAGTACGTGTGTGTGTGTGTGTACATTTGATCCAAATTCATCTTGGTTATTATTGCACACGAGGACATGGGGTTTGGAGCCAGAGAAGCATGCTCTCTCAATCAGTAAAGAAAATAGTGGACCTTGTGGTACCGCGGTTCCACGGGGTGGTTTTGCCCTAGATTGCCGCGCTGGAGTCACTGAGCTCTGAAGCGGCGTGGATACCACAAACGGATAAATCCGAGCTAAATCCCGTTGATAACCCCGTCTCCGAAGACTGAGGGGTATTCTCCATGGGAACACATCAGACTGATGGTATTCAGATAACTGTTTTTCTTTAAATCCTATGAGCAGCCGTTACAGTAGAGGGACGCTGGCGTCAGCGCGCCTCCTTTCCCACAAAGCAACTGAATCCGTCGGGACGCTCGAGCCACACGAGGATCCCCTCCCAGCTTTAATTGAATCTCGAAAAAAACACCATTACCATTTAATTAAACGCAGCACATTCCCTTCAGATCTGGAAAAAGGACACAGACGGGGCAGTGACAACCCAGAACCGAGCCCTCTGTTTGATATTTCACAAGAACTTAAAAGTGCTCGTCCAACCGGCGGCCCGGGAACGACATTCAATCCCCGCGTGCTAATATTTCATCGCTGAATCTGAGCGGTTTGTTTCGGGCGTGGATCTCGTTCGGAGAAATAAAAAAATAATATTGGAGAACCCAGAATAACCCCAAAGATAAATAACAAGCTTTCAGGACCCTGAGACTAAACGAGACCAGCTGACCATCTGTTGCCTCCTCTTCCATCTTACAGATCCACAGACGGTTTTCTCTGTAAGCCTCTCAACCCCGGAAAGTATTGTCTAGCATAAACATATGGCAGAGTCTAAGCACCTTATTAGTGTACATTACCACCGGACAAATCACATTAACCTCCAAGAAGGTGGCGTGGCCATACTCTCCCAACCGGAGGGGGTACAAATACACGTGTTAGTGACGATTAAGAGATCTGTTTTCTGACCGCTGCAGCTGCTATGGGGGCGCACACTGCTGCGGGAGCCTCGCGGGGGGGGGGGGGGGGGGTTGATTTGAAGGAACCAGCAGCACCCACCTCCTGGGAAAGGCTGCGGGTCGCCCTGAGTTGCTCAGGCTAAGCCGTGCTAAGAAGCGGGTTTGAGTGTCTCTGCTGGCACAAGAGATAATCTCTTCCTGCAGCATATGATTGACTGATGTTTTATCGAACTTCGACAAACAACGGCGGAGCTGGGATGTCCAAACAACCGGATTCATTCCAGTCCGGGACAGGTTGACTCAGGGAAGACGGATGAATGTGCAAATTTATGAGACAGCCCATCTGTAGCCTGAAGCTTAAGGCTAAACGGTTATTACGGTTTATGGACTGCGGCTGGATTGTGCTCTTAAGGGGCAGCGTAAATAAAACACATCATTACTCAGAGGGGATGGGGGGGGGAGATAGAATTGGCCTCCATCAAGGCAAAATTGACATTTTTCTGCCTCTGAGAACCTGTTGCTTTGCAACAAAGCTTCTTTTAATGCGACCCCGTCCGGCACCCATGAATGGCCTCGGCGGAGCTGAGTGCAGGGTGCGAAGCTGTCCCAGCGCGCAGTTTGCCAAACATAACAGAGCAAACAGAGGTTTTCTCACACTTAACAAGCAAGAGAGTGAAAGGGATATCGGAGTAGAACACTCAAAGCGGCCGGTATGAAGGGGAAAAGAATATCTTCTAATAATACGGCACTCTCAGAGGCATTCGACAAATTAAATCTAATGCTATACTGCTTTCCAGTTATTTATGGAGTGCCGCGTCTGACTGCTTTTTGCATAATTTCTTCCCCATATGTTACGGATAGGGTTTGGCGGTTTGCAGGCAGGCAAGGGAAGCATATCGACAGACTACAAGCGCTGCTTTTTCCTCATATTTTAGGGCCTGTGGTGAAATTTTATGAAGTGATGTGCCTTTTGTGTTTTTTTTTTTTTGTTTTTTTTTTTACAATGGTGCTTTTATTTGCTGTGTTGTTGAATTTAGTTTTGGAAATCCCTATTAATAAAAGCAAATGCATCTGTGGAACATTCTGTACTTTCCTAGGTCAACGGAGCATCACCAGCAGACCACGGTCACCCGCTCATAACACAACTCTGTAATGTTCACGCGTCGGCCGCATAAATCTGAAATATGACATTGGGAGAAGTGCTAAGGAGAGAAAAATATTGACACGCAGGCTAACGTACTGCGAGTTTAAGTAGAAAAGCCAGTTAGCGAACGGCTACAGCGAGGTCTGGTGAGAACGGCTTTGAGGGAACTTGAAGTGCTAACCAGAGTCCTCAGAGAAAACCTGCAAATAAACATCATTAAAAAAAAGTGGATTTTGCAAAGCCAGTCTTCCAACCCACACCAGCTTTTTTCCCCTTTTTCTAAAACCCCCATTACTTACCAAAGCTATTTACACAAACACTCAGATGGAGCTATTGTTAAAGTGTACCAGGGAGGGGAAAAGAGAAACCAGGCGATAGGAAAAAACTCCGCAAGCTGCACACTGTTGCTGCACAGTTTTTTTTTTTCTTTTAAAGAGCTAATCTCCGAATGTTACTGCTCTGTTAAAGTTCACTTGAGGAACCTGATATTTTATTTGGCTAAGTCTTGTGTTGCCACTAGACTGCAGACTGGCTGAAGCCTTCAGAAATGGACCCTATTAAAGATTTATTATGGCAAGTGTTGGACGGTGATCTAGCGCTGCCCCGGCCACGTTTTGACTCCGCGCTATCAGTGTGCGTACAGGACTTCATTCGCTCTAAAATTTCTATTTTGTATGCCAGAGATGAATAGATATACGCTCTGTGTTGTTTTTGTTCAAAACGAGATCGACGGACCATTATTCAATTAATCAAGTCAAGAGGGTTTATGCACCAGATCCATGGGAGCCATTTAGGAGACTAAAAGATCCTGCTTTAAAGTAGGGATGGTCATTAAAATTATTTATCTGCTAAGCGGCCGTTTAGCCCCTCCCCCCAAAAAAAACTTCCCCTCACCCACCAGTCAAAAGGCCGAGTACAAACAGTGGAGCGATGTGCTGGAGGGATGTGAAAAACATGGGATTTCCTAGGCGGCCGTATCCGCCATAATAGGCCTGGGCCGAGGGATTTACTGTGCCTTTCCCTTTAATAAACGTGACCGAGCACGGTGCACGTCAATGCGTCCCGAGGACACTCTCAAGCACCGCATGCAGACTCACACGAACTCGGGGCGACGAGCGTAAGACACTAACTCACACAGATGCAGACGTCTAAATATCTAAACGCACGAGAAAAGCAGAGAATACGAGAATGTGCACGACTGTGCAGACGTACAGATGATACAACCTGACATAAGTTAATGTTATGAGTTTATCTCTTTCATTTCACAAGGAGACCACTTATTTCCAACAAGATCTTCAACGTTAAAGAAAATAAACAAGAGACGCACAAAACATGGTGTGAAATTCAATAATCAAATCCTCAAAACCCAAACAACATCAGTATAAACTAAGCCATGAATAGAATAGATGATTATCCAAATCAATAAACAAAAACACAACAATAACAAGAAGCTCTCCCTGGTGATGGCTCATTAATAGATAAACCATCACAGCCACCTATATATATATATATATATATATATAAAGCTTCTGGCGAATTGTTGAAAGTGAATTGTTTAGAGAATGCTTTCAAACTGGTTGGTTCTTATAAAAAGATAAATTCAGCTGCCAAAAGCTCACGCCTGACCAGCTGCCAGATACATCAAAATATGTTTTCTTCAACCACTTAAAGCTATTCCATAAACACTAAGTGGCAAAAGTATGTTACTGTGTGGCTCTGTTGGAAATCATATTGTTTCAGAATTCTTCCACGGGGGCATAACGTGTGCGTTGCTGAGCACAGGCTTACAAATCTGATTTGCCTGCAGCTGATTCCAGATGTTGAGATCAGCCTCGGACCCTGCAGCCGCCAAAGTCTCCAGCTATCTGCACAAGTTGTTAGCTCAGAGATGCTGCAAACAACTTTCCATAAACAAGAGAGAGAGAGAGAGAGAGAGAGAGAGAGAGAGAGAGAGAGAGAGAGAGAGAGAGAGAGAGAAAGAGGAAAGAAAGAGAGAGATAGAGAGAGAGAAAGAGAGAGACAGAGAGAGACAGAGAGAGAGAGCGAGAGAAAGAGAGAGAGAGAGAGACACAGAGAGAGAGAGAGACAGAGACAGAGAGAAAGAGAGAGATAGAGAGAGAGAAAGAGAGAGACAGAGATTGACAGAGACAGAGAGAGAGAGAGAGAGAGAGAGAGAGAGAGAGAGACAGAGACAGAGAGAGACATAGACAGAGAGAGAGAGAGAGAGAGACAGAGAGAGACAGAGACAGAGAGAGACATAGACAGAGAGAGAGAGAGAGAGAGAGAGAGAGAGAGACAGACTTGTCCCAGGTCTGATCTTCAAGTTTCCTCTCAACAAGACGTCTTGTAAAACACCTTTAAGCAGCTTGTGTTGATGCCACATTTTGGAGTTGCTGCGCACAGATTTTCAAAATAATGGCAGACGTTTGCCAAATTCTGCTGCTCTACCGAGCCAGAGCCCATTATGGGAATCAGCACCCGGTGAGCTCTTTTGTTTCCATCCACTTCTTGACAGATTTCCGTCAGCTCAGCAGGCGCAGAGCGTCCTGGAGCGCCGCTCAGGCTGCGATTAATCGGTTTACCGTCACCGGAATGACCCGGAAAGATGGCACGCCACAACACAGCACCACAAATCACGCAGCAACGCCCGAAGATAAGTCATTTAGCATTCGTGTTAAAAACACAAAGTTATCTCCTCTGCTCATGGTGAAGAGTTTGTGTCATGCAAATACCAAATATGACCATACAGCATACAAGTTTGACAGAATAATCCTTGTAAAGACTGAAGTTTTGGGGCGATAGATCTTTTTTCCCTCTCTCTCTGTCATTCTGTGTTTTGGAGTCGGACTAGTAGCAGCGCAGGAGACGTTAACATGTAAAGATGGATGTCTGTGGTTGAAAACGGGTCTCGGTAGACGGCAGAATTGGAGACATGTCTGCACCATCCACCTTCGACATTTCCTGCCAGATAGCGCCTGGGAGAACCGTTTCCCTCCGCCGTCTCAGCTGAGGCCTCAAAAATGTGAGAAAATGCTGCTGGGTAATTTGGCCTGTACTATGATTATGGGTTTTTTGATATTTTGATATTCTACCCCAAATCCCTCTTCTTTTTTTTTTTTTTTTCGGCCTCTCACCAACATCGCAATGAAACGTCCTGTCAAAATATTTTGGAATTGTTGTCAGGGTTCTAAATATGGACTCCTTGTGAAGCGCACGAAAAAAAAGGGATCGAATCCTAATTAGTATGTTCGCTTGTTGGGCAACTTTGTCCATGTGGCACAAACCTCTGAAGAACACGTGAAGCAAGAGAACCTTGACGAAGCATGAGGAACAAACACCCCTTTTTTTCGTAACGCAAGACATCTGAAAATCATATGCCGCTGCACAGTTTTTGATTTACATACTCCTATAATGAAAAATGACATCAAATGTAACAATCTCCCCAACAAATATGCAAATTATTCCCTGACTAGGTAATAGATGGAACATTCCGTGCAACATTGTCTTCAATTCTCACCAAATCCTGTGCACAGTCAAAAATACACCGCGTTATGATCGGTCACATGGTCAGTCCAGGAATGAAACAGAACCACCCTCAGACCATGACGGCCGTGCCAGAGCAGCTCGGGGGAAACATATACTTAACTGGGCTACCATGTGATTTGGCTGCGACGGGGATACGCATGTACTCCTTTAAACTGCACATTAACTGGCCTCTATGCAATAACAAGTTAACCTTTTATCTGGCTATAACAAGCTCTACCGCCGTATCCAAATAAACAGAGGATGCTGTTCAATTGAACACCGCTGAAAGGACTTCTGGGGAATAGGTCAAAAAAAAACACCCACTGTTTTGCAAGCTAAAAACTCCCGAATGTTTAGTTTATTGTGCCACACGAAAAGGAGCACTGTGCACACTGTGAACTCAAAATGATGTTTGTTGACACCGCTGTTGGTTTGTGAAAATGTTCTTTTTCAGCCGGCTGATTACAAAATATGTTTCTAGCTTTGCAAAAACAAAAAAAAAAAAAAATCAACAATGGCCATGTAAGGACACATTACACGGAGCTCAGTCGTCACCAGACGATAAGTTGAACAAGTTGAATGTGGTGCGAGTTCAGACGTAAACAACGCTATAAACTGAAACATAACACTGCAAGGCCAGCATAAAAACATCTCGTACTTATCGGGCTGCGGTCTTACCTGAGTCGGTGGCTGTGATCAGCAGGACGTATTTCCCCCGAGCCTCTCGGTCCAGAGTCTGGGTCACGCTCAGCTGACCGCTGGACGACAGGCTGAACGCGCCCTCGTCGTTCCCGCCGCTGAGCATGTAGCTCAGCTGCCCGTTGGCACCTTGGTCGTCGTCTCTGGCAACAACCTGGTAAACACAGGAACAAAGCCTCTTCAGGGATTCATGGGTGTCAAACCTCTTCTAAAAGAAATGTGGTTTTCATTTCCAGCAGCCAAACTGCAAACTGCAGGTCTGGAATAAACAATTAAGAGGGCGCTTTAATAGCATGGCGCCACTGGTGGAAAGAAACATGTACTAGACTTAAGTAGAGTTTAGCTTCTGTGTTTCAAGTACAAGAGAGGATCAAATACTAAGAGGAAGATGACGTAACCTGTGAGTCACAGCTCTTCTCCTCACATATCAAAAGTTGAATATATTAGCAGCAAAACACACTCTTGCTGAACACACTCAGGTGTTTTGTCACGACAGCGTTACGTGGTCTGGTATGACCAAACATTATTGTTATTGCTAAATATTGTGACTGTATGATTCTTCTTGTGCTACTATTTATGGGATACAAGTAAATATCAGCAAAAGTTCCATAGTTTTGCTTTAAGTAAAGAACCTGAAAATGATGTTTTTAACTTCCGTACTGTGATTCTGTACTGTATTCCACAGTGAAAGGATGTACAGTTCAAAGAGTGACTCAAATACAAATCCTTTGCATTTGATTGGACCCTAAAAGGTGGGCGGGTTTAGAACGTGGCTCCACACAAACCTCGCTTGCTCGCTAAAAGTTGCAAATCGATTGATGTGCGGATGTCATTATATTATGTAGGAAAAAAAGCTGATTGAATTTTCATATAAAATGCAAAGAAATGAATTAATGAAATTAGTAACAATGGCTTAAGCTTCACCAAATCAAAACATCTCATTTTTGCAGTTTCCTGTTGTTTTTCCCCCCCCGGATGTTTTTTCTTGTGATAAACGCGTTGCTGTATTCACACAGCCCAGTACAGCTGTCAGTAACCCGGTACGACCACCTTCCTGAGCCTTTCCACTGAAGCAGCTGAGGGTTAATCACCATCACGGTGCTGGGCGGCACCATGAAGGTAATTGTTGAGGGAAGGAAGATCATTACTTTATTCACTTTGTCTAATCAGACTTTCCCAGGGAATCCACAAAAAAAAAACAAAAAAACACACTGAGTACGAAACTATTATTCAGTTTTGACTTTTCACCCTCGTACCACATTTCACTGGTGAGCCCAAATGCATTGTGGGCTCTCCAGCCCTCCCTGCCGTTCCGTGCCGCAGACGGCCGGGTTAGCACACAGATGTGCGTTGTGTGTGTGGCAGAAGCCCACCGCGTCTGGACCCCCTTCCCCACCGCATAACTGTGCCCTCATTTCCTCACAAGGTACACAAAGTGGAAAGAAAATGGAATTGCGCCGTCACTGGAAATCAGTCCTTCCCCTTCCATTTTTTATACATGGCTCATTTAGTCATCAGGCTGGTTGGGACGTTAATTGCCCTCTCATGCAATTTAGCCCCGTTTCATATTTCGGTGAAATCCTATAAGGCCGTAATTGTGCGGAGCGAATTGCAGTCATATATCATTTATATATCATTTTGGCCACGTATTTGTCATGGCATTTACCAAAATACGACCACCATGCTAAGTGGTTCAGTGCACCGTTACGACTCACATACCTGCACTTATTAAGTTAGTATTACTACAAATTTGGTTAAGGCATTAGCTTATTTAAGGTCTTAGAACTGTCATTCAAAACACTGCCTTCTTTTCACTCAGGAAGTCCTGTCTGTGAATGTTAATGACGTCCCAACTGCTTAAAACGTCAGCGAATGTCTCGACCAGAAGAGAAAACAAACATACTGACCTGCAGAATGTTTTTTGGGAGATTCTCAAAGTTCTCCTGAACATTGACAGTGTAAGGAGAGAGCTCAAACTCAGGTGAGCAGTCATTCACGTCCAACAGCACAATGTTGACGGTGGCGCGGTCCACCCTGGGGCTGCTGCCTCGGTCGGCGGCTTGGACCACCAGTGAATAGGACGAACGCGCCTCGCGGTCCAGCTGCTTGGCCACCGAAATCACCCCCGTAACCGAATCTATTCTGAAATCGGAGTTGGTGTTGCCTCCTGAGATGGAAAATCGGATCTGCCCGTTGGTTCCCTCGTCCGCATCGCTGGCGAACACCTGGATGACATCGGTCCCGGTCAACGTGTTCTCCTCGATCTCGATGTCGTAGATGTTCTGCGAGAAGCTCGGCGTGTTGTCGTTGACGTCCAGAACCATCATAGTCACGTCCATTGTTGAAGACAGAGGGGGTTCGCCTTTATCGGTAGCTACGACTGTGAGGGTGTAGTTGGAAAGCTCCTCGCGGTCCAGTTCCCCAACCAACCTGACGTCTCCGTCGATCGTACCGATGCTGAACTTGTTACCGAAAGGTCCTTTGAGGGAGTACTCGACGTAGCTGTTGGGTCCACTGTCGGCGTCGGCGGCCTTGGCAGTGAACACGACCGTGTCCACCGGCGTGTTCTCCTGGATGTAGGTCTTCCTCTGAGAGGTGAAGGTGGGCGGGCAGTCGTTGACGTCCAGAAGAATGATGGACACCTGGGCGGTGCTGGTGAAGCGGGCCATGGGAGGAGGAGCCAGGTCGTTGACCGTGATCACCAGGTTGTAGAAGGATTGGATTTCTCTGTCCAAGGCCTTCTTGGTTTGGAGGACTCCGTCCTTGCCGATGACAAAGTGGCCCTGGGAATCTCCAGACGCAATTCTGTAGAGGAGCTGGGCATTCGGGCCTGGAAAACATAAAAAGAGGGAATCAGAAGACAATAATAATGCTACCTGAATTATTTCAAAAGGTTTGGAAAACGGCATGTTGGTAAGCTCCATCTTCACCGCCTGTAAGTTGTGTTTGGTAAACTGTAGGACGAAATCAAGTTCTTAATAAATCTTTGAATTGTTTTGTCAGAAAAATGCTAGAATATCCCTTAACCCAAGGTCCAAACCATGACGTTTTTTATTCACCATCATGTATGACAAAGAAAAGCATAAAATCATCACATTGGAGAAGCTTAACTCCGGCAAAAGGTTTGGCTTCGCCGCTTAAAAAAGTGACTGAAACGATTTGATTAAAAAAAAAAAAAAGTCTTTCGCAACTCCAGTAAACTGAGAGCATCCCCGGTGTGGTCAGCCTAAAGTGCTTCCTGCCAAAAGATACTTAACATCAGTGAGACAGACTCCATTTGTGTTTTGCTTCCAAGGATAAATGTGTTACTTCCCTCGAGTGGAGAACAGACAAAACCTGGAACCAAAATTAAGAGTTGGCCAAACAGGAGGACTCTGTGGTTGGGGCAGGGGTTAAGTAGGAGGCTCTTTCTCATTACATCACCTTTTCCTGTACATATCAGGCGGAGACTTTGGGTGTATTTTGTGGCACTCACGGTGCCAAAAATAAATACATCTACCAGGAACTATTTAGTATGACCGTGAATTAAAAGAATAGCCAGATAACAAACAGTGGTGGAGGTTGAACGTTGATATTTTTGACTAGCGTCTATTGTTCCAGATGTGATTGTTAAATATCCTGTATGTGTCTCAATCATATGGGTTATCTCCATCCATTTCCACAAATTGTGCATGTGCAGCAGCTGGAGCTCTGTCCGCCGCTCTCCATGTCCTCCAAGTAGACGATCCATTCATGTACCGTAGCGCGACTGATCGCTATCAACGGACAGAACGCCGCAGCAAACCACTTCCTAAACTGACAGCGGAGGTTGCGGCATTTCGGAAAAATCCCTCACAATTGAAAAAAGTTAACGACGGTGTGACCGAGGTTGACGGATGTTGTGAACTATCTATCCTTGAAATCGTGGCCTAATCCGAGGCACTGCCCTGGAACTGGGGGTTGAAATGAGCTTAAATTGAGCGTCTGTAATTCAACTCAACGGGGTATTCATGTGGAAAGCGTCGGCACCTTCCCACACTCGGGCGTGTATTTACAGTACACAAGTAATCCCTTATCAAAAGCTCGAGTGCTACTTCCATCCGAGTTTAGGCCGCGCCGTCTGAAGACAAAAGTCTGGGGGTCGTGGGGGGGGGGGGGGGGGGGTCACGGCTTAGGAAGCGCTAACAACGGCGGCGTTTTATTTTGACAGCGGAGAGCGGCGGAGAGGACGATGCGGTCGGATTATGCGGACGGTGGAGAAAGAACCAGGCAGCATATTTCCCAGGAATGTAGGTCACAATAACCACATTAGGTCTGGGTGAAGCGGTAATTACAGCGGAGCGAGAGTAGCGGTGACCGTTCAAATACCGCACGGCACTTCACATACATGGAGCCCGCCACCTGAAACGCAGAAATAACTCCAGCCGCTTAATCATACGGCTGTGGCTGTGCTTCATCAAGTCATTCATGCGCAAGACTCGCAGAATAAAAATGAAAAATAAAATGTAGGTTCGAGAGCTTCTGTGTAACCAACTGTCACAACGAAATGACAGGCCTGCATTGAATGAATCTGCTTTGGTGAACTTCACACTTGATTTATTCCGTAGGAGAGCACATTGAAAGATTCTCAGAGAACTTTTAAATATAACGACCTCTCTGGGACACCTGACCAGAGTCTAACTTCATTTAACCACACTTTGAAATATTCCTCTTCTGACATATTTTTCTTGCACTAATTCAACTTGTCATGGTTTGGAAGTGTTGCCAAATGTTTCTAAATATAGTAAAAAAAAACATTTCTTGTTGGTCTCTTGAGATTTTATTGGTAAAATCATGAAGGAAAGTCTTTTTTTCTGATAATTGGGATGTTTAACGATTGTGAAATTGTCAGCTAACCTTTACGATTTAATACAAATATGTGAATAATAATAATATTAAAGCCTCAAGATGCAAATAGATCAAGCAGGTACTTTTCCGATAAAATGTTAAAATCGATGCACAAATGATAAAAGCAACGCAATAAGCCAAGAGTGAGTCAATAGTGGAATAATGCATCTCCTATTTATTGACTCTAGATCTATTAGAGCCTGATAAATATGACTCAAGTCATTTCTGAACTAATTCTTCAGCAGTTAAAAAATCCTGCCAAATAGCATAAATATTTGTTTTGTGTTGGTTAAATTCCATCTCCCACACAGTTCCCCGTTGGACGTACCATCATCAGCATCACTGGCCCCGACAGTGACGATGCTGGATCCGGGCGGCAGACTCTCAGAGACCGACGTGCTGTACGCCGTGGTGTTGAAGACGGGCGGGTTGTCGTTCACGTCCAGGACGTTGAAATACACTCGGACCGCGCTGGCCTGCCCGCCGCCGTCCCGGGCCTTCGCCGTCAGAATGTAGTACTGCTGCGTCTCGTAGTCCAGCGGACGCGTCACGTTGAAGACGCCCGTCACCGGGTTCAGCAGGAACGCCTCGTCCTCGTCGTCCTCCTCCAGCGAGTAGGTGACCTCTCCGTTCACCCCCGAGTCAGAGTCGCTGGCCAGGATCGCCGCCACGATGGAGCCTGCGAGAGTCGGACGGGTTGCGACACAGAGGCGAGAAGTTAGACTTTACCGCCCCACAGAAGAGAATGACTTTAATATATCGACAGGGGGTTATTTGGGCTGTTTATTAATACCAGTGGCTCCGTGATCACTCCGCCAGCTTGGCTTTTTAAACTCACTTGGCCTGAACCAAAGTCCATCCCCTGGTAATAAACTGATAATGTACGGATGGAAATAATGCTATAAAAGCAAATGATTAGGTGTTTTTAATAGTCTATTTACATTAATCATATCTTGATAACATCCCCGCCTGACATTCTTCTGTCATTTTCCAAATCTGTCTTTCTCTTTCTTGTGATTACAGCGGTGAGAGGGACAGAGGAGCTGTGCCAGACAGTTGTCAGTGTTATTGTAAATCCTGCCGGTCGCTGATAGATTTCCATATAAATCAAAATATCAGTTACTGTTCCTTTGACCTCTTAAACTCTTTTAATTTCCCCCTGAAGGAAGGTACAGAGGATTCGGGAGAGCTACAGCGCTCGTATTAAAATGTTCTTTGAAAACTAAAAAGTGTTCTTATGAAAGATGCTCTTATAAAGCGCTACAAAGACGCTGCTCCTGATAATTTGAGTTCTTGATGAGTTTAACAGAGCAGTCTGAGGACAAAACATTGCCTGTCTGCGTCCACAACGTCTACGCGTATTGGACGCTTCGCTGACTGACACTAAGACCTCACCCGGCGCCATGTCTTCGGGGATATCGAAGGAATACGTGGCCCGGGAGAACTTGGGCGTGTGGTCGTTGACGTCCTTGACGGTGATGTTCAGCCTCATGTCGGACGACTGTTTCCCGTCGTCCGCGCGCACCAGGAGGGAATACTTCGAACGGCGCTCCCGATCCAGCTTCTTGGTGGCGATCAGATCACCGGACTCGGGGTCGATCCGAAAGCTGTCGTCCGCCCCGCTGATGATGGTGTACGTCACGAGAGCATTGGGACCCTGAGGTGGAGGCAGGAAATTAGTGATATTACAGACTGCAAATAAAGTCACTTTGCGTAATTTGAATCAGAATGTTTACTGCACAAAACCACAGACTTAACAGTGGAATCAACATTTGTGTTTCCATGTTTCATGAAGCACAAACGAACAGAAACACCCTCATCTTATCGAGTCATTCACGTGAATTATTAAACACTACAAGTATGTAAGATTATTTTGGTAACACTTTCTATGGCGCACATGTCTATAATGCATTGTAAACTCTCTACTTATAGCCCTGTATAATTAAAGTAAGAACAATAATTAGAACACCTAATAAAGCAATTTAAATACGTATAATAAAAGTAATAAGTTACACTCTCTAAAGACTCAATTGGCTCAAAATATAGACTTTTCCTGACGTTACATTTTTGACCTGTTACTGTCCATCATTCAGTGCTCAAGTTCCGCTATGACCCGTGTTGTTCTTGCATATATTAAATTCTATTTTTCTCACTTTTACTTAAATCAAACAATGACCACTTAAGTTACTTCTCATGTTTGTAATGAGTTACATCTGCCTGCACCTCAGAAATGATGTTGAGAAAATACGAGTTTTAGCAGTCAGGGAGACAATAAATACTCCATGTAAAGGATATTTTAACACTGCAGCAACTCTGAACACTTTAACCTCTGAAATATGTCAAAAGCACACTACTTCTACGTCTTAAATCACATATTAGATTATGAAATGTCTCTTTCATAAAGCTTGAAAAGAAGAGGACGGGCCATACGCAGAGGAAAGAAAAAGGAGCAGGAGCTGAACGCCGATTGTTCTGGTGAGTCTCGCTCTCGGTCTTTGAACTTTTCGGGGGCTATAGTGTTCCTCTATAAATGCAACTAATAGATCCCCCCCCGTTACCTCGGACGAGTACAAGCGGCGCGACACATGTGATGGCTATAGCGAGAGGCTTTGGAATAGGAGAGGCGGACCGAACGCGATGTGACAACTGAATGGGCCCCGACGACAGAGCCTGACGTTTATATTTGTGCCGGGGACAATCAGAGATCAGACAACTGTCTCACTCTGTGTCTTCTGATCAAAAAAAAAAAAGCAAACATCAAAAAGCTGCTGCTATTCAGCCAGATAAGGTTTCCGGTTACAGCCGGTTAAGAGCTAAGCTAAAAGGGACTCTTTCAGCTGTGCCTGACGTTTGTGTGCTGCTTTTTGATCCTGCCTGGACAATGGGAACGGCTTAAACAGAGAGGCGTTGCATTAAGCTTGTTTCTGTCTCTGCGATGTCGACACATTTACTGCCTCGCCGGACAATGGTGCCCTCACAACGAGAGTGCGTTTTACATAAACTGCACGCAGCCATGTTGTCTCTCGCCTCTCACTTAATCTGTAGCCCTCAGGCACGCATTTGCCGAGCCGCCTCCCGAACAACTGAGCGGCCTTCCGTGGGAAACACAAGAGCTATTTCGGGACGTCGGCGTAACGTTCTCGACTCCCCCGTTGTCACGCTGCCCCTTCTGGCGCTCGTGCATCCTCGTGCAGAAAGTTTCCAAAGAAAAATGGACTCTTCGCTGCTTCTCGAGGCGCCATATTTTTTTTTGAGAATCCCGTTGAACACATTGAGCCTAGATAGATTTACAACAAGGCGTTCTTTTTAAAAGGGACCACAGTGTGTGAAATGGCAAAAAGTATAATTTATGGATACAGGTATCGCAGGTTCATGTCATTTCTGGAACGGACCAGAAAAGGAATAAATTCTGTCCGTCACAGAGTCAAATGAAATGACTTTCCCTTCTATGTTTAACAGACTTTGTGCATAAAACCAACAGGTCTAGACGCGGCAGACGTTCGCCAAAAGCCTTCGAGGGGAGTCAATATCGTAAGGCCAGGTTCATGACTCGCTCTTATCTCTTTCCCGTGGCCGGTTTTTACGACGGATAAAGCCTCCGTCTTCTTGACCCCGTCTCTCATTGCATTACCAGAGACCCGGTCAGAGATCCAGGCCCAGTAAAAAACGAGAGGGGTGGGGGGGGACCGGGAGGAACGGAGTGAGGCCCCGCTCATCTAACTACCCTGCTGTCATCAATCAGTGGCTCCAGATCTGGCAATCCCATCAGCCACCTGGGCTGCAGGCCGGAACCCAACACCCGCGGTTTTGCCAATTAATTCTTTGATAGGGTTCAAAGGCAGAGCGAGGGAGGTGGGGAGAGGCCGAGCAGGGGATCCAGCTAGACCACAGTCCAACACACACACACACACAAATTATGAACACAGGCATGCATTAATACACACACACACACACACACACACACACACACACACACACACACACACACACACACACACACACACACACAAATATCTGTATGTTAACGCACTAATTCCTCTCTCTCTCTTTGCTAAAATAACACAAGTAATTAAGATCCTACACACTCACACACTTCCGTACACAGTGGTTGCCCTCTTGACCTCCACTTAAGAGTTTGACTACTTTACAGCTTTGGTTGTTTGGGGGGGGGGGGTAGCAGAAGGAGACTCATTTAGCAGATGAGTGGTTTTTGGGAGCGAGTAGCTTGTATGAGAGGTGAGTAGTGGTGTGTATGAGAGCGCCGGCGGGGAAAGTGAGGCTTCCTGTACGCAACAGCAGCGAGCGCGTGTGCAAGCCAATCGTAACACAGACCACTGAAAAAACAAGCAACGTGTTGTTCACCGACAGCTCCAACACGAAGCCTTAAAGAACAGGAAGAGGTGGACCGAACCGGCTGCACTCCTCTGGAACACATTACCGCTCACTTTGAGGGCTCCTAAAACAGCCATTGTTGCACTTTTCTTCATTAAGTAAGGTTTTTTTTTTTTTACCTGTGACATATTTTCCACATAAGGTCAGCATTCTAATAAAACATTCACAGCCTTTTCTTTCAAATGAGGTGAGAAACATTTTTTTTTTTTTTCAGAGAGGCCTCGTCTGCGTGAGACAAAAAGAGCTTTAACTTTTATATTGATTTTCTTTCAACCTCTTCCTTCTCTTTTGGGGCTGGAAATGGACCTATAGCGAAAAAACCGGATGCCTAGAAACGGCATTTTAATACCCTCACACATGAATCCCACATGTAGCACTGTTAAATTGGAAGGGATCATTACGACGTCTGAATTCAGCCCCGTCAGCTGGCCAACAGCTTGCACTCTTGGCTACTCTGCGCCGGCTCACACATGTGGCTTTCTCAACGAGCGCTCCGTACGCTCGGTGTCAGCGCAACTTAAGTTTCCTGCGTAAGGATGTGGGCAAAGACTTGGCTGGCCTCGTATCTGGCTCCGGGTGAGAGCTGGAATGAAGTACAGGCTTCTATTTAGCAACCTATTCATGGCAGCACTGAAGTTTGGAGTAAACATCTCTAGAATCTGTAATTCCGGAAAAAAAAAAGAAAAGAAAAAAAGGCGACTCTACGTTCTCTTTAAGTGTCTGGATGCTTTTCTTTTGCATTTGAATCCAGGAAGCAAAATGTTGCTCCTCTACGAGTTCTTTAAATCGATGGAGGAAGGCTTATATTCGTACCTGTGCATGCAAAAACCAATGCTTAAATTTAAAAAAGAAATAACTAAAAGTTTCATCTTACGGATCGCGGCTCAGGCTGACACTGAGATACGAGAGAAAAGTGAACGACTGCACGGTTTGATCTCAATACCATGTGTTCAAGATCAAAACTGTGAATGCTTTGGCGCTAAAAAAAAGAAAAAATAATCAGATGATGTCCTTAAAATCCCCCTACTGAAAAGAGTGACCTGCTTCCAGGGCTGAGATTTACAGTCAGTATTCTGACGAAAGGAAAATGGCCAGAAGTGAGACTTTCTACCACGACTTTCCTCACATTCGGAGTGAAGAGAATTGGGGGCGAGGCGACAGCTGTGCAATAAAAGACGTGTGGCCTCATAAGTTGACGTTAAATTTGAGTCCATATTCTCTAATCTCTCTCCTCTCTATGACCCGACTTTTTCCGTTGTGTCCTTTGGCTCTGGGTGAGGGACCGCAGACCTCGGAGATGCCGGCAGAGCCCCGCGTCTCGCTCACTGCAGGATTTGATGTCCACATCCTGCCTAAAGCAGCTAGAGATGGAGCCTTTAGCTAATTGAGAGTGATGTAACGTGAACTATGGTGGCCGCGGAGGGACTATCAGAGCGGCAGGCCCCCAAAAAAAAAAAAATCAATCGCTGGCCGTTCTCTTCCAGGCTCTGTGACACCGGTGGCCTCGACGCGTCTCAGATAACGTCAACATGAGACGGACAGAGACAATTCTGTGTGTGTGTGTCTAGAGGAGGAAAATGTATGAAGACAGATTGATTCAAAGTGGCGTTCTATGCGTTTGTGTCGCTGTGTGAAGGTGAAAGGAGCACAATCTGTTCCGGCCACTCTGTCACTGTGCCAGTTAATTGCACTGTACTCTAATTTGCTAATGTAATGTAATGTTGTTTTTCGATTAATCGATTTAGTGTTCAGTCAAGGGAAATTTACACCCTGTTTTAATAATAACTACTAATAACTATAACCTCTAAAACTCCTCCTGTGCCTCCCTTCTCTAGCCACATTGAACAACCTATAAATGTGCACATAATTCCTTTCACGATCTTAATGTTGTTTCAATGGCTTTTCAGCCCTGAATGTCTGCAGTTTTTCTTTTTGGCATGAAAACCATCCAACTTAAAGATACTAAATGTCGACTTTATTCCATTATTGACAGCTGCGTTGGCCTCAAAATCCCATTTGAATCTATAGTGGTTTTCTACACTGTAGGAAAGAAAAAAAAAAAAGGGAAAGCTTATTTTCAATTTAAATCACTCCCAGGATATCTATTCGGAAAGCAGTGGAGTGGAAAACGGGCAGAGAAAAGTGCAAAAACACTGTCAGACAGAATAGAAACTGGGGGAGCCATTACCTTGTCTGCATCCGTGGCTGTTAGCTGCATTATCTTGAAGCCATCTCCGACGTTCTCCTCAATGGTCACATCGAGGATATCATTAGGGAAAACAGGCGGGTTGTCGTTGACGTCCTGCAGCGTGATCTCCACCTGCAGAGGAAGAATAAACACCACGGTCTCCGTTAAAGCTCTGCCTCACTCGGCCTCACTCGGCCTGCTACAGCTGTTAAGATCGCTGCAAAGAGAGAGAGAAACCGTCCATCCATCATCTTCTTGGATTTCAGATGATGAAGAAGCTGTACAAGAAGGGAGGCTGGAGAGGAAAAGCTTTGAGATGATGAAGTGTGGTATATTGACTTGAAAGGTCAAAACTAAGGAGACGGAATTATTATTTTTCCTAGAGATCGTTTATTTAGATTTAATAGTAGAATAGTCTGCTCTTTAAGACCACAATCGTTTGACATTGGTTTTACTGTAAAACAATTATACCTTTGAAATACCAAAACCACGGTTGAGGTTGGTATACTACATAAACTAAAGCAGTAGCTACTGTAATAGTAATTATTATGGTGAAAAAAGAAAATATAGATAATGGCAGCTAAAGTTAACTGGCCTAGTTTAGCAGAGTTGCAGCAATGTTTTGTAATCATTGCACACCGGCTAATTAAGGCTAGCGTTAGCTAAAGCTATTTTATCCACTTTCCTGTAACTGAATTATCAATTTCGATGGTCCATCACCTTAGTTATTGAGCTTCTTGAACCACATAAACAAAGCAGTGACTAAATGTGATCATAATGGAGAAAGGAAATAATACCAGAAAAATTAGTTCTACCATAAGGGTAACTATCCTAGCTTAGCATCGTAGCAGCAAAGCTAATTGTTATCATTGTAGCATCTGAACGCACATCGGCTAGTTAAGGCTAGCGGGTGACCTACTTGTTTCCTGTAATTAAATAATGAATCATCGGTTTGATGCTCCAACACCTTAGTAATTAAGTTTGTTTTAACCATATAAACCAATCCGTAACTAAACACAATCATAATGGAGGAGAAAGTAACACCAGACAAACCAAAACTAGCCTAGCTTAGTGGAGTAGCAGTCACTTATATCTCCACCTAAACACTATTAAATTCATGTGATTTTAGGTGGTAAAATATTTAGAAATCCCATATCTAAACATTTTTAATTGAAGATGAATGTATTAAACGTACTCAGAGAAGAAAGCTGAAGAAAAAACAAGAACATGTGTGTGTTGATAGGCTACCGTACTGCTCCAGATACAACAGCCCACATGTTCAACTCCCATGAACTAATATATCAAGATAACTGCATTATGGGTAGAACTCATATACCCTACTGTCACTGGAGATCATGGAAATTGTACAATTTACAAATTGACTTGAGGCTTATTTCCATAGAGACTTACAGTGAGTGTAACAGTAGAGCAAACTAACTGCAGCTCTGGGATTTTCACTTTCATGTCTTAGAAACCAAAATAAACACACATTACTGTCGACCGCAGACCCCCCATGAGGATAAACTTTGTCCCATATAGTGAGACTTGTGCTGATAACCTAAATGTATTACAGACACAGCAGTGGAAAGAGTGAAACCTATGATTAGATCGATTGTTTATATCAATGATATGATTTCAAGTAAATCAAAGTGGCATTTAACTTTTCCTCATTTTACAAAAAAAAGATCTTGTGAGCCAACTTAAGGATCCCCAACGGTTCTTTCACCGCACTTGGAGAACCCTTCGTCGCCATACTGGTTTGCGGTAAATATACAACAAGTCCAAAAGTATGTGGACAAGCCTTTCCACATCCCTTTGTTTGTGCTTTTCTTTTTTATGGTTTTGGATAGGCCCCTTAGTTTAGATAAAGGGAAATGTTATTGCTCCAGCATGAAATATTTTAGACAATAGTTTGCTTCCAACTTTGTGGCCCTTTCCGGTTTTAACATGACAGTGCCCCAAATGCAACAAAGCCAGGTCCTTAGGGAAATGACTTTCCCAGTTTGTAGGAACTTGAGTGGCCTGCACAGAGCCCTATAATCCCACCCTACTACAAGAGCAATATAAGAGCAATGCTTTGTATGTCCAATCCCATTTAGTGCTACAGTTCCAATTGGAATCAAACCAACCTACTTGAACCAGCCACCTATAGCGGGACGGAGAGGCAGTTAAGCTCAGCTGTGCAAATGTCTGAGGGAAAGTGGAAACCCCGGAGACAGTGAGAGTGAGACATTGATGGTTTCAGATGCTCTGTGTCTAGTGTGACGATATTACATTTCCACTCATATCCCACAACTTAAACTGCGATCCCCTCCGCCTCATCCACTAACCCAAATATGCATTTCAAAGCCGGTAAACACGGCTCGCTTTTTGAATCATAACAGACATTTTGCTGCGCGTTCTCTGTTTATTGACTCTATAAATATGGAAAAGCCATGTTTAAATTCTCCAGTGATAGGATCTCCATTAATGTTGACAGTGATTATGGTAATTCTTGTGCCAGGCGTCACAAGATGCCCCAACCTCTCTTTTTCGCAATCCACCCCATCCCCCTCTGAAACACACACACACACACACACACACACACACACACACACACACACACACACACACACACACACAGATGAAGCGTCAGTGAGATGAAATAGGAAATAGAAAAAGAACAGTTGTCAAAAGTCTACAATGGGTGCAGCTTTTTGAGGCAACAAGAGTTTCCCAGCGGGCATTTATAGAGCAAACAATAGGCCTCAAGGCCGTATGACCACCGAGGTGAGGTGGGGGGGGGGGGGGGGGGTCAGATACAGCAGTCTATTCAAACCCGACTATTGACAGGAAAAGCAGACTCCACATGTCCCACAAATGTGCTTTGCAGCCGAACAGTAGCAGGAAACTCTTCGTAATAGTTGCCACAGACTCCTTTTGTAAAAAAAAAAAAAAAAAAAAAGCTCAGTTCATTAAAGATGACCCAGAACAAAAAGCTTGAGGGAGCTGAAACGGTGTCAGAGTCTGGCTGAATAAAATATGCTCCTTGCTGTTTACTGCCATGATGACACCGACTGCAGCCGGGCAAATCTGCATGCGTAAGGTCACAATTAAAACCCGTCACCGAACACTTAACTCCTCTGATCTGCTTGTGCCAGGACGAGGATGTTGTCCACTTATTAAACGGACTCTGAGTCGGTGTCTGCATGAGTGGAGATAATTACGGGAGAACAAGACAGATTATGTCCCGGGCACCAGCGATGCAAAAGTCGCACACAAACGAGCCACAATGACAGCGGCTCTCGACTCGACTCGAGCCCAGGGACCGGGGCAGAGTCAACAAACAATGAATATTTATCTCCCGCCCTGTGTGTCCCCCTTGATGTGTAAATAATGCAAGGCCCACTTCAGAGGAGTGAACTAATTAGGGTAGAAGTGCAGTTTTGAGAAATAATTACGCTTCACGCTTCCCGTTTGCATTACCCAGGCTCCCACGGGACGGGAAGATATCAAAGAGCTTTTGGTGAAAAATTCATCGGAGGAAGAAGAAGCAAGGTCATGGAGGGGGGGGGGGGGGGGATGAGAGAAGGGGGAAGAGAGGTTTTGCTCCCTCTACCTGCGGACCCAGACGCACCGGCCGCGGCAGGTGAAACACATTAGTTTACAAGGTAAAAGATTGTGTTTCACGAACTACTGTTTCAAGTTGCAGGGGCTGCCAACTGGCTGCCGGAGTTTTATTATTTATGGGGAGGTATGAATGATTCACGCGTCAAGTGGTTCCTGAGCGCTGTCGATTATGAGACCTTAAGTGATGGAAGGTATTTGTCCAAGAGGTCGGAGACTAGAGCTCGTACTCCGCGGCGATAAATTAATCTTGTCCCAGAATTCACCAGAGCTTGGATGATGAACGCAGCACTGACAGGTGGGATAATTTAGTTGTCTGACTTTATGTTATGTAATCTAGTCTCCTTTCCCACTGGTAGAATTCACATTTAAAACCTCAGTGCAGCCATATTTTCAGAAAGGCGTATTTTTCCACTCACCTCCAGTAGTACAGCCACGCAGCTTTGGTTTTTATGTGCTGACATTTTGAGATATCTGGAATTCCTGCAGCGACCCCAAATTAAAAAGGGGAGAATTCATTTTTTGTTATGCTCAAAGCATGGGAGAAATTCTACAGCAACTTGTTTTTCCAGTAAAAAAATGACCCGGTTATTTTGAATATTGCACTGAGCTCACAGGGACTTCCAAGCAAAGAAACAGTCCGAATGAAGACTGTTGAGGGAGAGGCCTGTGGATTGTGACCAAAGAGTAACCGAAACATTGATTCTGGGAAGAAATGCTGTGGTGTAATTTTTAATGCTTTGAGGAGCGCAAATGAAATTCCAATAACCTCAACTGTATCAAGATGGAGCTTTTAAAGGAGAACAATACCAAAAGCATCTGCGTGGCGGAGAACATACTGTGTGTTTTTGTAATTTGGGTAAACTGACCTTTCAAAATAAAGTATAAAAGTATCGCTGTATCATTCGTTCACATGCTGTTAAAGGGAAAGTGGAAGTGAAGCAGACATCAAAGTACAGACACTTCCCCTCAAGAGTAACGGAATATACCAAAAATAACTTCTCCGTCCCACCAGCACACTGTAATGTCCGAAGTGAGGAGAAAACAGTTCTGGTTACAGCTGAAGGTAAAAGCATCACCTGCGTCCCAGAGCGCAAAACAACCGTTGCCATTTTCCCCACATCTGAAAAAGAGGAAGTAGCAAAAGTTTTCATGTTCCCACTTAAAAAAAAAACACCTCAGTTCTGCCAAGACCTCTGCAGACACAGAGCGGGAGATCTACCATTTGAGCACAATCCCATGAACGCATATTTTGTCAGTTACCCACTCAGTTATTTCTAATAACCGGTCGAGGGTCGGATTAATTAAGAGAGGGATGGTTCGCATTACAGATGAGTAATACAGCGCCGGCTCCAGTGCTCCACTGAACACCACGAACTTCTGAGTGAAAATCTTGAAATTCACATTATTAACATTTCTTCCAAAAAGCAGGAAAACAAAAAAAAAAAAAAGTCAACTGAGTGCAACTGATGCAACAGTTGGCCTGTAAATGTTGAGCTCATCTGATCGTAAAAGCTGGAGCAGGGTGCGCCTCCTGCAGGAAACGATCATTTCAAAATGATTAAATGTCTCATTAGATGCTGTTGACGACTCGGGGTCAAGGGTCGGGGCGACTTCCAGCTCTCGTTATACTTGGCCTTCGAGATTGAACGATTCCACTTTGCGTCGCGCTTTTTTATTTTTACCGATGTGCACATGAGGCGGAGTTGCACCCGATGTGGCAAAGAAACTGGGATCGCGAAGCAATTCCAAATATAACACTTCATCACAGAGCCAGAATCATTTGCTGTTAGAAGGAATTAGTCAGGCTTTGGCGCAGTATAAACATCTAAATGGCACAAAGGAATTTTTGCAATGCCATAAAAGAGAAAGACTGTACAGATTCCACGACGTTTAATAAGTAAATAACCAAATATAATCCAATCTGAGGCGTGATGCACTGTTTGTTTAAAGTGACGCGACGGTTATCTAAGGTTACGTCGCGTCTGACGACTCAGCTGGGGCCTTGTGTAACGTGAGGCCCGTGACCGAGTCGCAGGCTGGTACAGCTTGGGCTGGTTAGCAGAGTATTCCAACAGAAGCAGGAAAATACAAAAAAAAAAAAGGTTCCAACTGCTGTGTGTCATCGCTGGGCCTTCTCATATGCAGACGGAGAGGGGACATCCAACCTACTTCCTAACCTTCGAAAAGCCGCACCCAAGCGGGTCGGTGAGGACGTCCCGAATGATTCCCACAACTGCTTCGGCAAAGTATTAATTAACTAACTCCCTGCACATTGGAAAATCATACTGAGTTCCTGCTCTATTCAACAGCCACTGTGTTGGTTAATGTCATCCTCGAAACGTTGAAGATGGATTACCGACCGTCTAGAAAAAGGCCAGCCTCTCGTGTCTGTGTTTGCACTGCTTAATCTGAAAACCGTGTGGCGTGATCCACGCACATCTGATGAATGCTCTGCTGCATAAGGAGAGAAATGTAAAGTGGGTGATAAAACGCCATTCAAACAAAACGAATTCCACGCAACCTCCAGAGATGTGCGGACAAAGACGATCATCATTTCACTTCATCTTCACTTCCTTCCCGGCCTCTACTGTTTCAACTGTTTAGACAGAACGCCGTTGACTCTTCATGGGGAGTTCTGAGGGGGTCAAGGACGCTGGTAAAAGTGCCGTCTCGGCTCTGTCTTTTCACAACAAAAGGAAAACGCAACTTGATAATCGAGACAAAGGTCAAACAGATCTCTTCCGTACGGTTTCTTCAACACGTGTACAATTGGGACTGGCTCGATCTGTCAAACAACTGGCTGCAGAGCGATTCATCTTCCGACCGCAGTCATCGGGCTCGGCGGAGTGCATGCGCGCTCCGGAGACAGGAATCTGAGCGTGCCGGGGACGGGAATGTGCCCGGGAAAAAAAAGCAGACAAAGCTGGACGCCGGCCAAACCTCAGCGCACTGTGCAAGAGAGAAGTCAGGATACGATCATACCCCAACCCCTGGAGTCCCCCCCCCCCCACAAAAAAAAAAAAACCATCTGCAGTCCCATGGAAAAAAAAAAACCAAGAGTGAGTAAGAGAAAGAGGCAGACAAAACAAAACAGGGGAGCCTGCAAACGATCACAAAGCACCTCGGTTGTATGTTACCAACAAGGGGGGAGAGAGGAGAGACAATGTCGAGCAAGTGGTTTCAATAAAGGGGATCACTGTCCTCTCGGCGGACCACTTCACCAACTGTTAAAAGATTGTTTGTCTGCAGCAGGCCCCTTCAAGCCCCCTGCAAGCCCTTTGCCAAGCGAGGTTCCCTCTGAGCACTTCTTGCGGGACACATAATCCAACAGAACGAATAATCCCAACGGGTCATCTGGACCAGCGTATCGTTTCCTAGAGGTTCTGGGCCCCGCAGACATCTCCTCACACAGGGGAGTGGAAACAAATCGTGATGGATTGCCATTTTTAAATGGCGCCAGCATCCGGGGCCATGAGCGATGCAAACTGGGGTTCTTCTTCACTATAAACAGCCATAACTCTTTCCCTCTTATTCCTACCTGAGAGAGTTAGATGGAAAGTTTAATTAGACCTTGTGCAAGATCAGAGTAGAACTAATGGAGGCGAGATTTAGCTCTCCTTGAAGCCCGAGCACAATTCAAAGCCATCACCGAAATTACCATAGCCTATTAAATGCATCGTGTTCTGTATCCCTGGATTAAGAGGTTAGAAGAACATCAAAACAAGCATTTTTCTCCTTGTGAGATGAAAGGTAAAAAACAAAAATAATTAGCCTATTTGTGAAAAGTATGCTTTGAAGATGCAAGGAGGGAAATGGATTTTCTTTTTATCAGTTATCTGTCTTATTTGGGGACTTCTTAAAGAATGGAAGGAGACCATAACAGGAGTCAGCCGTCTATCGGTGTTGGTGCCACTGACTCTGCGTGAGTCTACGGCCTTATCACTGCGCTCTCTCCACAATTACCTCCAATTACGGCATTCAAACCATGCAGACCATGGAGAGGGGGAGCGACCAAGACCCTAAAAACCTGAAAATAGATCAAAAACACAACAATTCTCAAATTTTTTAACAATGTCTGGGAGTGAAAACCTACAGATTCAATGCATATTAACATTTTTTGGACACTTCTTACTGTTGCTTGTCTGCATTTCAGATCAAAATATATTTCTTCTGTTCCTACTTCTGATGGCTTACTTTGCTGAAAAACATTTTACATTCAACATGAAATAAGCTCATTTGCAGTTTTCAGATAACAATGTCAGCTTTTCAAACCTTGATGGCGACGCATTTTTACAAAGGATAAGAGGAAAGGGAACAATTCCCAGCCCCGCAGAGAAGCATGTAATCCTTCAACTGATATGGAAACGAGGGAAAAACCCCAAATTGGAGATACAAGCTTCGTCTTTCATCCGACAGCTGCGATATAACACATTGCTTCGGCTTCAACTCTCCAGAAGTATAATGAAGTAGTCAGACTGAGCGCCACCTGGACCACTTACAACATCAAAAATATATAGCTAACAGGATAATACATCAATAATTTAACACACTGAAAGGAGTGAGTATATTTCACTATTGGATCTTTTTTTGTTCCACAGCTATGTACTTAAATAAGAGATTTGAGTCGTCGACCACTGGTGATGTCCAAGACAGTATTGTCTTCTTTCGATGCAAATTTTGAAGCGATTTGTCTGGAGCCATCATAAATAGATGTAAATAACGGGCAGATCGTTCCAAAGGGCCCAGCATGAGCGCTCAGTGGGATTTTAACAGATACATGCTAATATCAGGCATCTTCATCTACAGCCAAGGTTGCTTTCCAAGACTTCTGGAAGATCTGCGAGAGGCTTTAAAGGCTATTATGGCAACCGTTTCATAGTTTCTGTCAACCAGTGATAAATGCATGAGATTTCCAGGAGCTGGGGCTGTATGAAGAGACGCATTAGCAAAGCATCTCGGTCTGGATTTGACCTAATTATTATCAAGTCACATCGGAGATGACATCTCTCCCCCATCGCAGGAAGATAATTCCTTAACCTAGAAATTAACGGAGGTTAAATAATTAGCCTACTGTAACGTTGTTTGTGGCTGATTTGATTATCAATTCGTTAGATCTGGTTTCCATCATGGATAGGGTTGGGAGTTCAGAGAGCTTCAAAAGGAAATGTTCCCAGACTTTTCCTCGTCTACTAGTTTGTTGGTGACAGGGTTTGGGGTTCGATCCATTATATTTGTCTCCTTTAGTTCCATCAAGTCAAAACACTAAAAAGTGTTTTGTCAGGGTTTCCGAGGTTTACTTTATTTGCACATTATTAAAAAAGAACGCCCTGCAAGAATGTCGTACAGTTCAGTTTTCCATTTATCTAATGAACTGAAGTTGAACGGAACACATCAATGGCTGGCGGAGTTCTTTGTGAATAAAAATTCCGAGGTGAGAATTCTAAAAAGATGATACCTAACTGCTGTTTACTTCATTCAAAACAAGCATGAGTGGAGGACAGCGAGTCAGGAATGTAAGTGCTTGTGTGTTTGGCTGGTGTAGAAACCAGCTTTAATCCAAAACAGGCCTCGGATTGTTGTGTGAAACCCCCAGCAGCCCCTGTTTATGTGAACAACTCCTGCAAACATTAATGGTGGGAGGAGCAACAGGGTGGGGGTGGGAAGGATGTTTGAGTGTGTGAACGGGTGGGGGGGTCATGCAGTAGTTGATGTTGTGGCTGACCTGTGCTCCAAAAGGAAGCCCAACTGCCACTGAACGCTCCTGCTGATCAGACTAAAAGTAAGATAGTAGCTTAAGAGAAAACATGGAGCAATGGAGAGAAGTTTGGATGCAGTTCGTTGCACTTTGATGATGTTATATATTTCGAATGGAATAAAAACTGCAAACATCAGATTAAGCAATAAAGTGCTGCAGGAAACAGTATTTTTTTGAAGTCGATGCGTTTTTCTGTTGTTTTTTGGTTGAAATAAGGTCCGTGGTTAACACAAGTGGAAGAGATGTAAACGTTTTGTTCTACAATTCGGGTGAATTGTACGTGTCATAAAACAGGCAGATGCTAACAAGTAGCCAAATGACACTAACACAACGTCATCACGTCGAAACATTAGTCTACCTTTAGCTTTTTACTTCTGGCGATTGCATTCACGCTTCAAAAATCCTAAAAGTCGTGTTCATTTGTGGAGATTATCTTATTGAACATTTAAGTGTCATAAACTTTTGTTTGCCACAGAGCTTTGTTTCTGCAATAATCCCCCAAAAAATCCCATTGGTTTTTTGTCGAGGGAACTAATGCGATGTTAACTTCCAGACTCCCTACATAAATACGTCATCCCTGGAACACTCTATCCTGTACTAGTTTGGCATTTTGACAAATATGCTTGTTTATGTTTTTACTAAGTGTTAGATAAAATAGCATGTATGGAGCAAGAGCAATGAAGTGGTTAGCTTAATTTAGCTGAAACCTGGAACGATAAACAGAAACAAATTGGGCTTTTAATGGGAGTTATGTGCTGTAACTTCTTCAGACCAAAAAGACTTCATACATCCATCTACTGCAGCTGTTTTCTGCAAATAAAGCTCTGATGAAGCTACTGAGCGCTTCCTTCCTAGTACCAAACGGCAGACTAGCAAAGTTAGCTAACGTGTTAGCAAGGTAAAGAGTCGGATATTTTTTTTGGAGATGGAGCAGAGATGGAGCAGACCAAACCAGAGCTAAGAGGAGAGTGAATACTGCACTTTCATCAAGAAAAACACAACTCCACATGAACAATAATGTGTCAGTAGGCTCGGTACCTAATCCGTTAGCCGTAACAACTCTATAGAAGCCATTCTGTCTGAGTTCTTCTGTCCCTAGAGGCCAAATTGATTAATGCAGCCTAGTCACGCTCTTAGAAATACTGCTTGACATCACAAGTCAACTCGGTTATTCCTGAGCCAAGAAATCATCTTTTCTTTTTTTTTTTAAATTCTGCTTCATCGTCATGAAAGAATTTGCTCTTTTTGGCGCAGCGTACATCTGCCGCGGTCATTTAGGCCTCAGCAGGAACCAGCTTGGCAAGAAAACCCGATCTGAAGACATTCTGAAGGGCAAATGCAAAACGAAAAAAGTGGAGAAATGTTGATGAATTTAACATGAGGTGGCGTAAAAAAAGACTTCTGCCAAATGACTTGACAATGAGGGACAGTTTCCCCCCGCTGAGGGCCATTCATGGAAACAGACTGGAGGGCCCTGAGATAGCTCTGGCCCTCTTTTCTCTTTCTCACACACACACACACACACACACACACACACACACACACACACACACACACACACACAGATACAAATGGATGAAAATGCTAACTGTGCACCAATCACACGGTAGGCTATGACATGCTCATTCATACATGTGTGATGGTAAGACCCCCCCCCCCCCCCCCCCCCCGTCACACGGCGCACATACCTCCACACGCACTTCGCCACTACAAGGAGGTCTTACAAGGCTTCACATGTTTAACGCTCTCTTATTATCATGAAGATGGGCCTTTTAGAAGTACCATCCATCTTAATTAACAAGCCATTTGTATGCACTTCAGCCTCCAAGACGAAATAGCATGGGAAGAAATCCCGTGGCCAAAGACGAACTCTCGGGCTGTAAGACATCATTAGCGGATTAAGGAAACAAATTCAATGGCCTTCCCATGTTGCCTGCACATTTCATTATCTCCCACTGTTCACGGCAATTCCCAGCCTCATCCTTTGCATTTAACGGTCGCGATCCAGAACTTTCTCCCCATTCCTTTAGAGTTCCACATAATTTGAGGCACTCTCTTCGTGATTTACGGCCCGGCCCGTAACATCAATGCCTCGTTGTCTGCAAAGCCGAAAGCAGAACGACGCATAAGCAACGTCGTTCTGCGGCTACCGAAACGAGCGAATATATCTCTGCCTTCAGCCGTCAAACGCGAACAAACAAAAATGTCAGCCTCAGTGCGATCTGTTTTCCCTCACCGGTCCCCCCGGCTAAACGGCTCGCAATAAGAAGGATCACTATTTTTTAAAGTGGCTCTGCTTTCGGCAGATTTTCTGGCTTTTCCGAAATGGTCACTTCACTTGGTGGTGTGTGTGTGTGTGTGTGTGTGTGTGTGTGTGTGTGTGAGTGCATGGGGGTCTTAGCATTGGGCCTGTGTCTGCAAAACAAAAAGGAAATGTTTCAAAAACAGCCTTATGGGTAATTTGCCTTCACAGCCATCGCCTTTTTTTCTTTTCTTTCTTTTTTTCTTTTTTGTCTGGCGGCACGCTTGAACGCAGCTGAATAGCCGAGAGACAATTCGTCTCAATTCCCCATTCAGGAAACCTACAGAGACTATTAATTGTCAACTCATAAAGGCCCCATAGACGCCCCGTGAGAGGAAGACTTTTTTTTTTCTCACTCCCCGCCTCCTTTCTCTCGGCCTCTACTATCATCCATAACACCTTTAGGTTTTCTCCAGGGTTTAGAGGGTCAGCGTGCGAGGTCGGAAGGTGATGATTAATTCCTCGCAGCAGTTGCATTGTGGGAGCCCTTGGATACTCTGGGGTCAAAACCCCCAGTTTAGCACAAGGGTGTCATTTGTTAGTTGACCTCTTCCTCTAGCTCTGACATGTATTTTGCGGATCAGGGGAAGAAAAAGCAGAAGAGGGGACAACTTCTGTTCTTCATTTCTATCACTTCTTGTTTAAATAAATTCTCCAGACTTTTACCTCCAAAAGGCCGCCCAGACAACAAGACTTGTGGGCATTTGGGAATTTGACAGAAAAAAATACTCAGACAACAAAAGAGCAACGCTGTCCTGAGTTGGGAAGTGAAACCAGCAATCACTCAAACAAAGGGCTTCTTAAAACGGTGAACACCAAAGTCTGACAAAGTTGGTGTTTACGAGCGAAGATATTGTTTAGTCTAGCAACACACAAAAAAAGAAGTCATTATCAATATCTGTGGCAAACCATGCGGGGATGAAACACAAGATAGACAGTGTATCCCAAACTCACTCCACACCCAGGCAAACACACAAACAGAGCCCTGACAAGTGACATATTAATCCAACATTTACACAACATTTAAACAATGCATCCAGGAAAAGGCGGATTGTGTTCGGAAACCAAATCTTTATGAGATATGTTTGGACTGAACCGCTTCGGATAACACAAATACACACATTTTCTTGCAGAGAACAAACAAGCAAAAGGGCAAAAACGTAGAGCTCAGACTAGATCTGCTTTTATTTTCCTGTCAGTGTTTTGAGGCCTCGTAATGGAACCCAATATTCACCCGCAAAAAACTGTCAGAAGCACTTTCATCACTAGGACTCTGCAAAAAAAAAAAAAAAAAACTCCACGTGACCACGAACTGAGCCAGTATCGCCGCCGTACGGCCGGTTCGTGGAGGAAAAATCAAAACACTGGTTTGACGGTTGCACGTCATCCCGGGGGGCAGGGGGGGGGGGGGGGGGGGGACAAAAGCTTCTAAAGGTCTAAGCTGGAGGACGTCTGGCCGGTGTCAGTCAGTGCAGAGGAGAGGATTTAAGTAGGGCTGCGCCGGGG
>NW_027176372.1:2975065-3300930 GCF_023349555.1 Cebidichthys violaceus
CCCCCCCCCCCCCCCCCCCCCCCCCCTCTATTTGAGTTCCTCTGTCAGCTGTGCTGCTGGTTTTCGGTCAGCAGTGTCACAAAGCGATGGACTGATAAGTAGCACCTTTTCACTCAGTTTCAGAAATCAACGGTCCCGCGCTGATGAGACGGATGTCCTTTTCTGAAACAAAGCTTGGCTAAAGACGGCAGGATTCATACTCTTGGGATTAAGAATGTCTGTGCCAAAATGTCATGGCAGTCCATCATACCGCAATCCTGTTGGGGTTGTTCCCGTCTGGACCGAGGTGACGGTGTTCTGTTCAATCCCTGCAGACACACCTGCTGGCGTGGCAAAAAAAAAAACCCAACCAATAAAACTCAGTTCAAACAATCCCACTTCCCTGCGACAACTGAATTCTAGAGCAATCCCTGAATAAAGGCGTGATAATGAGAAAAAAAAAATCTGCTATTATCTGCAAAATCAGCCTGTGAGTCAAGCTGAAGTTCTTCCACTCCCTCCGCTCACATCTAGTATCTCCCTCTGTGGGTCTTAATTCCCATTTCTATTTGTCCACTGCACACCAGAGCTCCTCTTTCATTTGAACATGTAGCTCCGGTTTCGAGTAAATCCAGCTCTGGGCCACCACTGTTGATTCCTACCTGTTTAAACAATAGCCCGAGAGTTAAGACAAATAATGAGACGCTTCTAACACAATAAATGATCCTCTGTATCTCCATCATGTGAAATATAGAGCACACCGGACTGTCACGCAGCGAGAGGTTTATTTTTCCCATCGGACTCGAAGCTCGGTTCGTCGGCGGACCGTTGGATTCTCATCTTTCGGGAACCAGGGAAGAAGAGTCTGCTTCTCATTCAACCGTTATGCACATTCACACCTGGGGGAGCTGCTCAGCGCAAGCGCGGCCGGCCCTCTACGGTCGGCCACGAGCCGCTTGATTCGAGCGGTTGTGGCTTGAGTGAGCGGCTAAGTGGCTTCCTCAAGGGCGCCTAGATGTTATTTTTGAGGAGGTGTTTCTCACTCAAGTCCTCCATGTTTTTTACAGCCTGTCCAGGAATCAATCAAACTGTGGACCCTCTGCTTGTAGTTTGACACGTTTTTTTTACTTTTTGAATAAACATTAACATTGTGTTATTCTGACATATTAAAAGAGGTGATGAATACATCTTTGAGTTTATCCTGTCTCTGTACACACGTATATTCTTTTTTATGTACGAACACAAAAAATAAAATAAGCTTTGAACTTCACTGTAAAGCTAAAGAACCACAGTTCTCCAAGCAGCTAACTGGGAACTCTAACAGAAACTGAGAAAAGTGAACATCGAGGTATTTTGTAACTTTGGATCGATGGATGATGTATTTATGTACCCACTTTACCTTGACAGCTGTGAGCTCGTGGCTTGTTTGAACTTTGAGCGAGCTAAACTTGCTAAAAACTGGCTAAGAGTGCTAACTCTCCACTCCAGAGTGCTTTCGTCTCACTTATCAAGTGTAAAAATGGTTCTTTGTTTCAATCCATGAAGCTTTAAATCAAGGAAAGAAAAAAAAGTCGACTTTTGAGGAATGTTTTCATAGTTAAGTGTATTTCAGAGAGAGCCTCTCTAACTCTGTAGCTACCGCCTCTCTGCATGTCTCCACATTGTCTAGGAATGCCTTTTCATAGCACGGTAGCCTTTAAGACTCGGTAGGCCAAAAGAATCTCTCCAGGCCAGATGGTTTGGCCGGACGGCGGAGGCTAACGTCGAGGAGAACGCTGAAAAGCCGGAGCATTTTCTATAGTTTCGCCCCCCGAAGCGCCACGCAGCGTTCTGTAACGCGCCGATTCAAACTCGTTGGGCTGCGTGAAGTTTAATTGAACCACAAGCTGTTAATCCAAGGAAAGAAAATCAACTAATCCAGATTAAGGTCAGCCAGACGGGGGAATGGAATTGTCAAAAGCACTCCCCCGGCCTGCTGGGCACCTTTAAGCACCGGGCTCATTACAAGAAAGCCAACATGCTCACGAGAAACAAACTCCGGAGGGGTTTTGTCACGCCGTGAGAAGATTTTGACATAATCTCACAGCAATGACCGCTTGTTTCTGCTAAACTAAGGATCCAAATCAGGAAGAGATCAGTGTGGGAAATGCGTGGCTTGGACTGATCCGTGGATTGCAATTCTGACAAGAGCGCCGTTAGCTTCTCCGAGCAGACGGAGAGCTATGTGGTCGCGTTAGCGGATGAGTTTGGCATTGGTTTTCACTCTCTTATCTTTTGCATTAAAGGCAAACACACACTTTCTCACTCAGGTGCTTTCTCTCACAAACACGACTTCATCCGCGTTTCACCGTCTCGCTTCCACCGCCCGCTCTTATCTTCTCCCGCCGAGGGGGAGCGACCGGGCCAACGACGCGTATTAATGGACGCCGCGTCGACGGGCAAACATTCTGAAATAGTTCTCCGTTGCTCTGGTGACGATCCTTTTTTCTCCGGGAAAATTGCAAGATTATGTCATTTATGTTCATCACATCAATGCAACGGCGGGACGTTTTGGTCTGGCTCACACAGCGTTCACTGAATAAAGTGTGTGAAAGTATAAAAAGCTAATTAAAGATTAATACAGCGTATACACGTAATGGGGAAGAATCGGCTCTGCGTAGCATTTATACAAGAAGTATAAACACATTTAATAAATACACCGACATGTCATTGTACGCAGCATACAAGGACATTTTAAAGTATTTATTAATGTACAGTATTTGTTAACAATTATAACTTTTCCTACAAAGAGATATTTTGTATTTAAAAATGTATAGAGAGAGACTAATATAGAGAGGTAGTATTTTTTGTATTTTTATCTTACGTGTTTTTGTGCAAACACTGGTCCATAACACGATACAATTAAGTCTGAAATTATAAACAGAGTTGTGTTGCTCAGCGGACAGATCACTTCACATCTCTCTCAGAAAATAACTTCAAGGCTCTAAAACCACAGATGGGACCACCGCCTGATAATACATTACAGCATGAGGACGGTCAAACGCTGTCCCAGAGGTGGACATGGATAATGCGTGTCCTCCGTACGCCATTGAGTGATTTCAGGTGGGACTTGACTCTTAACATTTATCCACAATGTCTTCATTTTTTTTCTTGGGGCAGCGGTGAAGAGAGAGGAGGGGGGGGGGCAAAAGGACGCAAATTTGACCAGGCAGCTGTGTTTGGAAAGGAAACTATTCATCACAAAAAGAAAAAGAGGAGTGATATACCGCTCGCCCCGACTCTGCGCCTGACGTCTCTTCTGCGACCGTTCTCATGTGCGACTGCTCTCGGGGATCCATCACGGCCTTAAAGTGACAGATACGCGGCGCCCGGAGGCCTCCGCAATTAGTGCATCAGCAGCTGGGGAGACCATTAGACACTCCTGGGTGTTTGCTTCATCTCCTTTTGTTTAGAGAAGGCTGAGCGGCACGGACAAATACGGCCCGCTTAATGAATGGTGTCTGTCACTGTGAGTGGGGGACGACTGGGTGGGGAAAGTTTTGAAGGGACACGATGTGAATTTTGGGCAAAAGAAAAAAAAAAGAAAGAAAGGCTGGAGTGACGTCAAAGAAACGGCGGAGAGCCGTTCTTGGAAAATCTTATTAAGACGTGTAATTTTGGCAGATGTTCATTATACTTTGGCCAGGGTTAAGAAATAAGTGGTATTACAGTGTTGCCATTTGTCTTTGGAGATCATTGGCTGGAGCCTCGACTATGAGCTATTTAGGGCCGTTGTGGCGCATGAGAGGCAATCAAACCCAAAACGTGGACGTAATGTTGGCCCTGTGGACGCTCCGCTTTGGAGGATTCAAGTCACCGAATGGGTCACGTCGCTGTGTGTGTGTGTGTGTGTGTGTGTGTGTGTGTGTGTGTGTGTGTGTGTGTGTGTGTGTGGCCGCTTCCATCGCCGACATTAAAATTCACATTCGGGCTTCAGGTAGGATCCAAGTCGGTGACGACGGTGAAACAGTGAGGGAGTCTGAGAACCGTCCGCCTTATCTTAAAGAATTAAGATAACCCAGAAGTGAATCACTCAACACGGTCTGAGGCTAATCTAAGTCCTGGCTGACTCATTCTGCATTATCTCACCTACACTCACACATTCGCGTATGAAAACAAACGCAGCTCACAGATGCCAATTCATCCTGGATGAGTCAAAACTGAGGGCAGGGGACGGTGTACGCACAGATGATAAAAAACCTTACGGCCAATAATACCCTGAACGTCTGCTTTAAGGAGGAACAAAGAGATGAGACGTCATGGCTTCCAAGAGGGGGACAGACATCTTTTTTCTTCTTCTTCTTCTTATTCTTGGGCGGAGTTCAACAGCGATTGTAAACGTAATCCATCCAGAAAGGAGTGCACTCCTCTCTGCAACCGACTCCCCTCGACGTTGTTATTGGCCCTGCAGCTGGCGATCGGAAAAAAAAGTGATTCTATTTTCTGTCGAACACTTCCTTTTTAGTTTTTTTTGTTTGGTCATCTGTCATCTATTCCTGAAATGCTACTCAGTGAATATGTTGCTTCTTTGGTCAAGTGTGGGTGGGAAATCGAAGGCCTGTAATCAGTTTTCCAAAAAACCCTCTCCCGCCTCCGCTCGGCCAGGCTTCATTTCTATCTTGATGACATTGTCCAAAAGTTGATGCTGCTGTATTATGGTTCAAAACCCGTCAGTACAGGTCTGCTTTTTGTTCAAATTAAATACACAAAGTATTAAACTCAACGTTCTCTCCCGGCGAGATAAAGATCTATTCAATGTCAAATCTAAGAGTACTACATTTTGGAAATTTTCCACGCATTCCACAAGTGTAACACAAGTGTATTTATGCTGCGCAGCAGGCTGCCCATAACCTATGACACGAAAACGAATGGGATAATTAAACCACTATTGACACTAATTAAACGTTCTCCAGCGTCCAGATTTAGAAGATAAACAGAGCTGAGCCAGATTTAGTTCAAACTGTAATCGACTGTGGCCGTCATGTCTGTAAATCAACTTTACAACCCGAATGTGGGATTTACAACCTAACCATTGCGACTCACCGCTGGACGCTGCATGCTCATATAAGACGTTATATATACGCGTGAAGATTAACAGCGGAGGATAAAAAGTTTAACGCTACAATTCCACACTTGGTTTTTTAAGAAAATATTATTTGAAATCCACGGCAGGTTCGGAGACAACAGCTGGCTCGATTATCAATCAGAGGACTGTTTATAACGGACAGAATAACCTACTAAGTCATCCGCTTACTGGGATGTCGAGAGCAATTTGGATTCCTTCGGAGATGTGACAGTTGTTTCTCCATTTCAGAGCGAGATGCCTCAAAGGAAGAAAAGCTTTTAGCAGACCACTCCACTACAAATTTACTTGGAAGAGCTCCGCGTGGAAAAAAAAAAAAGACTCGAGTAGGGAAGATCTGAGATGGCACCGAGAGTTTCCGAACTCTTCTGCAATTTGGAAAAGAGTAGAACAGAAAAAAATGAAAACCTGACAAAGAGCAGCTTGAGGCTGAAACACGGCTAAACCACAGCAACCCAGGGCACAGATACGTCTTCTCTCCATTGTATTGCCTTTTGTATCAAGAACTTTTGCTCCAACACTTCTCCTTCTTTGCTTCTAAATAAGGCAAAAAGAAGCCCCAAAACAATCCTGAGTCACAATGGCGATGGAAACAATACCCCATGGCACTGCTCCGTGTCAAACCACTTCAGACCACGACCGAGGCGACGCGGGGCCGAAGGAGGTCGTAAAGTTAAGTCAGCAGAAGAAGGGAAGGAACGCAACACAAAGGGTGGCGATTGTTGGAATTCTCGCAGCGCAGCCAGCACGGCTTCCTGTTATTTGTTTTGTAGTAAATGCTGAGTCTCAGGGGGGGGGGGGGGGGTGGGCATGGACTGACCGCGCTGCCGGACACAAGTCGTGGTCTGTCCTTCTGACCGCCGTTGTCTGCATGGCTTAGTGTGCGAGTGAGTGCGACCGCACGGATGCGAGTTGACCGTGTTCGTGTCCGCGGCTTACTTCACTGTTTCTGAGCAATTAAGGTCAACTTACACGCAGTGATGCTGAAATTTGGAGTGATTTGATCACGGTACTGAATTTGTTCCTCAATCTCACGCTCCAGACGCAGAGCGGCACACGCGTAACGGTTAACAGTTCCACCTCGTCGCCGGTCCGAGCGCGTTGAGCCTCCGGTCCGTCTTTGCGGCATTGCTTGTTCTTCCGTCGCAGTATTTTCTGCCACTAAACAACCGGCTGCAGAGTGCGTAAAGTCTGCGCATGCCCAGTGTACCTGAATGGTCACGTGATCTGCGTTTTCAGGGGTTGGACACACAGAATGTGCACCTTCAGTCATTCCCTCTTCCACAGAGCAAAACATCACTTCAGAGTTTCATTACACTTCCTCATGTACACCTCTGTATTAGAGTGTTTACAGGAAACATTTAACAATGTGAAGAAACACCTACAGCGTGCGCCGCAGAGGAGCCGGTGGTGTATCAACGGGAGCTGCAACCTTGAATGCGATCTATGCAGATCTGCACTGAAACCAACACCGCTCTGGTGAGTCAGTATATCAACGCATTTACCAGTGGAGCGATTTGACCTAACAGCATTAAAAGAGAGTCATACAAGTCTGCCGCTCTCCTCCATCGAAAGCTAATGGGCCGGGGCCTTTTCCTCGCCTCATTATCTGCTTCTGCTCCTTCTCAGCAAAATAAGAGAGAGAGAGACACAGAGAGAGAGAGAGAGAGAGAGAGAGAGAGAGAGAGAGAGAGAGTCAGAGAGAGAGAGAGAGAGAAAGAGTCAGAGAGAGAGAGTCAGAGAGAGAGAGAGAAAGAGAGTCAGAGAGAGACAGAGTCAGAGAGAGAGAAAGAGAGAGAGACAGAGAGAGAGAGAGTCAGAGAGAGAGAGAGTCAGAGCAGAGAGAGAGAGACAGAGAAAGAGAGTCAGAGAGAGACAGAGTCAGAGAGAGAGAAAGAGAGAGACAGAGAAAGAGAGAGAGAGAGACACAGAGAGAGAGAGAGAGAGAGAGAGAGTAGGGGAGAAAGAGAGAGACAGAGAGAGTAGAGAGAGAGAGAGAGAGAAAGAGAGAGAGAGACACAGAGAGAGAGAGAGAAGAGAGAGAGACAGAGAGAGAGAGAGAGAGAGAGAGAGAGACACAGAGAGAGAGAGAGAGAGAGAGAGAGAGAGAAAGAGAGTCAGAGAGAGAGAGTCAGAGAGAGAGAGAGACAGAGAGGAAAAATACTTTTTAAAATGAGAACGAGGAAGTAAGAGAGACAGGGACACGGAGTAAAAAAGGAAGAGAGATCACAAAGGAAAAAGTGGAAGTGGTATGGAGGGACGTGGAGAAATGCAGAGTGAAAAGAGAGAAAGCAGGAGAACAAATAAAGAAATAGCAAAAGAAAGAAGGAGAGAGAAAGACAGCATGTTATAGGACAAGAAAAGTGGGAGAAAAGAAACAGAATAGAGCGAGATAACGTCAAAGACGTAAAGGATTACCAAAAGTGACAAAGATTTCTTTTCTTTTTTTTAACTGAGAAAAAGACAAAAAGAAAGATGAGGAAAATAAAATAAAAAGCATTGCGCTGAGAGCAAGCCGTGAGGACTGAGCAGACTCCACGGCGTGAGTTTTATTGTCTGACTACTTAATTGTAAATAACAGGCCTCAGCGATGTGAACGACCATTCATTCGCCCAGACAGAGTGATTAATCCATGCTGGGCTTTGGGACAGCGTGCAATGTGTGTGTGTGTGTGTGTGTGTGTGTGTGTGTGTGTGTGTGTGTGTGTGTGTGTGTGTGATGAAAGAGAGAGAGAGAGAGAAATGGAGAGAGAAGGGTCTTTCTTTCCCTTTCTTGTCTCTATCTCACTACCCTGCAGGTCCTAATTGGTTAATTTCATAAACCTTTCAAAGGGGCGCTCACTGAGGCCCCTCTCCTCCCTTTTACTGGACCCAGTTCAGCATCGCTACCCTGCAGCGACTCCGGCCTTTGTTGCAGAGGGGGATGAGAGTCAGACGGCGACCGCGGGGGTTCCTTCACAGGGAAATACCGCAGGGAGATAATTGAAGCTGGTCACTTCCCAGTGTTTTGGTCCACGGGAAGAGTCTATGACCTGCTCATTATTTCCTTCTGGGGTGCTGCCGGTGGTATCATGGCTAACAAGCTGGTTGGGGAATTGAGCAAATCAGATGTGGCGCCTTGAGAGGTGTACTCAGTTCCGTAGGCAAACTCATTGCAAGTGCGGTGAGCGGAACGAAAAAGAAAAAAAAATGACGATATGTGTCCGTACACCACTGTCATCACGGACGATGTCTGTTCTGTCTGTTTCACTCGGTGTCTAAAGTGACTGATTTACATTTTGAGCACAACTACAAGGGAGGTTTATTTGCCAGGGAAGTTGTTACTCTATATGAGGCTGAAAATAGATTTGATACGCTTGAAATAACATTCAACGAAATGAAGCATAAATGGTGCATTATCCAAAAGAAACAGCCAATAATAATTGGATTTAAACGGCCGCCCTTGAAAGCGGCGCAGTCAGACTTCGAAACGTCTGCATCAGTTACACTGCCCGCAGGAGTCGCCATGTAAACGCTGCTCTTTGGAAAAAGAAAGGCCTTATGGAAACCTCGCTATCAGAGCTCGGGATCAGACTATTTAAAGTGTTTTGCCCCTAAAATGAGCAAGCCAGAAGGGCTCTGGGGCCGTGTTTACGCTCTCAACCTTCCACGGCCCCAAAGTAGACCCTGCATGCACGTCTGGTCCCCCCCCCCCCGGAGGAGATACCATCGAAGCCCCCTTTTCTGTTGCATGCGACGGGCGCACTGCTACTTTCCACCCACCTTGACCAATTGTTCCTTTCATTTATTTATTTACGTGATTTTACGCCGCAGCGTCGAGCTTTTACAAGAGGAATTCCAGCCTTTTGTACGGCGGAGGGCCCTTCACAGCAGATAAAACGCAAAGTATAAACACGCTCCCATTAGGGAACTGGCGGCCAACCAGCCCCTACCTCAAAGGGTTCTGTGTTATCTGCAAAGCGGCCTCGGTCTGCGTCCGAGTGATTCACTACAGGACCGCTGCGGAGGACTTTGAGATGAGCCAGGTCCAGGTGAAGCCGTGGTCTAAAGGCCAATCTGTCTCCATAAAATTGACTCGCTCGGCCGACAATGAAAGAACAAGTGGTGTCAGCGTGCTCGGATCCTCTCAGAGTAATTTCTAAACTTGCTATGTGTGAACTTTGCGTTTTAAGTGTGCATTAAATCAACAAGTATGAGCCTCACGGACCATTAGGAGAGCAGCATTCTCATGAAACAGCAAGACGCATACCTGAGAAGAGACTGAATTTCCCTCTGGTGGCATTTGTCTTCGAGCCGTTTCACTTAAAGGTTGATAATGTTGTCCTGGGTTGGTACTAAAGGGGATTTTAAATCGACCCCTCATGTGCAACACTAGAGGTACTGTAGTGCTGCTGCCGTCCATCAGCATCTCCGGAGCGCTTTACAGTTCTGTTAAAGTGTCGCTGAGGCTTCGCCTATCTGTAAATCAGGTGTGTGGAAGACTGACATCACACGTTAAATAAGACCAATAAAGCAGCAACTAAATCTGAAGGAGTTTCATAAATAACGCAAGGTGGCAATAAACATTGGAGGCTGATGCGCCGTGGGAATTGTGTCCTGCTGCTGAGGCAAGTTCTGTATGCAGAGTCTTGTGAGAAGTGTATTTTAAGTTTTCAGTTAGGCTCAAAAGCATTGAGGTTTGTGGTGCAGTTGGTTTGAGAAGAGACAAAGTTGTAAAAAAAAATGAGCAACCAGATGAAAACAGTAGTTTTGCAGAATGTGAGGGAGCAAAAAAAACTACAAATAAGAAGCCCAAACACAGATATTCACATCTTCAACTTCCTTTCATCTTAACTTTCCGTGCCGTTAGCCATGACCGCTGTTCACATTTGCATTTACATATACGACTCTGCAAAAGCCATCTTATTTTTCTGCTTATTGAGGCCCGATATCAGTTGCTGTTCCCAACCCGGAATAAATCCAGAGGATTAAAGGACTTGAAAAAAAGACTTTTTTTGAGGGGGGGGGGGGGGGGTTAGAGGGGAAAAAGCCGACAGGATGAAAAGAAGTTGGGGGCCCATAGAAATGCTAAGGAAGTGGCCCTCTTTTTTTTTTTTTTTACTCCCCCCAAGTCGCTCAGGGGTAGGAAGTTCCCAGCTCCGCCACTTCATTAATTCATGCTATTTAACAAGCAGGATTGTGGTGGGGCTTCTTCGGCCCCCTTCACACTGGAACCAACAACAGCGCCATCAGTAACTGACAACCCCCCGGGCGGAGGGGCTATGGCCTCCGGGGTCCACGCTGCAAACAGAGCCACGTGAAGCAGAACCTTGCCATTCAAGAGTTCAGCCATTATTTGTCATCCCTGGTTTCTCCCCACCATACACATCCCCAATCACGGGCCTCCGGGGGTGGACGGTGGATTGGAGGATGAATCTCCCCCTGTTTCCTATTAGGACAGGATAAGGGAAGGGGGGTGGAGGGGGGGAGGAATCAGTATGCTCATCCATAACTACGAATTAACGTTCGCTGACCACAGGGTTTGTGAGACGCTGCGAGAGTCGAGGTGGCAAGTGACGAAGAAAAAGAGAAGGAAAGAGAAGAAAAGAAGAACCAAATCATCCAGACATTTGTGGTGCTTTCTGTTATGTTTTTGGGACTAAATGATTCACAGAGTGTTCTCTCTTCCAAGAGCAAAGAAACAACCAAAAGTCCGTCCAAAAGAAATTTACAGTCTGTTGAAAATCCAACCAGCACGAGTTCATTTAGACAATTCTTCACCGATGGAGCTGATTATGTCCCAAATGCTTTCATCCGTTTAGGGAAGAAAAAAAAAACAATATTGATTACGAAACGAAACTTCTGTTACTTTAAGGTTGTTGATATTTTCGCTGAGATGCATGAGCCTGAGCCTTCCCGAGCCTGAGGGTCTGGAGCCTTCGAGGAGACGCAATGATTTACAGAATAGGACAAAAAAAACTGTCTTCTGTGTAATCTCTCTTCTGGTGTTGCAATACAATGCAAATCAATAATCCTGCATGCCGTATTCTGTATTGATGATGAAGCTGAAAATTGGGGCAAAGATCTTTCTTCGTGCCAAAGTTATGAATTAAAATCTAAAAGCTTGCACGTAAATAATGAATAAAGCATGAAGAGATCAAGTGAGCTGTTTTATTTTCCTGACAGATTGATTCACAACGGGGCTTGAGTGAAAAACACGAACGAACCCTTTAAAACGATGCCAAACATATAATAGTGAAACATTGATAAATGTCTTTAAAGTGAATCTAAACAGAGATAAAACGTTGGAAGTCCCATTCATGTTGGTGGATGGATGCATGTCGTTACAGTTCTTTATAGTATTTATTCATATCAAATACACACGTAAAGGTTGGACATATGAACTACATTTCGCCACCTTGAGTTGTACTGATAAGGGAAGTGTTGGAAGCTGGAGCTAAAAAATAAGGTTATGAAGGAATCACAACTCTAAGATAGAAGACGTGATGAATACAAGCAGACGTTGCTTCATTTCAAAACTCTATAAGTCCTGAATGTCCACAGTGCAATGATAGTGCCCAGTAACAAGCTGCACATGTGGGTTTCGTCCGACAACTTGCCCGCGAGGGGAGGCGTGTAACTCCCATTACGGAATCACAGCCGAGTTATCCTCTCGGGGAATTATTCAAAACTAAACCGCGTTAATGCCTATTTGAAAGAATGTTACCCAGAATCCTTCAGGAGATCCCGCCTGGGCCCCACATCACTCACTGTGCCTGAAGGTGTTGAAACCGGGGGTTAGATTCCCGTGTCTGTAACCTCAACCTCTAAATTTCAGTCGGCCTCAGCTGTTCCGATCCGCTCGTTTATTATCTTGCGCAACCGTCGAGGGACGGCGACTGAAAACAAACACTGCGCATGGTGTTATATCGCCAAGTGACATTATCTTAAGTCTGTTATCTATTATGGTGAGACCGTAATGAATGAGGGTCGGAGCGTACATGGACGATGTCTTCTCACAGCCCATTAAGCCCGGGCCGCAAGATGAGGACAGACGGTGCAATCTTGCAAGAGGCGGGCCCCGCAGGCTCCGATTGCGGCTCGGCCTCGTCTCTTAATTGCTAATACAGTTATTAAGGGATGCCAGTGGGGAGACCACCGGGGAAGGATTGTGCCTGAATTATCACAGTTGCCTTTCAGGGCCGTGGAAATCCTCTAAAGGCCAGTGATTCAGTGTCACACAAGGCTTTTATCGTCGTCCCACTGAGGCCCGGGAGGATCCCCACTAAGACCCACAAAGCGGCACACCAACCGCGCGCACACACACACACACACATGCTCAAAAAAATGCACAGCGCATACGAGAATCCACATATGAGATATGACCGTTGCTATAGCATTAAATGACTTTCTCTAGCTGTGTCCAAGCTTCATATTATTTGTCCAAGCTTCATATTATTTATACAAAGGTGTTGAGTCTATAGTGTGCTTCTAGAGCTTTGAATAATTGACATATCAACTGTCAAGAAACTGATCAGCAATTATTTTGAAAATCGATTAATTGCTGACATAATGTTTTAAAGCAAAATCTGAAAAAATTAGTATTTTCCTGCTCTAATTTGTCTTATGGGATGGTCAACTGAACATATTTGATGCGGGACGTTGGGGGAACAGTGATGTTTTTTTTTTTTTTACTATTTTCTTAAATTTATTAGACAAAACAATTCATTAATTAATTGAGAAAATAATTCTTAATTTGCAGGCCTATGAGTAAATCAAGTACACTTAAAGATGTAAGAAAAACCCTCTAAATCAGTATAAAGTACATACTGTGTACTATTCTATGCAGAAGATACAACCTGTCTTTTCTTCGAATCTGCAATGGGATAGGAATGTTGAGTTGGAAACTAAATTGCCACGGACATCCAGAACTTTCCAACAAGCCAAAAACCGCAAAAGCTTCATACAAACAAATACTCTGATACGTCTTTGGAGAAGACAGAGAAAATTGATGGCACTATGTCATTTTAAGAGAGGTCATCTTTTAGCTGAAATGGATCTGAGCAAAATCAAAAGTTGTGTTTATTCTTCAGATGTACACAAAACCAAAATGGGGACGCTTGCAATTAATACATACACGTCTCCTCCTTGAATAAACTTTATTCCCATTACCAGGGGCTAAATGTATCGTGACTGAAAAAAAAAAAAGAAAAGAAATGTACCATTTAGATGACAAGCCTCTTGTCTCCATGTCTCGGTTTTAAACATTTCCCAGGACGAGACGCATCTTTTCTGAATGAAGTAATGAACATTAAGGACGCTCTTGCACACATCAACCTCAATTCTTTTCAGTGTTCTTTTTTTTTTTTTTTTCCAACTGGCTGATGACTTTAACACACACGGATGGGTAGAACGGGTAGACGCTACTCTTTTTCCCCTTAGCCAAACAAGGGGAAATGCCTGGGAATTACCTGTTGGACCCGAGAGATCTCCGCGAGCCCCATGCCAGGGCAAAATTGCCGCGGTGAAAACACTCACTTTAACAAACAAAGGCAGAGGCGGCTCAGGTCTCGGGGGCAAAATTCACTCATTAATTCCACTTAGCTCGATTTTGCACGGGTTTTTCAATGAGCGCTGAGTGACAGGGCTTCCTACAAAGACAGCATTGAGACATCTTCACTTCTGTGGCGAAAATCGTTAAAAGTTTGATAAGAGTACTGTCACGCTGCTGGAGCAGAGAAACGGACACATTGAGCACCGATTTGGCCGGGAGAAAGTTTCCGATCCGGACAACTAAGGCTCAAAGAAAAGAATCCTTAACACACTTTTTCCAAATTAAATGCAATATGCCGTTACATCTGATTGCTGGAGTGGGCTTTGCTCAGCTGGGTTAAGTTAACCATCAAAACGGTTTAGTGCTTTTTAATGTAACCGGTGTTGCCAGGAAGGACAGCGGCGCTCAATTAATTGTGAAAAAGGAGAGCGGAAATCCTGCAATAAGACTTTCTAGGACGTTCCTGTCAATAGGCTGTAAATTGGGATGGAAAAAGGAAGAAGAAGCATTTTGGCTGAGCTGACGTGTCACAGTTCATGACTCCTTTTGCCCTAATTCTGCCCCTGTGTTGTTTCATCTGAGTCAGTGTGGTAACTAATGGTGGAACAGATGGACCAGGCGTCCCCTTTGAAGGCAACAAAAGCCCCCGGGGCTTGTGACATCTCGGCCTGGTGAGACCTAATCTCAGCGGTCCCAGGCTGTGCCACTGTTAGCATGGCAGCAGCGGTCGGCCTCTGCGCTTGCACAAACCTCGGCTAAACCTGTCTGATTCTCATCAAACACAGAGGGAGTGGGGGTGGGTGGGGGGGCTAAGGGAGAAAAAAAACTCAAGCCTAGACTCAATACAGACACTGCACCACACAACTCGCCTGGCAGGCAAAGCTGTCACCATTCAGTTTGCACCAGTCCTCCGAAGAGACAAGCCAGCTACGAAAACAGTCTGGTGGTGCCTTGAATCATGAGAAGGAGCGAGGGGACAGAGAGGGGAGAGCCGGGGGTGAGGTAATCTCAAGTTCATGGAATATGATAAGAAACAAAAGTGTCTTTACCAAAACAAGTCAAGATGACAATTGAAAGGTTTGTTTTAATGGACTTCTTTTCGGGTGGAGGCCTTGGCAGTGGTGGGTGAGATGAATCCTTGACCCCCAGTGTCTGCAAAGTTTCACTTCTTCTCAAGTGGGACAAGATGTTTTTTTTTTCCACCTTTTCTTTGTGTGACCCATTTTACCACGTCTGTGAATCCACTGCGCTCGCTCCGACCGCTTTTTGTATTCTTACCCCCGCCCCTCCCCTCCGAGGGTTTAACCTCGGGTCACCACCAACTTCTTAATCAGTTCAGCACATGACCGTTCCTTTCAATCCCCACATACCAGGAGAGAAGCACTCCCTGATACAGTAAATTACGATAAAGAGCTCACGACCCAAAAAAAAAAAAGAAAAGTCGAGGGACCATATCCCCTCGTTTGAAAGCAGGGGCCCTGATACATCAATAGAACAGATTTGGGTGCGGGTGGCGTCGAAGCACTTCTCCAGAAAATCCACACTTCAAAAGGAGCCAGTATTAGATTGAGGGGGGGGGGATCGGGTGTGTGGGATGTAAAGAGGATAGAGTCCCTCGACAAAGTCTGCCATGCCAATCCACTGTGGTCACCAAGAGAAAAGAAGGAAAAAAGAAAAAAAAATCTGAAGGGAACCAAGATGTTAATGTGTGCTCACGAAATTCTTTGAAGGATTCAGGCCCGAGTTTCAAATAGCCTAATGGTTACCAGTTGGCTTATCATCATCTTGATGTCCCGAAACTGAAAATTCATGGACTGTGATCTCCTACTGTCAACACCACCAGGATGTCCGGGTGTTGGACCCTCGATTGTGTTCTCGTTATGGCTCTTTCACCAAACGTCGGAATGATGGTGCTGAAGGCAGCGTTGACTGGCTGTCAAAGGAGGGGGGGGGGTGGGGGCAGTTTCCTGGGTAAGCCAAAGAGCTCGAAGGTTAGAGGTTAAAAAGTGCTCAGGAAGGCTGGAAGCCAAGTCAGGAGGGGTTAGAGATCAGCCTCTGCAGTTGTATTTCTTTTGCCTGCCCATAAACCCACAGGGTCAACCCCCCCCCCCCCTTTTCTGTTAAAAACACCAACAGCATAAACTAGCGGGATCGCTTTTCATCCCACATCATCTCTAAATCCTTCGGTTTAGCTTGTTCTTTTAATCTGTGGGATAATATAAAATAAGCCTGACGGTGAATGTCAGACCCCATGATTATGTCAGGCTGATGACAAATTCAAATTCTGTATCTTTTTTGGTATGCAGAAACAGCAAAACGATGACGCTGTGAGGTCAAGACCTGGACCGGAGTTTGCAACGAGCATTCTTCAGCATCAAATCAGGTTTGAAACTATTTTTGGCAATCCTTGGCAATGCATTAGTTGGTGTTTCGGAACACCGTTGGAAAATACGATACCAGAAATGATTCCATCCTTCACATATCCTGGACGTCTGCCCAGACTAAGCCCACATACAGTATTTATCAGGAGGGAAACAGAGACAGGGCTTACTTCAAAGAGAGGCCTTGATAAGAGGGACCAGATAACCTTCAACCCAGACTGGTGTGCTACACACTCATGAGCATGTAAAAACAAGAGCAAGTACTTACTAAAAGCAGGACTTGACATACAAAAACGTTGATTATACAAATGCTTTTTGGAATGTCAGCTGGTAATATGCTAATATTTTCAGCTATTATTTAGAATTTATAGAATTACATAGGGTTGCAACACAGGATGCAGCCATGGCGCCCAGACTGGCAGCCAATGGAAGGCTTATACCCACAGTCTACGTCTGATGTGATCAGAGGCCGAGGTAGACGTATAAAGTAGCTTATCAAATGGAGACTAGTATCTGCATCGGAGGAGACGAGTGGGATCAGTTAGCGGTGAGGAAATGACACTGACGGGACAATATCGGTAGTACTAACCGCTACTTGAGAACAGCGCCGAGGCGTCCCGTATGGCCCACGCCGGACACAAGGGAAGAGCGCTCTCCTGCGAATGAAGATGACAAACAACCTCTGCACTCAGAGGCGACGGGCCTCAGAGGGAGGGTGTCGGGGGGTCAGAGAATGAAACGGCAACACCTCTGCAGCCACTTGACAGGATGAAAAAAGAGCGGGAGACGAGGGGTGGCGGGGTGTTTGAGAGAGGGTGGGAGTAGCACTTGAGGCCAGAATGGAAGACACAAGCCTCCCAGCAGCAGCAGTCAGAGGCAAGGGGGACACAGGGGCTACTGTTCCCATTGAGGTCTTTGTCTCCCGGGTGCTCTCTTGTTTTTCCTCAGCAAACCGTGGGTACAATGAAGGCGGCATGCTCCCCTCCCCTCATGCAAAGGGCTGTCAATACTGGACCTATCAGACCCTGAATGGCCGAATCAGCCTTCCCATGAAAATCAAGTCAATGACCTGCTTCCCCTGGCTCTCCTCCTTGTGAAGTGGGTGACAGCTATAATTTCAATAAGTAAAACAGAGGGAGAAAGAGAGAGAGAGAGAGCAAGAAGAGAGTAATGGAGAGAGAGAGAGGGAGCTTTCTCACATGTTGCTGAGGGGACTTTGCTTCGGACTCGGCATCCTCATATAAAATGCATTAATTCCTTCGCTGTGAGCTCACCGTAAATGATTTGATTGTGGCCGATTCGACATAGTTTTCCCCCGAGCTTCCCCGAGCGCCATAAAAAAATAAGAAAGAGAAAACATGATGCTGGGAATGCTAAGACAATTTTGAACCAAACATTTAACTTCAGCCTTCTGACCCAATCAAGTGGAAGAGAAGACAGGCTTTGTCTACCTTGGCCCATCCAAGAAAAGTTAGCCGAGGGAGGGTGGGGAGAACGGAGGAAAAGAAATGTAAAGATTTTGCCAAGCTTTTGTCACGCTTTAAGGACTGGCTTAGTCAATTGCTGTCAGATCAAGAAGACAGAAAGGAAAACAGCCGTGGTTGCCTTATATAAAAAAACACTTTCTCTCGCAGCCAAGTCGGGAGAGTCCCCATAGACAGAATTACACAGTTACTTTTAAAGGATTTGCATTTAAAAGATTGCGTACAGGGCTGAATGCGGGTCGTTTCCCCCGTGACCATAGAAACACTAGAAAAGGTGGAAAATTCAGTCCGCTGAACTTTAAACGACTTTATTAAAGTGTCACTAATCAGACGTGAAAGACACAAGGTTTTAGTGTTTGGGCAAACTTACAGAAAAACTAAAAAAAAAAAAAAAAAAGCTTAATGACCTGTTAAGAGCATTACGTTGAAAAGCCGTGTTGATGTCCCATTCCATAATAAAGAAAGGAGCATTGCTCATGTCAGGAGAAAAATTAATACCCAAAATATTCAAAGAATTTGACTTAAGCACTGCGCTGAGGAATTCTGGTATCAGACCAGAGTTATTAGAACAACCGCTTAATACCTGCCTCTTGTCTCATTTTGTAATTTTATTACAAAGTTGCATATTTTTGACCACATAAAGCAAGATATGCTTTTTACATTTAAACACAGGATACCAGCGCCTCGATTAAAACAAGTATTTTTGGATCCAGACGACAACTGACGCTCATCTAAAAAGTCACGAGTCGTAGAAATGTAACCTAACACTTTTTTTTTTTACAAATTACAAATGATAAATGCTTGATTCAAAAACTTTCTGGCGTGCATTTCCCCCCCAGAAAAAGACAAATTCCTAAGCAGAAAATTGCGACCATTACAGCGTAATGGGATAACAACCCAAAGAATAATCCCTCGCTAACAATGGGGCGGTTTGAAAAGACTCCTGTGAGTCCTGCTTGGTGTCTGCCAGCGGAGAGCTGCGCTTCACAGCCACCGACCGACGATGTAATCTCCGCTCAATGGAGACCTGGAGAGAGAGAGAGAGAGCCTCCGCACCGGGGTCTCTATCCCCTCCGTCCATCCATCCATTGATCTATACATCCCGTCCATGAAGAAATGGGTAGACCTCATTTCCATTCGACACCAACCGCGTGGAGGGGAAAGAATAAAAGTGCAACAAGACAGGAAGGGCTTGAGAGAAGGAGGGGAGTTTGGGGGCTGGTGGATGAATTAGCATCGGTGCTACAGATGAAAAAGAGCCTCTGATCTTCCAGGCTGGTCCTAATCATATACACCCTAAATGAATCATCCCGGGAGTTCTCCCAAGTTAATATCAGCGCACGGACTCATTAACGCGAGAGCGAATTGATGTATGCAGAGCAGTGGAAAAAAAACAACAATATCAACAACCCCAACAATGGGGTAATGAATGCGGGGGGTTAATTTGTGTCATAATGATATGAATTTGATTTTGTGATCTGAGCAGATTTAATGAGGGAAAGAAAAACATCTCTTTTTTTTTTTTGAAGATGAGAGGTTTTCAAACGCTGTGAAAGGGATGATGGTATTCTTTTCTTCTTCCAAGCATGGATCCTGAATAATGTGCTCAAGAAAAGAACATCTGACAACCAATATTACCGTTTTTACTGCGTGTATGCACAACTTAACTCTTTAACTTCAGTACTGTAGGTGCTGTATGTATGCTTTACATGTACTGTATGTATGCTTTACATGTACTGTATGTATGCTTTACATGTACTGTATGTATGCTTTACATGTACTGTATGTATGCTTTACATATGTTTGCGAACCATTTTCAATCTGTTGCTGTAAGGGTTACATTTTCCCTTCCATTCTATGTAGCCGTTGTTTGACATTCACTTCTGTACACTATGAACTTGAACGGACACATTCATCTCCATCAATGTGGGTAATGTATGCAGACTTGAGGTTTTTCTGCGTTGAATTACAACTCAGGTTCAAGAGTCCACGAATACATTTGTGTATGATTGGAAACCAATGGCCTGGAATGGTTTACAAGATGTTTGGCCACTATGTCGAATTATTTGTAGTAAATTAGCTTTAACGATACAAAACCAATCATTTTCACGTTCCCTTTATTCTTAACGAGGAGCTTCCTCATCTTACTTCTGATTTAGACTAGAAGAGCTGATGCTTTGCTTAGCCTCACCAGCTTTAACATCCTTTACTTAAAAAATGTTTTTAAGCTTAAAAAATTGTTATTATTTATATTTTTTAGAAGAGAAAGTCATCATTTAGATTCCCAATATGTGATCAGTTTATCCAAATGATGCCTATTTGGAAATTGATGGCAACGTTTCTGCAATCAGCTATAATACTAAAGTGTTATTCAGCTACTAGCTAGCAGACAGACAGCAGACAGATAAGTCAAAATGCTTTTAAATCATATCAATAAAAATGTATTCAAATTCTATCTTAAGACTATGAGAACGCTGCCACCAGCCATCTACAGTAAATTTGAATATATACTTGGCGTCAGTGTCAAATCCACTTCATACTCCAACATTTGCCCCCCCCCCCCCTTGTAGATATACAATCCCAGCTCTTGTGAGAGACTGGCGTCATTTTTTTTGTGTGTTAATACCAAACAGCACCATGTCCACGCAGCCTTCATACATGGAGGCGAACACCGGGGGCAGACGGGGCATTTTGACGGTCCGGGGATCAAACTGGTTCCATATGACCACAGCTGGCATTACTCCAGGCCCGGGGCAACCGCGGCTCCCTGACAGTCCGAGCAGAGGGCCCGCGCAAACTCAACAGCGGGGGGTTAGGGTATAAAGCCCGAGAATAAATCTTGAGTTTCAAAGACGATTCGAAATCCGATGCCCATGCCCTATTACTGATTGATTCCCATGAAGAGAGTCAAAATTCCCACAAAGCATACACTTGATCTCCTACATCAAAGCTACAGTGGGAGAATTTCTGCTAAAAACAATACGGCCGTTCCAAGACATGAAAGAGGTAATCAGAGCTATATCTCCCATCTTTGACAGGATAAATACCACAAAATCACACATCAGAATGGAGAAGAGTTTTTGTGAATGAGGTCCCATGAGCGTGTCGGTACGTTTCAGAACGTTTCACGCAAAGAGCAGCAAAGCGCTGGTCTCCACAGGCCGCCCATGAGGGACAAAGAGAACATACCGCACTGTTTTTTACGGCCCGGCCTGCAGCGAGGCATGATGGGAAGTAATAACCACATCATTACCAACTGCGCCTCAGCCTTGTCAGACGTCAAGAGGAATAAAAGAAGCATGCAGAGTTCACACTCGGGCTGCCAGTCTACCGCGCCGTCGGACCCGGTTCACGCATGCGCTCGCACACACAACACACACACACACACACACACACACACACACACACACACACAAACGCTGGTCGGCTTGATGAAACACCAGCGCGCCTCCCGAAAGAGTATATTCACACCAATACACACTTAAAGAGACACACATAGCGGGTTGTTCGGCTGCCAAGACGAGAGGCAGCGCTTCCGCTCAAGTTCTGCCAAGTCGGGGTCAAAGGTGACACGATTCACTGGGAAGGTCCTGAGAGCGTCGCTTTCCGTTGGATCGCTCGCTCATTATCGAATAACGGCATCGAGTGGCACGGAGCCGCCGCAAGATCATGTGCAAATCCGCAAGAGGAGGGATTAGCGCCGAGGCAGCTGGCGCGCTGGATGACTGCAGCGGTTTTGAGGGGGAAGATGCAAACACACACAGAAACACATGGCTTATGTTCCCCCTCACACACACACACACACACACACACACACACACACACACACACACACGTCTGGGATTTCTCCTCTGCTAATGCCTCTCTCTCTCTCTTTCTGCCATCTTTCTATTAAAAATGTTGAAGTCTCCCAAGTCCAAGGCGTGATAACCCCGACGACATCGCCAGGGTTAGTTTCTGAAGACGTAATAACTATGCCCTCAAACACAACTGTTTTCATGGGATGAGCAACACTCAAAGGGACAGTTCACCCCAAAAGTCAGAAATGATTTCTTACCTGTAGCGCTATCTAAATTGTTTTGGTGTGAGTTTCAGAGTGTTGGAGATAAGAGATGCCTTCTCCTCTTGTAGGAACTATAGTTTCCACCGTCGATTTTTCCCAAAAACTGGAACTAAAACAATCTAGCTAGAAAAATAGCACTGTCCCTTTAAAATCAAATCAAAAAGAAAATCTTGATCATAATTTCTTTTGCAATGTGATGAGCATGCTGAGGCAGATTTTGAGGGAGCTCAGTGTAAGTTCCACGCGTTGTGTTGTTGCTGTACACCCACAGACCTCTGCACTCAGTCTGCAGACCTCAGTGCAAGTGAATCCCCAATGGCAGCAGCCCCCTGGAGGAGACAGAGACACAGTGTAATATCTGATCACCCTCCGCGTAACACCATAAGAACACAATGTCCTGGGAGGCAGACTTCATTACGATCTGTCTGTCAAACAGCCGGCCTAAGCCAAGTTCAGAGAAAGTTATGGAGGATTCATTTTTCGGTGGGCTGCTATTGTTTTTTTCCTTCATCTTCATCAAGGCGTTAGTGCCAGAGACACCAAGCATGATAAGTGCAGAAAAAATGAGCAGAGGGCGCCAAGATTTTGGTCGATTGTGCAAAAAGGTATGCAAGAACAGTGCCGTTATAATGACATATGCATGTGAGCAAGCAGGCACACGAACACAAGCAATGCATCGAAAGTCAGAATAGCCCAGTGTTTGAAAGAAGAGACCATAAAGTCAACTTTCAGAAGAGCTCGCACTTAAATAACACCAGGACGTCCACACACACACACACACACACACACACACAATAGAGCCTGCTGAAATTAGGCCACTCCACGCATTTGCAAAGGAAAATCACAGAGTGGGCAAAAAAAGAAAAAGAAAGGAAAGAAGACGTGAAAAGAGTAAAAATAGCTCAATGTCAACGAGTGTAATGGAGACCGGAGCCACAGCTCAGAGCTCAAACACTGTCACACCTTCTTCTCAGTTTGCTGCTTGAGATATCACCAGCTTTAATAAAAAACATGTCTGACAACAGAGGCGAGGGAGGGCGGCTCAGGTACCCCCCCCCCCTCCCGATTGTTTGGGAGAGCCTGAGTCACGTTGACTGGACCCGCACATCAGCTGCCCAGAACCCTCACCGGCTGGTTTCAATTAAACAAGTCCAACTGGAGAAGGGGGAGAGGAAGGTCGCTTTCACCAGCCAGGAGCTCTTTTCCGCTCTCCGTTTCTGACAGATCGGTCGTTAGAAATTTGTGCAAACACGGTGTTTTTGTTTTTTTTTTGCCATCGAGGGCCGACCCCTCTGCCGGCCGCCATACAGAGCCGCACAAGTTCACCGGGCAAGATGGGGATGTTTGAACGCAAAGCTTGCATCCAGGGCGCTCTATGATATTTCACTGAAACAAAAAAAAAACAACAAGATTATTGCTTTGGAAATACAGAGCAGCCGCGCCAGCACTCTGATCCAAGAATCTCCTTGAATGAGATAATAATCCTCCAAAGTGAGGCTCACGCTCTGCAGTTATTGTCTCGGTCACCACAAGCTATTTTTCCTCCGAGACGTTCCACTCGGCTACGTGCTCAAACAACCGCAGCCTTTCTGCAAAAAGCGACCCGTGGGAGGACGATGCGTACACGCAGCTTAACGGGGAGGGAAGCCTGCGCGGCTGTAAGTCGACGCCGCCGCACAGAAACACCTGATGAGGAGCACCTGTCAGTTCAGCTTAAAGGGTCGGTTCACCCAAATGAGGGGAAAGAAACCCCCCCGTAATCTCACTTACCTCTAATAATATGTTATAGTGCAGATTTTGGCATCATTTGGCCAGTTTTGGATGGTGAAACCTCAGAGACAGATGTGTCAGAATCTGAGCAAATAACAACCAAACGACCTGCATGCATAGAGGTAAATGAGAAAATGTGTTATTTGTATTCAGGTGAACTGACCCTTTAACTTTGTTTATCCCTCCTTATGTTTTTGAGACACTATCACACACATTCTGTTGTTCCAGCTCTTAAATGAAGCTATATGATGTTTACACAGAGTGAAATATCGAAACCCAAGACTCTGTTTTTTACGGATGCATTATTGCAATAATACGTGGGAATGTTTTAGATGATTAGCACATCATTTATACACTTTTTTTGCCCCAATTTTTTGGAAACTTTGGGATCTCCACAAGAATTTGTAATGAAGTTCTGTGGTTTTAAACAATGTTTGGCTGCAGAACGGATTGCACACTGCTGGGTTGATGGGGGTATTTAGAGGTAAATAACGCAACACAAGTACCTCTTCATAAAAGAAAGGTATGAAGGATTTGGAAACAAAGGGAAGAAAGCATTAAGAAAATAAGAAGCGTTGAATAAATACAAAACAGAAATAATTAGGGGAAAACTCGACTAGGTCAGTGGATCGTCACGGTCTGAGAAAAGGCCAACAAGCTGCCAAACGGAGCGCATGAACATAATTATGACCAACACTCTTGCATGATTTTAAAAAAATCTAACAACTTGCATAGAAATCCAGTGCCGGAAAAGTCACGCTGGGACATTTTGAAAGCAGAAATATTTCAATTCCAAAATTGAAAGCAGCTGCGAACCGACTGTGGCTTGGCTTATTCTGTTTCTTTTGAGTTAGGACCTTCACAGCAGAGCAAGCGAGGAAAAGATTTTGAAAGCTTGAAAAGAAACAATCACAACAACACAACTAGAAAACATTAAAGAAAAAAAAAAATGAGCTCGGTACAAATGCTGAATCACAATACGCTTAACCTCTTAATAAAGTGAGAGCGTGAGCTGCGCGCAGAGCGGGAGCTGCAGCGGATCCCCTGATGGAAAACTCATAAAATAAGAGGGGAGATAACAATAACACGGGCTCTCGCTCGCTGGTGCCAGTCTATCTTTGCTTGTCTCCTGCCTCTGACACTAAAGCCCTACTCCAGCCCTCCCCCCCTTTTCCTTCCCCCCTTCTTTTTCCTCCCTCCATCTCCCATCTAGCTCCTAAATTGTCCGTCCGGGCTGTGGGAGATACCTCTTCCTGCCACGGGGTCGCTCGTCTTACCAGATGAGGTGTGTGTGTGTGTGTGCTCGTTTCTGTGTGTGTGTGTGTGTGTGTGTGTGTGTGTGTGCGTGAGAACTCTGCACACGATGCAGAAACTGCACACCCTCTCTCTCTCTCTCTCTCTCCCCTTCTCGTTGGATGTCCCTGTAGGAGGGAGGATCTGCGACCGCACTAAATGTCACTTCGGTGTTGCCGGTTGATGGACGGCCGGCGGGAAGTGAGGTGTGCAGAAGAGCAGGAGCTTCTTCTTTTTTTAAAAGACAGAAAGCAGATAGACAGAGGAGAGAGACGGGTCAACGAGGCGGCACGGTGAAGCCCGAGCTCCGAAAACAATGGGAATGGGCTGTGTGTATTTCTGCATGTGGATGTGTTGGAGTGTTTGTTGACGCTAGAGAGCTCGGTAAGTCACGTGGAAGAACAAATCATTCTGTAGCTGGGATCCATTATTACCGCTGAGAGCATGTGCCAAAATCAACCCTCCGCTCTCCCTCCTTTCTCTCTACCTCCCTTCGTTTTACAAGTGAAAGTAGTGGAACATTCTTTTTTTTTTTTGTTTTCCCAAAGCTGGACAGACTTGGGCATATTTTATGGTCCCTTCACAGTCAGAGCAGCGCAGAGAAAAGTGATGAAGAAATCTCTGGGATGTAGTCATACTCGGGCAAGGATTTATTTCCCCGCGTAGCTCTTGCTCGGGGGGGGGGGAATGTACGACCCAAATCATCACCGTACCTGATCATTCCCACTTCAACTACTCCCGATCAACCTTGCTGCGGTTGAGAGGCTATAAAGCGTGGAAACCTTAGATCACAGCTTCTGATGGACCAGTCTAAACCCGCACTTGAAGAAATCCCTCCCTGCCGGTACAAAAACGGTAAAACGGCTCCATTTTGATCACGCCTGAATCTGCGGTACCAAAGGAGAAAAGGCATTCCCGGACGGAGGTTAACACTGTTTCAGTCGCACATTTGGTCCGAGCACATGTGCTTTTTAAGACGGAGGAATGACCCCTCCCAAATGAGGCGTGACAATCAAAGTCACAGAAACAAGAGAAATGTATCTCTGATGTGAAAATAAACCCGATGATGCAAAACTCTGCGGAGCATGCACAGCTCTGGCCACATTCATTTATTATTCTAACCCGAGGTCTTGCATTGACTTTGCATGAGGCAGAAAGGGGGCAAGAAATGAAAGACAAAAAAAAAAAGTCTGCGGACAGTCAACCGCGGAGCTGAAAGACTTTTCTTTTAATATACATGCGCATTCCTTTTATAAACATCATTTTGCGGTAAACCGAGTTTAAAAATAGAGTGTGTAAATAATTTCTGCTTTAACCTGTTTAGAGAAGCAGCAGGGTGGAGTTACCACACCAAGACAATTCAGTTTGCCACAGAAGACAATACAGTGAGCGCTACAAAGTCTCAAAAGGTAATTTTGTGCGCTTTTACTTAAGTTTACTTTTACTAAATCAAACAATATCTGGATTTTTACTGATTCCAGAACTGGGGCTGTGTGTTGAACATGGGACAGGAAGAAAAGTCTTTGTCACTGCTTGTTGATAGAGACCTTCCAATCAGGGGGTTGTGATCACCACAAGAGGTCACGACTAGTGTCACGAGATGACTAACAGGTTATACAAGAGTTAAAAAAAAACATTTCTGGGACTTCAAAATTATGTTTCTCTTTGCATCAAGTGTAATCTTTGTTATTTCTTTTTTTTTTTTTTTTTTGCCAATTACCAGCGAAGTTAAGTTTGGCAAAAAGTTGGCATTGTACGTTTCTGCAAACCAAAATGTGGATGTTTTTTGGATTCGGTCGGAGCATGTGACTCGGTATATATATCGAGCGGCCGTTAATGAAAGTTCAATAACGAGTATATCGAGCAAGATAAGGGCAGGTGGGAGAGTTGGTGGACGGGTCAAACAAACACAGGACTTTCACCCAGGAGACCGCAGGTATTATTTAGTCAACCTAGTTACGTTGTTACGGTTGTTACATGACGTTTGCCTAAACCTAACCAACCCTTTCACAACGTTAACCACGCGTCATTGTGCGTTTCTGCAAGCATGATAAAAGGCTAGTATGAAATTTAAATTAGAAACGTGTTTTTGGTTCAGAAACATTGAAATTCAACGTATCCAGGGACGTCTAGAAACGTACAATGCCAACTTTGTTTCTGGCGACTGGGTTGCCTTTGCTCTTTGGTTGAACTGGTCACAAACACATTGCTTATAATAAAAAGTCAAAAGCCCAAAAAAGGTTGGCCACCACAAATTAAGGTATCCAACTAAATATAATTTATATATCATCAAATATGAGAAATATACATTGTAGTATCAGTATCAAAATTCGTTCATTGTATCGGCACAAGAGTTTGACAAACTTCTAACAATCCCCAGCCTGAGCCACGATCCAATGTCATGGACAATGACTGTGACTCCTCAGTCACTTGAGCAGGTAACCAGCCATGTACAAAGATCTTAATCTCTTCTGAAGCTCTGCCTGGTTTGTCAAATACCAAAACTGACTGAACAGCCATTGTGGCTCGTGGCCAAAAAAAAGTTAGTTTTGCTCTTTCATTTCCAGCGTGACACTTGGCTTAACTTTCAAGAACATGCCGCGGCAGAACAATGCGGCCCCCGCTCGCGACCTTTCAGCCCCCAAGAGTTTGACAAATGCGTACCGTGAGCTGTGCCAGTCGCTAAGAGGCAAACATTGGTGCAATGTGAAACAGCTACGGTTACAACTTTAAGAGACTTAAAGCTATAAGAGCTCGATAGAAAAAAAAGCCCAAAGAAGCGTCACTTTAATGTTCATCTGAAGTGCGTCAAATGAGATGGAGAGCAGCCGGAACGTTTCCAAACAGAGCTACGCTGTTCCACAAAATAAATGGAACAAGACAAACACTAACAAACAGCCTTGTGTAAAAAAAAAAAAAGAGAGAAAGAAAGTCATTAAGGCTCAGTTTGAATCTGCAGAAAAGCAGTCACAAAGTATCCCAATGATCTTATTTGACACTAACATAATCAAAATAATCTAAATGAAAGCTGAATTATTTTGACAGTGGTTACCATTTAAAGTCTTCCTGCACTTGAGAGAGAGTTTGAACTTGTGGTCAGTGTGTGTGTGTGTGTGTGTGTGTATTTGGCAGCATTTGCTTGCACGCATCTACGCATGAGCGAATGTTTATCCAACTTTTATGGCGATTGTCTCGTAAAAACGGACGGCCGCTCTGGGACAACCTGCGCTCACCAGCAGGTTCACCCGGATCGACCACCTACCAGGAGGGCCGAGCAGACGCTCACCTCCTCGATGACCATCTCCAAAAGGCGTGTCCAGACGGATTGCTGGGTGAATTATTACCCTGGTCACGGTCGGACTGGACCGTTACCACCCAATTCTCAAGCAGATGAGCACACTTAGTGAGACACACACACACACACACACACACAATTAGACCATGAATTACAATACACGAGGAGGCAGTTTGTTCTGCATCATTCCTCTTCCAGTTGTTGTAAAATGTCCCTTCTGAGGAACATGAAATTTTAATACTAAGCTTGTGTATGAATCCAATGTAATCAAAGCGGTTCTTTTGTGTTCAGTTTGATTCGACAAAGAACAGTAAATGCTGCACTTAGGGGGCTATCAGTATCACTGTTCCACCTTTCTCTGGGAACTGTAGTCATCAATATTTCAATTTGTATTAATACTCTCTCACACACACACACACACACACACACACACACGCACACACGCACACACGGACACAACACAGAAACCAGCATCCGTATCGTATTGTCCGGCCGCTCATGACCTTCTCCTCCCTGCATCGCTGACCTGGCTGGTGTTTTTTTTATCTCGCCCCGTCCTCCATCTTCTCTAAAAAAAAAATGTCCGAATCACATTTCCCTTCATGTCGGATGAGGTTCAGCATCGCACAAACACGGGGAGAGCAGAAGAGGGAATGAAAGAGAGGCAGAAAGAAAAGCAGACTTTGAAGTTTGTTCGCCAATGAGATTTCATGAATCAGACTTGATCCACAACACAGAGAGAGAGACACAAACAGATTCCCACAGACACAAAGCAGGCTAGGCAGACACAAAAGAGATGCAAAGACAGAGAGATATACAACGAAACAAAGAGGAGAGGGGATGTAACAGAGCTGAAGCCATGCGTAGCAACGCTTATTTCTATATCTGCCTCAGTCATCATGCATTCCCTGACTGTGACGTTCTAAAAGCACAGGACAGGCAGATACAGCGCTCTTGCTCCCACCTGCCTAGGGACATGATCAAGAGCTCTGCCCTTGCCTCTTCCTTCCCATGATTCCTTGCAACGCCGGCTGTGTCTGGCCCTTCCAGGACCCTCCTAAAACTGTCTCCCTCGGCCCCTCCTTTTCCTTCATTCCCACAACTCCCAATAACACCGTCTGACATGTCCAGAACCCTCCCAAAACCCCCGTTTCTTTCTTCATGCTCACAAGCAGCTCTACCGTACGTCTCTCACCGGTGATGGGAGGGGAGGAAAGCTGGCTGACAGGGGCATCCATACACACTCCTAAATCTGCCAAGGCAAGACGCTGGCACAGACCAAAAAAAAAACAAAAGCCTCCCGATCCGCGGCCGGGGGCAGTGCAACACTTTATCTGCGAAGGCAAAACAAAGGAAGGCCTGTTGAACACTCCGACTGTGTTTACTTTCTGGGGAGAACAATGCCTTTAAGAGGATGGGGCAAGGACTGATGTGGCACTTTGCGGGCCTCTCCGAAAAAAAAACAGCACTTCATTTTGATTCACAGTGAGTTTAAGAAAACAGTTGCAGCAGTCTGGGCTGGAGGGGTTGGATGTGAGGTGGCAGATGAAGGGAAAGAGTAGAGGACAAGAAACAGATTATTTTTCATGATTACATTTCTTTCTTTAAAGGAGTACACCACCACGTTTTCAGCATAGACTGTATTTAAGAAGGGGACATAGGGAACGAAGTCACCCATTGGTTTGTGGACTACCATTTTGAAGCCTCGAGTTTGATGTTTTACAACCAGAAGTGACATGATGGAGGATGGAGCTAAGTTCTACCGAACGCTGAATAAGACATTTCCCGGCGGCTAAAATGTTAAAATGACCTTTCACGAACTGAAAACACACTGAAAAAGGGTTTAAGATGCGAGACAAAAAACGTGGACAACTCTCAGACCAGACAACGTCGTGATAGCAACCTGTCAATCACAAGGTAGCCCCGCCCTAATGCACACCCTGCTTTATGGTCTATTTGACTCTAAATGGACCATAATGTACGAAATGAACATACTACTCTGAGCGCCTTCTGGCTTTAACCTTTGCCTTTGGTGCCTCGTCTTTGCAGTAACATCAGCAAAGAAACATTTTAAAAAGTCTAATTGCTTTACAGCACATTACACTTTTGCTCATAGCCCAATCAGTGATATGCAGGTGTTTTGTCTTCCACAGCTGATGGGAAACACCGGCTGTCACGTCACTGATTACATTGAGGCCAAAAGTGGAATAGATCCTTGAGTTATGGGGGGAAAGGTTTCCAACTCCAAACAAGGACATTGAAGGATGTGATGAATCAAAACTTGGAGTGAAATGAAAAAAAAAAACACATCCTCCTGAACTCTATGAATGGAATCTGGATTCACCAACAATGGATGATTCTGCTGCCAAGAGATTTTCTCTCATAACTGTTGATTGTACCAGCTTTAAGAGGAAGAAACACAAAAGATTTCTGGGTGATGAAGTCATTCGTTTGACATTCCGAGACACTTAGAAGCTGCTGAAGTAAAACAACCAAATATGATCATCTACATTTCTGTTAAGCATTTCACAAACACTGGCTGGCTAAAAGAAATGCCCACTGCACATCATACGTGACCCAGATGTGAGACAAAAGTCCCATCAGTCATGCGACATACAGATCTAATCAACAAATCACTGACAATGAAACTTTCTAGGATGCCAAGAAGGTCAGGAAAAAAAACCCGACTCTTTCCACTGCACAGGCCTGAGTTGTTTAAGATCACGACCGTCGATAACACATGTCCGGCCAAATTCTCTTTGTTTAAGTATTTCCAAAACATCACACATGGTGCATAGGAGCGGTACAAAAATGCCAGCTTTCCCTCATGCATGCAATCAATGGGGAGAATGGGAAATGGAGAATGTGAAAGGGTCACAACCCCAGGGGTGGAAATAATCCCCCAGTTGCTACCGGGTATCTGGTGTATAAACACTGCACTGGAAAAACATTAGTCTAAGTCTGAAGGTTTACACTATTGTACCACACGGTCCTTTGAGATCCTGTTGACGGAGGAGATACAAATAGTATGAATATGACCTGTGCATTTTGCTAATAACACTACGGCTGTAAAGACTGTTGCATTTCAGCTTAAAAACCGGCCCACATTTCCAAATGTGGAAGGTCATTTGAATTCCTCCAAGTTATTAGATCTCACGCTTCTCAAACTGGAGGGACTGACTACTCAGCCAGGTGGTATGGTAAAGTCATTTCTCCACGGGGTGAGAAAGTTCAAGCTTAGCATGAAACCAATCTAGAGTTTAATGTTTGGGAAAGCGAGCACTGAAGCGCTATATTCTCTCATTAGCCCGACAGTAGAGTCTGCAGGAAAGCAGATTGCCATCTTCGCTGCAGGCAAAGTGAGGGAGCATTTGATATTCCCATTTGGCCCGTGCAAAAACTATAAGTTAACTCAGCTAACACGATTTTTGCAAAGTAATCCTCGATTTCAATAACGTGTCGAGTTTGTCTGCAAATAACTGATTGCTGTATTAGATTTCAGTTTTCAACGTCTGCAGTGGTTGAGAAGGCATCAATAACGACTGTCAAAGACATTCCGCTTAAATCATTTCACGTCGGGCATTTTTGAAATGCGGTAACACAAAACACATTTCTCAAGAGAAGAAGAAGCTTACACCTTTTTTTTTTGTTTTTGCTCTGAGAAGTCTATTTTATATGCAGCGTGTGTGCCACCAAGCCTGTAATAATATGGCATTTCAAGTCCTGCTTAAAAATTCCAAAACATATATATATATATAGACTCACATTTGTTTTTCATTTGACTGGCGGCCTTAGCCACCCAAATGTGGGTTTAGGGTTCCTGCATTACACTTCAGAGAATATGACTCCCTCTTTCTGTAGGGAAAACCTGAAAAAAGGTGCATCGCATAATGCAAACTCAGTGGACGGCTTAAGTTTCACTGACTCTGCCCTCAGCGTCTTTTCACAGAGCCTTAAGAGGTCACCCAATTTTAATGGTCACTTATTGCCTGTGGAGCGGTTCCCTGTGGTACAAAAAAGGTACCCCAAGACCACCCCGGTGCCAAAACAGCCTCAGGCTCAAGGGCTCAAAGTAATACTGGCAATGATGATGCATACCTGCACAGGAAGACCTTATGAATTACTCTCCAACTTGAGACACTGGGGAAACCATCAAGGGGCCTTGAACCTGAAACAGCAGCCCTGAATGATTTACGTCTACAGCGGGGAAATTAAAAAGTGGTCCTTTTTTTGGGGGGGGATTTGTGCGGTTCATATCCGCTGATAAGAATATTTCAGTTTACCATAGCGGCAGGAGAGGAGCTTGTGCAGAAGACATGCAAACACTCATTTCCCTTTCCAAGACTGCTCAAATATTAGAGGAGGCACATTCAAGATGAATTGTATGGCTAGTATGTTTTTGGAAATGAGAACAATAAAGTTATCTTGCCAAGGAAGGCCTTCTTACTCATGTCCAAGAACACTATGATTTAATATAATGCAGAGCCATGAGTAAAAAAAAAAAGAATTTAATTAATGCACAGACAAATGCAATAGGTGGCTCTGTTTTATGTGTGACTTGGACAGCCTCACTCCCCTTTTTCTTCTCCCCCAGTCCAAACCTTGATCTCATTATACTTATTCCATCCAAATGTCTCTTACAAATGCCAGTGGGTGAGTTCATGCCCTCTCGCTGCCAAACAGATCAAATAGACCAATAAAGCTAAATTCAATGTGGCTTTCCAGTACCTTTAGAGAATAGAAAAAGTCAGCAGTGTACTCACCTCAGCACGCTGCGTTCTGGGCTGGCTGGCGTCCGTCTCGATGGCGTACACATCCACCAGGAAGAGGTCGGAGCCTTGTTCTCGGTCCAGCTCTGCAGCCGTCTGTATCACTCCAGTGTGCCGGCCGATGGTGAAAAGGCGCCCCACCGCTTTTCCGCCACTGCGAACCGCCACGATGAAATACTCCACTTTGGTGGCTGAGCCCCGCGGGCTCGAGGCGTCCAGAGAGATGACGTTGGTGCCCGGCGGCTGGCCCTCTTTGAGGATAGTGATGTACTTTGGCTGGGAGAAAACGGGCCCATCCAACCCTTGGAGGATGATGGTGAGCTCAGTTCTGGAGGTCTTGCGGCTGCTGCCGTGGTCGGTGGCTGACACGGTGAGCGTGTACATGAGTCGGGACTGTACCAGCTGGGAGGCCAGACGAATATCTCCGCTGTATCTGTCCATGATGAAAGTGTCAGAGTCTCCTTCCACAAGCTCGTACTCCACTTCTCCGTTTGCCCCGTCGTCGGGGTCAAAGGCCAACACTGTTGTCAGGATGGAGCCGATGACGATGTTGGGCTCAGCCACGAGGGCATTCTGGGTCATAAAAGTGGGGACATTATCATTTAAGTCTGTGACCCAAATTGTGACATTTTTCAGGGCAAAGCGGCGGAATTCAACTGGAACTGCCTGGTCAGTGGCTTTGACTGTCAGCTCGAACAGATTTGAAAACTCCCTGTCGATTTCCTTGCTGGTGTATATGAGCCCGGTGCTTGAATCAATGCTGAAGTGACCTCCCCGGGGAATCTGTTGAACAATGGAGTACTCCAGCTCCCCGTTAATGTCCGCATCTGTGTCGTGAGCTGTAATGGTCATGACTGAAGCCGAGAGGGGAAGATTTTCAGAGATGGATTTGAAAATGTCACCGGGGGTAAATATGGGAGGGTTGTCGTTAAAATCCCTGACATGAATGACCACAGGAACGGAAGAGGAGCGGGCTGGTCTGCCGTTGTCCTTTGCGGTGATGTTGAGTTTGTAAAGTGACTGAGTTTCAAAGTCCAGCTTTTTAACCAAAAAGATGCTGCCGGTGTTGGGGCTGATGCTGAAAGTGCCGTGGTTGTTTGTGGCTGTGATGCTGTATGTTATGTCGGCGTTCTGACCAGAATCTGCATCAGTGGCGGTCACCGAGGCCACCAGCTCCCCTATCCTCATGTTCTCCAGGACGTCCACAGACAGTGAGGATTTAGGGAAGGAGGGGGAGTTGTCGTTCTCGTCCAGGATGCTGATGCTAAGCATACAGGAGGAGGACAGGGGCACAGCTCCAGCATCAACAGCTATGATTTTTAATGAATAGGAGGATGTAGATTCATAGTCCAGCTTTCCTACTAAAGTAACTTGTCCAGAGCTGCTATCAATAGTGAACTGTCCTTCCTCGTTGCCCTCGGAGATGTGATAAAGAACCAGTCCGTTTTTGTTCTCATCCACATCGGAGGCGGAGACCCGCAGCAGTTGAGTCATGTTTTGAGCCGACTCTGAGATGGAGGCCTGGTAAATGTCTTTAGTGAATTTAGGAGGGTTGTCGTTGATGTCTTGAATGTAAACTTGCACTTTAGCCTGGTCTCTGAGGGGCTTGGGGAGACCCTGGTCCGACGAGACGACCACGAAGCTGAACACGGCGGCGCCTCTTTGTCTCATGAGCGTCTCGCGATCAAACTGCAGCGTGCTGGTCAACTCCCCCGTGATGGCGTTCAGCTCAAAGTTGGGCTGCGGAGTCTCAAACGTGTATCTCACCTCGCTGTTTGGGCCAAAGTCCTTATCCTCGGCGAAAACATGGCCAGCCAGCGACCCCCTCTTCTGCTCTTCCTCAAAATGAAACACATAATTGGTGCTGTTAAAGAGGGGACGGTTGTCGTTGACGTCATCTAGAATCACGCTGACATTGACGGTGGCACTTAGCGGCTCCACAGCCCGGTCTTTGGCCACAACCACTAAGTTATATCTGTCTTGTATCTCTCGGTCCAGCTCTGCTTTGATGTACAGCTGCCCATCTGGAAAAATACCAAACAGATCGCCTGTGTTGCCACCGGCGATGTCGTACATAATCTCCCCATTGAGACCAGAGTCTTTGTCGGTGGCCTCCACTTTGAAAAAGCGGCTGTTGACAGGCTCAGACTCCAGGATGATGACCTCATACGAGAGCTGGTCAAACACCGGCGAGTTGTCATTGACGTCATAAACGCTGACGATGAGGATGAGGCTGGAGGTGTGCTGGGGGACCCCCGTGTCTGATGCGATGACCTCGACCTCGTAAGAGCTCGTGGTGACCTCCAGCGGCCCGGTCAGCGTGATGAGGCCGTGCTTCTCGTGAATGTGAAACAGGCCTTTGGGGTTCTGTTTGAGACTGTAAAGCACCACGCCGTTTGTGCCTTCATCAGGATCAGACGCTTTGGCCTGGAATATGACGTGACCCGTGCTCCAGTTTTCCACCGCACTCACATGCTCCACGGCGTGAATAAAATGAGGGGCATTGTCATTTAAGTCCTTCACCGTGATGTTAACCAAGGCCTCTCCTGTGATCTCCCCAGCTCTCGCTACGACCTTCAGCTGATAGAAGCCCTGCTCCTCTCTGTCTATCTGGCTCGATGCTGTGATCTGACCTGCGCTGTTCACCAAAAAAAGCCCCCTCTGGTCGCCTGAGGTGATCAGATATGAAATGTTTGTGTTCAGATCGACAGTAGTGGCTGACACGGTCCCTATAACTGTCCCGATGCCCACGTTTTCAAACATGACGAAACTGTACACTTCCTGGCTGAAGACCGGGGGGTTATCCTGCGTGTCAATGACAGTTACGGTCACTATGGCCTGGGTGTGTGAGCGCAGGCCGCTACCATCTGCCGCTGTCACCTGCAGCTGGTAAGCAGTCTTCTCCTCTCTATCTAGGGGCACAAGCGTGGTAATTTTCCCTGTGTTGCTATTAATGCGGAATTTGGAAGCATCCCCAGCTGTAATGATATATTTCAGTGTGCCATTTCGACCCAAATCGGGGTCTGTGGCTGAAACGGTGGTTACATAAGAGCCCGAGGGCTCGTTCTCTTTCACGTTAGCAAAATACTGCACCGGGTAGAAAACCGGCCTATTGTCATTAATATCCCTCAGGGTGATGTTGACTCTCCCTACAGAGTGCAAAGGGGGGCTGCCCGCGTCTGCTGCCTGGATGTGAAGTAAGTAGGAGGCCTGGTCCTCCCTGTCTAGCTCCGCGGCCGTGCTTAATCGCCCCGACGAGGCGTCCAGGCGAAACAGCTCCTGGACACTGGCCGGAGTCTCTGCGTCAAATGAGAACCGGACAGTTCCATTGGCCCCGACGTCGTCGTCCGAGGCCGACAGCACCAGCAGCTCAGTGCCGGCAGGAGCGTGCTCCACCAGCGAAACGTGATACGTGCTCTGCGTAAATGTGGGCACTTGGTCGTTCACGTCGGTGATGTTAACTATTAGTTTAGTGTAAGAAATCTTGGGCTGCAGCCCCTGGTCTTTGGCGCTAATGTTAAGCTCAATTTCAGATGCTATCTCCCTATCCAGCGAAGCGGCGCTGGTCACCAGACCACTGTTTTCACTGATGGAGAACCAGCCCAAAGCGTTTCCAGACACCAGGGAGTAGCGCAGGTTGGCATTCTGCCCGGAGTCACCGTCCGTTGCAGAAACCCCTTTAATGTAGCTGCCTTTTGGTATGTCTTCACTGATATCTACCCTGTACAGTGTTTGCTGGAATATGGGTGGGTGATCGTTGATATCATTCACAAAAATAACCAGACTGGCGAAGGAGGACCTCGCAACAGGCGTGCCGTTGTCCGACACCGACACTGTCAGGTTGTATGAGGAAATTCTCTCTCTGTCCAACACACTGGCCACTTTAATCAGACTTAAATTGGGCACGGGGGACGTGTGCACTTCAAAGTGCCTCTGCTCGTTGCCCCCTAAGATTGAAACGGATATGTTGCCGTTAGCTGTGGGGGAGTCCGAATCTGAAACGGTGAGCAGAGCCACGACTGTGCCGATCTGTGCGTTTTCATCGACGGAGGCAAATTTAGAGGTCGTGGGGAAATACCTGAACTTCACTACCGGGTCGTTATCGTTCACGTCTAAAAGTTTGACCGTGGCTTCTGTTCTGCCTGACAGAGAGGGCACCCCGTTGTCTACTGCATGAATAGTCAGGGAGTACTCTTTCTTACTCTCATAATTCAAACCCTCTTTTATAATAATGGTACCGGCTTTGGGGTCTATTTGGAAAGGTGTTCCCTCATCTAGAAAATACCTGATCTCAGCATTGGCTCCCTCATCCTGATCTGATGCTGTAATCTGCAGAATACTAGAGCCCACTGCTGCGTCCTCAAAAACACTGTTTTGATATTGGTCTTGATCAAAAATAGGGGGGTTGTCATTTATGTCTTGGATAGTGACGTTCACTTGCAGGTAACCAAACTTTTTCGGGTCCCCTTTGTCCTCCACTTCCACCAGGAGCTGGTAGAAGGGAGTGACTTCCCTGTCCAAGCCTCCAGTGGAGACGAGGTGCAAGAATGCCCCCTCTCCACTAGGATTGACTGTAATATCCAGGCGGAATTTCCTCTGCTCGTTGCCTTTCACTATTCTGTACGTGGTGTGATCAACTCCGTTACTTCCAATGTCAGAGTCCGTGGCGGTGTCCAGAATCACTTGCCGGCCGCTGCTGGCGTCCTCCTTGAAGGAAACGACGATCGACGCGTCTGGAAACACCGGAGAGTTATCGTTAATATCCAAAACCACTATCCGGACCTCGGTGGGGTACGTGGGCTGGCTGGACAGCACCACGACGTTGATGACATCACTCTGCAAGAGCTCCCTGTCAATCACCGAGGAGGTGTAAATGACCCCGGTGGTGCCGTTAATTGCAAAAAGTTTGTGGCTCTCGCTGAAGCGGTACGCGAAGCTGGGCTTGGTCTCTATCGTGCCCACGTAGGTGCCGACGGGCTGCTCCTCCAGGACCTGGAACTCTTGACGGACTTGGCTGGACGCTGAGTACCGCGACAGAGTCCACAGCGCCAGTAAAATCAAATGAAACCGGCCCAAGCCCCTACCTGTGAGCGCCATGGTCAGTCAGCCGGTCCCCCTTTCTCAGACAGAATCCATGCCTATGATGCATCCACTTCACTCACTAAAGCATTGTATTCCAGCAAATGCGCAGGAAACACAAACAGCAGCTCAATGGTAAAAACCCAGCAGCGACTCTTTCCACAGTTCTGCACTGTCCCAAAGTACTCCACAAGTGTTGTTCTTTATCCTGCGCAGCGTTTGCAATGCAACCAAAAATCCTCCTTGAATGGAGCGAGTGAGTCCTGCAGATCTGGAAAGTTTCAATTCAACTCCGCAAAAAAAAAAAAGAAGAAGCAGAAAACAGGCAGGAAACTGGCAATCCTTTGAAAGATGAAAAACAACACTTCCTCACTCCTGGAAGACGCGTGAAAAAATAAAATTTTAATTTAAAAAAAAAAGTTTATCCAAAGCTAGCGCGCGAGTGAGCGGCGTTGAGAGCGAGCAGGCGGCTGAGCCTATGCGCACCGTCCCGTGGAATAACGGCGCTTCGGTCATATTGTGCTCAGGAGTCCCTGTAAGTTAGGACAAAGCTGGAGTTCCACAAACTCCCTCCCATCACTGATCCCATTGGATGCCGGTGCTCCTGCCCGCCCTCACACTGCCTTATCCCCCCCCCCCCCCCCCCCTCTCTCCTTTCTCTGTTGCGCTAGAGAGGATGTCAATCAAAAGAGACAGGTAACGCTGCCCAGAGCGCGCTTAATTACTCCACTAACAGATTAATGTGTTCAAACGGTATTAATGGGCTCCGGATACGAATGTTTTCTCAGAAACACGCATCATATGATCATGCTCACAATAAATATCAATATATATATTTTTAAATACTTGGAATAATAGGAGCTGATCTATAGACATTAAATGTGTGAAGTTGCTTTGAAATCAAATGTGAGTAGTAAAAAAGTCATGTTTGGAGTGTCATTAGTAGCACTATAATGAAACCATTAAAATAGGATCATATGATTCAATAAACATAATTATGTTTATTGCAATTTTCTGTAGAAACAAGCCTGTATTTAAATATAATGGTCTAATTTTGTTGGGTAATTAAAATGATTTGCATTGTAGATTGTACTTATGGCTTTCTGTCTACAGTCAATGTGGTTATTGAACAAATGTTATTAAAATGTCTCAATCAAGGTAGGTGTCTAATAAAGCTCAAATGTTTAGTGTAATTTCCAAAATTCATAATAGCCATTGAGATATTTGCATATAATTGAAGGTGCAGGACGCTTCATTTTGTGGGTAAGTAGCTCTATCTAGTGGCCAAACGATGGTACTTCCATCCAAAATAGATTTCAGTCAAACTTTCTGAAGAGCAGGAGGCAAACGTTTAAACATTTGATAACTTTGGTGCTGTGTTTAGCAGTTGTTGTTTTTTGTCTTAATGTTAAAAGGATGAAACACAAAGTTATTAGAAAATACTAGCCATGTGAAGAGAAAGAGTAGAAGTTTTTGAATGCAAAATTACAATCGTGCAAAAGTATTAGTTCGTCCTGCATGTGATGAAAGGCGAGACGAACCGTAGCGACAATCTGATCCGATCATTATTTTGACTGGAAACGCATCGACACATGAATGTTATTGTTTCTTGGTGAACATTCAATCAACATGAAATGACAGCTGTTGAATAAGACGTCCTATCTGTTCTATGAAAAGCACAGATTAAATGTATACAAATTATACATAGAAATACATATGAAAGTGTAAAGTGAAATATAAATACACTGTTATTTAAAAGAAAAGAGATACAGGCTTAATATATATAAAATAATATGTCTTGGTAAAAAAAAAAACTGTATTTGGACAGTTGTAAATGCCATTCTTAGATTTAATTTTCTCTTGTGTACGTATGCTATTCTAGCTTTACAAAGCTGTCTAAAGTGACAAACATTGTAACTTCCTAAAATGAGCAGATCATTTTCACATCTGCATGTTATTTCATTCAGTGAAAATATTGTCATTTTAGCAATACGGCTTCATATTCAGTCTTTATGACTTTTCCAGTCCTAAAGGCAGTTAGTAGAAATAAGGCAGATACTATTAATACTACTGCAGTACTATCTTAAATCACTTGACCACAAAAGACGTCTGAATGAAGTGCTTGCATGTGGGCATTAATTGCACTACCTTCACTGATTACAATGTGGGTAAAGACACCACGCGGAATTCAAGGCATTAATCATTTCCAGAAACATATTTCAATAAACAGGCTCGGTTCAAATGAGTTCATTGAAAAGTCTAATTGCGGTCGGAGGAGCTGTTTGAATCATACGTAGATGATCTGGGCAGAGAACTCCTGCGCTCCACTTCATCTGTTCCTGTGAAATAACATGACGGAGGATAATTACAACCCTCGTAGTTTAGAGGGACATAAATGTTTACTCGGGGTTTGGTATTTGACAATTTGTGGCTTCCGTAATCAGGCCGTCCGCTGCCTGGACGTTAAGTAGGACATGAGTCAACTAGTGTAATTGAATTACAGAGTGGGCTGGACTGGTCGGCAGCCTGACACAGATTCAATGTCTTGGTTGCAGACAGGGCATCAAAGTAGATTACCCCCCCCCCCCCCCCAGGAGACGTTTCACTAACATGATTACACCGGCTAAGCCACGAGCTCTCAGGATGCTTTTGATATAAATATCAAGTTGTGATGTATTTGCATGTGATGTTGATCACATGCAAATACAGTAGCAAAATGAAAGTCAAAGTCTGTATGTACATTTTTTTTTACCCTGGTGTATTATTCTATTATGGTAATGCTGAGATTGTTTTGGATTTGGACTGTTTTTGCTATGCATCAAATAGCTGTAAAAAGTCAGTTTGTCAGTGGGTCAGTCAGTTCTTTGGCCCAGAGCACAACATCTGGACAACTACTGTCCAGGTTGCTATCAAACCTGGTATTGATTATATTCATGGTCGTCAGAGGAAGATCCCTAATCCTTTTGGTGACACTCGTGACCGTTTGTCCGGCGCCACAGTCAGTTCAAACTCTGTACTTTGAAAACACATCATCAGATAACTATTAAATCTGTTTTGCAGCTAGAGTGAGCGAGGCAAACGGGGGTAGGAGCTGAATGCAAATAACAGAATATAAGGTGCAAAGGCTTATAGGACCATGAAGCAGTAAAAGGTCAAAACCAGAGAACTAAACGAGGAGTAGGCCTGCAGGAACCCAAAGTCCAAACCAGGCAGAAGGTCAAACAGGAAGAAACAAACAGGAAGAAACAGACAGACAGACAGAAGGCTGGGAAGCTAAGCAAAAAACGCTGGACGATCTGGCAGAAGTGCAAACGATCTGGGCTGGTTTACATAGTGAGAGGCTGATGAAGGAATGAGGTGCAGGTGGGAAGCTCAGGTGAGGAGAACTAGGTGATTGCAGGGCAGATGGGCGTGGCGGGATCTGGAATGAAAGGAGAAAAGTCAGGGGGCATCTGGTGGACAGGACAAGAATAACGCTGAAGGGGCATCTGGGAAAGTGGAAATGGACGAAGAGGGGGGGGGGGGCGGGACGAAGAGCAGGAAAGAATACACACAATAGCGGGGGATTTTGTAACAATCTCTTGTGGTGGATATGCATTGTTTTTTTATTTAATGGTTTTCTGTGACTTGTTCAAAAGAAAATGACGATTGTTGTTGTGGTGACAGAATACGTAAAGAGTTGTCGCAGCTCGCCAAAAACAGAGCAGACGCCGTTTTGGTGATGGATGGCTGGCTTGGTAGCTAGGTAGCTTGTCCTGATTAGCTAGCTGTCTTGCTACTTCCACCACGCTTTACACTGGTTGCAGAAAAGTCGTCACCCATCTGGCGCTTTCCTACGCTGTGACACGAGTGTGTTCACGAAGCATTTACTCATTTACTCTGGCTCTCGACGCTTCTTAACGTTACTATTCCGCTGCTCGTGTCCTCCAAACCTCACCTCAGTGAGTCCGTTTACTGAGGCGAGGTACAAATAAAAATGGCCGCCGCTTTGACCGTCCTGCTATGTAGTTTTGACTGTCCGTTCTATTCCTATTTCATTTCTATGATTTTACCTTTATGCCAACATCTGGCTGCCAACACAACGTGCCCTATCTCCTATCTTCCTATTTTCAAAATAAATGTTGTTTTACATTTACAATTGATGTATTCTTATTGAGATAAAACCTCATGACCATAAGTGCCTTTAAAACTGCGACAGAGACCAGTAAACTGCCAAACATGTCATCATTTTGTTCTGTATTAAAACATGAGGAGCAATTTTGGAGTGCAGTGTCTTGCTCAAGAACACTTGATGTGTACAGGACAGGACGAGCAGGGATGGAACTATAAATTCACCAATAAATGGTCGACTCCTTCAACCACCTGAGCTGCAGCTGTCCACTCATGAATCTTGTCCTGTCACTCCCAAAAACATGCAGTACCGGCAAAATCTTGTGATTCCGACTGATAAAACGGTTGACTGTTTACATAAAAATCGGGGTGCTTTCAGTTTAGAGTCAGTGCTGAATGAAATACCAGGACCCTGTCTTGTAAATCACTCATGCACCATCTGAGTGGTTTTGTTGTGAGTTATTTTTTGGTCTGGAAAATGACGTTCCTGAGGCCACGCAGAGAGCTGCATGCAAAACAAGTTTATGAGGATGTTAAAATGAAAGTGAATTTAAATTATCTTTGGCTCTGTTGATAACCAAACGCGGACCAGGCAGACAGATGTCAGATAGAAATGTGAAATAAGTTTAGATCAGACCATCAAAGGCCGTTTCCTCCACTCAATACAGTGCCTACGCTCATAAAATCCATCAACATATTGTAAAGTCGAAGCTCGGCCATAAAGATCAAATGCGGGAGTCAATGAGAAGATGAAGGGGCTGCAGTAATCCAAAGCAGCCATTCATGCACCGTACTCGTCTTCTGTGAAGTGGGAGGAAATGAGATCTGACCTGAACGAAGTGACGCATAGAAGGACAATCAGGTTTGACCTTGAACTTGAGTTACATAAAAAAACGAGGGCAGATGATGAGATGCTCACTGTCGTCTTTTCATTCTGGAACTCTTGAGAGTCTCGTCCCCCAGGAGTCGTGTTGAAACACTGTTGAGTAGGGTAAATTGGTACTTTTCTTTCTTTTCTTTTTTTTTTTACAAGCAGGTCGTTGGATTCAGTCTCAGGCAACAGGAGTTTAGCCGAATAGGCTTTTAAAAAGCGAGCTACAAAAAGGTTATTGTATGGCTCGGGGGGGAAGTGAGAGCCAGCAAAACAACGCTCCTTTCTAATAACGAGCGTGTGAAAAGCCTTGACGCTGACAGTGGATCTATTGCATGTCTGTATTTGTTTAACATGCTTCTGGGTTTTTAAATTGTCGTCCTACTTTCTCTGCTGCAGTTTTCCCAGCGACCCCTTGTAGCCGAGTCTAATGCGAGGGCCTGCTGTTTCCTAGCGCGCTCGACCGTCTCCCAGTTTCCATCTCCCTCGTCGGCTCACGCTGAGAAAGTCTCGGCGCAGAGGAAATAAATATCAATCAGTAAACTCCACCGTTGGGTACGCTACACGGGCGTTGTGTGACATATCGCTTGCGCCGCCATTTGCCAAACAAACCAAACAGTCATTCATTTCGGGGGTGGAGGGCCAAACATTGCAGCCATGTTGAAATGTAGATTTACAGAATACAAATATTTTGATGAAACGCACGGGAGGTATTTGAGTATACTTTCTCACTGGAGTGCGTCAGATGGAGTGGTTAACCCGTCCCGGCACTTCAGAGCCACAGCTAACTCACCGATGAAGCTGCCAGTACCGTATGATCTAACGTCTGGTAACTTTCAGCACTTTGTGACAGTTGAGGCAAATAAGTACATTATACGACCAAAGGTCTGTGTCTGGTTTTCCCAGTTTGGTGTGGAAAAACTACAGTCCCGACTTCAACCCCGTGTAACACCTCTGGGATGAATGCGGACTATTAGCCAGGACTTAGTGGCCTACCTCACTAATAACTAATGAATAAATAGTTACATTAACATACAAAATGTCATTTAAAGAGACGTGCCAACCAGGAACAGATTAAAAATGGCCACAAATAAACAAAAAAATGACTGCAAAGAAAAACAAAAACACTGCAAAGAGACCAAAACATCTACAGAGAGATGAAATTCAGCTGCAAAGAAACACAAAGAGACTCACAATGACTTCAAAGAGACACAAAGCAACTGAAAAGACACACAAAACAACCACAGAGAGACACAAAATGACTTCAAAGAGACACAAAGCAACTGAAAAGACACACAAAACAACCACAGAGAGACACAAAATGACCACAAAGAGACACAAAGCAAATACCAAAAATGACCACAAAGAAGCATGAAAGGACTAATTAAAGACACAAAAATACTACAAAAGACACAAACAGAAAGAGGCTGAACAACGTGTTGCTCATAGGTGAGGTGGTGGGACTCAGTAAAGCCTGTGAAAGGTAACAATGACAATGTAACTACTTTACATCAGCCACTTTATTCCTTTGATGTACTGGATTCATTGAAAATCTTTTTAGTTTTAATACATTTAAATAATAATTTGTGTCTAATATGTTAAGTTAAGAAAAATGCATGCGGTGAAACGTTGGAACTCTACATGCAGTACTCCAGATGACCCACAGGAGTCACTGTTGTATCATTAAAACACTCATCTTTGATCAACTCTCTACAGTAGCAGAGCAAAGCAGTTTCTTTTTTTTTAAATTAATTTTTACCCCAAAACGGTTTATTCCTCAAGACACTGGGCTGTTTACAGCAGAACCATGCTGACGAAAATCTGGAAAAAAACCCCTAAAATATTTGTCTGGGAGTCCAGATGACCAGCTCTCTCACGAAGTCCTCCAACATTGTGATGCCAAGATGTTACGCAACAGGCACGGAGATATCATTATCTATTTGTCATTTATTTTTTTCAGTGAGTCAACAATGTTACGACATGTGTCATGAAAATAATTAGCCCTGTTAATTAGCAAATTACGTGTTTTGTTTATTTTCACAACATTTTTTGATGATGAAGCGGTCACTGCTGTGCCTTTGACTAACTGGTCATAATTGGATAGTGGCACATCACCAACTATTGAAACGGAAATGTTGCAGAAAAATACATAATTAAAACTGAAGATGTTGTGGAACCTAATAAGATGTTGATTTGAAGCTTTACACCAACACAATCCGGTGAAAAAAATAACAAATAAATCAGGTTTTAAATGGCTAATATCTGCATGATTTAATGAAAAAGGGAATCTAAACATCTTTCTGATGTCAGATGAAAACAGTAGACTAAGCTGCTTTCATATTACTCATCCTCTGACGCAGGTCACACAAAGGAAAGTCAGGAGTAACTGAAGTCATTTCAATAACAATCTGACCTGTGATAGACACAGATGGGGATCAACTGCAGTAGCAAATTGCTTTGCTCCTGCGGTTGATCCTGATTCAAGATAAGAAAATGAATAAGACTCTTTGAGTCCTTTGACACTAATATGAAACTGTACACTGAGGCTGCAGAGCAGTGAGGAGGACAGTGACAAGCTGCAGAGAGGGGAGTGTGGAGCTGTTCATTAAACTCTCTGTCACCGGTTGCAAAAAGCCAAGTTGGCGACGGCTGTGATGCAAGATGGCGAAGGCCAAATGGCTGAACTCAAGACTTCAAAACAGCAGTCCAATACCCAATGGGTGACGTCACGGTGACTATGTCCACTTCTTATTTACAGTCTATGTGTAAACACAACATCGACACATTATCACCTTTTATATGGCAGACGTAGTAGCAAAACGCTAAAACGCTACGATGCTGAGTTGGTCTTCATTGTTGGTTGTTGGTAATATTGATTAGTGCAGCTTTAACGACCGAGTTACACCGGTGTCAAATGCACTGCTGACTATGAAAGGCCTTGGGATACACTTTTTCAAGTTTGAATAAAAAGGTACAGTCACACTCAGCTACAGCTAGAAAAATGCTTGAATCAGGTATAAAAATCTATTTATATAACATCACATTTACACACGCTCGGCATGAAGCATAATAATGGTCCGTCTCCTGTGTGATAAGCTAGAAACAATCCTCGGACAGAAAGGTTTATTTAGTCAGCTCGAAAGGGAAACGAGAGGTTCATTAGGCTGCAGGGAGCTGGTCCTGAGAGTTGGCGAGCTCCTGCAGAGAGTTCCACTGAGGTCGGGAGACGTTCTGTAAATTCCGACCCCGAGCTAATCTGTACAGCATGCTGTGTGGTGAGAGTGCGATTTCCACTCGGGGGGGGGGGGGGGGGATGACGGATTTGTTGCATTTGAACTCCCTCATGTCTTCCTTGTCATGTCTGTAATTAAATATGCGCTCCCTGGGAGACAGTGGGGTTTCTGGGTAATAAAAAGCCTGCTTCGTGAGCTTCCCCCTCTCTCTGCCGTCGCGCTCTCTTCTGCTGTTTTAGTTTGTCGGCATTGTGACAAACCCCCAGACACGCTTTACATGTCATTCTGATGCTTGCAAAGGTAATCTCTATATCTGCCAAGAACTATTTTTTTTCGTTTTTATGCAGCTGAACAATCGTGTCTAATCTTAACTCAACCACTCTAACAGACGTCTTCATACGACTCAGAACAAGTGGAAATATCAGGGGCTGTGGGGGGAATCCACTGTATGTCTATTTTTTCACCAAAAGGCATTTGGTTTCTGAATGACTTCCGACAAAGTTACTAAAAGGACATTTGAATTGGTCATGAAACAGTCTAATTTAATACTGATGCCTCGATATGACCTACATAAGCAAACACAATCATTTATTTTGAATGCACGCAGGTTCACCAGAAACTCCTTCTGCTCAAACTCCAGCAGGGCCTCGAGCAGCGACCACCGACTCGTGGACAGAGCCACATCCGGCTTTGCTGCCGTCTTTGAACCTGCTCCGGCGGGAGGTGGAGAGCTTCGCACCCAGCAGCACGGCTCCTCCTCCGGGCCAGGAGAAGAGCTTCGTCCCGCCGCTCCTCTGCTCCCCGCTGGGAGTCAACACCAACACCGCGATGCTGGAGACCCCAGGCTGTATCGCTGGGCCCGCTGGAGGGAAGGGAGGCAACGGGAGAACCAGGACTGAGAGGGGCAGACTGTCAGACCCTGCTGCAGTAAAATTAGAGGTTTTCTAAAGGGAGTCTGGTGCTCGGAAACACTGACATTTTTGTCCACAGGGATACCCGAAATCAACACAAAAAGAAAGTTCCTTGTTGTTGCTTTAAACCTAATTTTCCATTCGTGACATCACAACTGTTGCGTTTTATTATTTAAAAAAGTTATTGAAGAATTAAAAAAAGGTCAGAGACTAGCTTTAACACCCTCTTGATGATTATGAATAATTTAGTCCACTAATCTACAAATGTTGAACAACGTGTGAAAGGCAGTGCTTGTGTTACATGTTTTAACAATGAAAGTAAATTAAGTTTCAACAATGTGTGCCTTACAGTGCCCCCCCAGCATATACACACATAACATGGCCATGAATCCACTTTTATCGCTCCTGCATTCCTGGGGATAAATGTCCTTTCTATAAAGCAGTATTAGGTTTCACTGTGCAAACACAAAACCGACGATATCTCCTCCATCACACGCATCGCTCATACAGTATCTTTGTGATCGGGGTTGAGGGGTCGTTCTGGGCTCAGCGTTTATCTCATATTTCATCTCTCTTTTGTGACAACACAAAAAGCAGCAGATTTGTCCCCATGCTTCTTTTGTCAGCAGTTTCATGAAGCGATGATAACCACGTTCAGCTGTTGTGTTTCTTGAGCATGAATATTCCTGTCCTGCATTTTTCAAATGTCCTTAAAACGCTTCAACGTATGGAAGTATATCCTAACTTTCATCAGAGTGAAAAATGGATACTGGTTCTGATATTGTCCTTTTGACAACCTTTCCAGGATCGTATTTCAGGTCTTACATGCGCTCCCCTTCGGTACAAATGACGGTACAGTGTGTGCAAGGAAGTGGAACGCAAACTGCCCATAAGCTCAAACGGTATCTCAGCTTTTCATCAGACTGGATAATGCACTGTGGTTCCACTCTGCAGTGTTGGGATTGTAATGCTAATATCAAGCCACTGGGCACATCTTAACCCCACCCCCAAAGCCCCGTCGATAGTTTCTTCACCTTCTAGATCTATGCTCTTTTTAAACTTCCTGTGTGGGGGCACTTTAGCAAAAACTCTGGGGTTTTATTTACTCTTCAAATAACCTGAATTGTTTATGGTGTTTATTAATAGCAGCTGGATTCCCCAACATCATGACAATTATCGTACTTTGGCAATCCAATCCCATTGATGAATGTGGTGTTGTCAGGTCACATGGCATGCTCAGAAATGTGGACGTGTGATCCCCACCTTTGATAAATGTGTAGTAGGCTGTCTGAAGCGATCATTTAGGCTACTTGTTGTCGGTGCCTCGTTCCAGCTGTTGGATTGTATCCGAACCAAGAGATGGGTCAATTATATTTTGGTTTGTGTTCTAGGCAATGCACTAGAAGCTCAAATGGACATAATCAAAGACTCAGCAATTCCTTCTCCAAGATTTGGTAGCCTTGTTTCCAGTCTTACGAATCACCGCCCACATCTCAGATGTTTTCAGCGGGACAAATAAGTCTAGTGTTGCGTTCCTTGACAGCTGTTGGCCCAGACGGAGGAATCAATCAATCAAAGACCAATGAGAGCTCTGTGAGTTGGATTAATAATAATGGGGACATCATCTTCCTGTGCCAGAGCCAGAAAAAATATAGCTTCATCCATTACAAATCGGGAGGGAAAATGATGGCCATGAAAATGGTAACATGACATCCAAGCATCTGTTCAGTGGAGTCAACTTACAGATGTTTCTTCAATAATAATAACAATAAATGTTAACTGCTCAGAGCAACCACTACCTCAGCTTCAGTTTCTGCTAACAGGGCAGCACTCACCACTAGTTAGAGCAAAACTAAAAGAAATAATCAACATATATTAACATGGACAATACAGTATGTCAGACTCAATAATGAAGAGAAACAAAATGGTAATGCAGTCTGATTATCTGGCTTCAGATGTAGGGCTTACGTTGAAACATTTGTTGTATTATTGTTGCCTGAAACAATCTGTAATTGCGACTACTCGTTCCCAGCCTCAAATTCACCAGAAGTCTTGGTAATCTTTAAACACGTTGTAATAATTAACACTTTTCTAATCTAATCAAGCTTCACCATTCCCACTTGGACAAACAATATGATTTTCATTGAAAACATAAAGTCCTGAGCCGTTGTTTAAAGGTGTGGTTTCCCTCAGTGTAACTGAATGTGGATCATTGTGTGAGTCCTACTTATTTCCTAACATCACTGCCAGATTATTCCCCCATGACTAAGGCCAGTTCAGAGCTGTCTTTAATGGACACATTTGGGCCGCATGCCAACAGTCATTTTCGACTCTGCTGCTCTATGAAATGACTCACAATTAGCTCCATTGAGGTGACTGTCAGCGCACTAATCTCTGGCTTTCTTTTTTCATATAATTAAAGGAGAGGCTTTCAGGGTTTTTACACAAAAACACGATCAGATTCTTGGGGACAGTGGCCTCGTTGATGAGCGGGAGCTTTCGTGTTTGATCCCCCTGAGGCTTCACAGTGTGTCAGAGACTTGATGGACCATGTGGGGAGACAGATCACCTGCAACAACCTACCCCCCCCCCCTCACTTATTGCACGTGTTGTTTTAAAGCCCACTGACAGCTGATGCAGCTGTGATCAGCTGTGATTTACTCACATTACTATTTTATATTACCAATACCATTAACGCACATTACTGACTTTGCTTCTTCAACGGAGTCTCTGTGCTTTCTCACCTCGCAGGTTCCCGTGGATCCTGGTTTTACCTGGACCCTGGTCTGGCCTCCTGCCGTGGTTCTGTCATATGCATTGAATGTGTTGTAACTCTGTTCTGCTGTTCATTCTGTACACATGACATCTATTGCACTTCTGTCCATCCTGGGAGAGGGATCCCTCCTCTGTTACTCTCCCACAGGATCCCACAGGACCAGATCCAACATCCAGAGTGTCTCCAGTGTCTCGTGTCAGCTGGACTTTGTATTTGAAACAGGAGCACTGAGTTTGATCCGAGTCCTTCAATTTGATGGTCTGTTGGTGATAACATGAGATGTTCACGTGTTTCTATATTTCTTCATCGTCATGTGATCGTCTGCTTATTTGACGGGTTCACACTGATTGTTTTGACTGTCAACTTTTGTAAGCTGCTGCTCAGAAATGTTACAACATGCAGGTTATAAATCATGATAGAAGAATGTGATTGATGAACATTCAAAGTAACACTTTTATAAATCAATACATGTAAACGTCACATTGTGTCTCATCAGTGAGACATGCATGTGATCCAAGTTGCTGCTGCTTCATTAAATCTTTCTGAACTGAGCTGATCTTTATCTCTTTAGATGGTTAGTTAGCATCATCTGGTGGACAGATAGGAGAACTACATCTGTGATTTGTCTGATTGACTAGCTATAAAGGAAAGGAAGGACTCAGTGAAAACTTGATTTGATTTAAGAAAGCATAATACACATTACAATAACCGTCTCCAACTCAACAACACAACTTGAATCAGCTACAGGTGAGGGAGAGGAATGAGGAAATACAAACTCCTCTGATAGGCTGACATCTACCACCTGTTGGACAGGTTTTGACGTCTTCCTGGTTTTATTGTTTTGGACTTGGACTCTGAAGTGATGAGGGTGTGACGGCGTCCTCTGATCAAATGGACACAGACACCAGGACTGACAGGAGGACATGAGCAGCTTCTTCTCTCCAGTGTTTCCTCCACACATGAAGGAGGAACGTGTCTGTAAACTGACCTGAAGTGAGTTTAGCAGGTGAGAATCCTACCAGAGGAGTCTGTACATGTTTGATCATCAGGATCACTTTGATCTCTTTGTCTTGTTTTTCTGTTTAACTGGACGGTAGAAATGGTTCTTGATGCTGATTGGCTGATAATTTATCTTTGCTTTCAGGTGGAAATATTGTCTATAGTTTCTATTTAAGTTAAAAGACAGTGATTTGATAATGATTTGCATGTATTAGAAAAAGCGCTAACGCCTAGAACCTTGAGTTTGACTCACTCATGAAAAATGCGTCAGAATGTGTTTGATTGTACAGTGTTTGTTTCCAGTGATGTGAGTTCTGTAGTGATGAATAACTGCATGTTGTTGTGTTTGTGAGAAGGTGAGGACTCTGCTATGAGTCTCTGTGAGGACAGAGAGGAGGGAGTCCCTCCCTCTAAAACCGCTCTGTGTGGGGAACATGACAGCCAGACCAAAGCTCAGAGGTGAGATGAGGATCTCTAACTGTCCAGGACACATCACTCCACCATCATTGTTCACCCTCTAAGCTCTGTGTGTGTTGTGTTGAACAGACCAGACTCTTCTGAACATGGACCTGGACCTGGATCCAGCTGTGTGTCCATTAAGAGTGAAGCGTCCATGAACCATCCTCTTGTTTTTAAAGGAAAACTTCCTTCAGAGACTCAGTGAGTTAAGATATTGTACATCATTCTAGCTGATGAACACTCGCATATACATTATATACATATATAGTACCACACGTGTGTATTATTAATGACAATATGTAGCCTTAAAATCACTCCGTCTGTTCAAGGAAGGTTTACAGGATTGAAGTTTATCTGTCTTCACAGTCTCTTGCTGGTTGTTTACAGCAGCCTACATTTTCCATCTTTGAGAAGAATGTGAACTGGCTTTTGAATGTGAACTGGGTAAACTTTTCAACCAAAAGAAAAATATTTCTCTTATTTCATAAGAAGAATTTTGCTGAACATGTCTTCATTTAATAATAGTAATGTGTTTCTATCAGTGTCGATAAGCAGACAGCAGTCCTGTCCATGAGGAAGTCTAAAAGAACGCCTCTCTCTATGTAAGTCTTTATTTTTCTGGTTTCTCATAACATGACACGGAATTACTTTGTTGTCATTAAGCCTAAACCCTTTTTCACTACAGGCTTCAGAGATCAAATGTTCCCAGCAGTCGGCATGTCCAGAAGCCTCAAGCAAACTTGGATTCAGTGTTTGAGGTGTGTACATTTGAACTCTGACCTGTGTAAACTGTCCACCTGTAACAGGGCCTAAAACAGGCTTGTTGGGATCTCTAAAAAACAAACTTGACGGGAGAATGTGTGCACCTCTACGGGAAATTTGACCCATGTGAGAGGCATGTTATACATGTTATAAATCCACTTAATCATTAACATTCAAACCAGCAGTCATATTTGTGATCGTGCTAGTGAGCCATAACTATTCCAAAAGCTCCTTTCAATTGTCAGAGCTATAAGTCAACTCAAATCAAATTCCGCTCAGTATCAGTGCTGTCTGCACTGGAGAGGGCCAGAGTACTGACTATTAAATGAAGTACAATTTTAGTTTGTGTATAGTTTTAGTTTGTAAAATCACTGTAGTGAAAACAACTGTATTTATTTATTCATGGTTTATTCGATAGGGACGGATAGAGTATGCTGTACACAGACAACCTGAAAACAGATATCAATGCAACTGTTAAAGCTCACTGGAAACACCTCAGTGAGTGTTACACACTCTGCTTCTTCCAGTCAGCTCACCAGCACATCTTCATTAACAGCTCTCGTACAATCACTCCATATCCACCTGGTTTACCAACTTTACTCCTGGTATCAGGCTCAGTCGGTGGGTTAAGCAGCGCGCTGCTCCGCATATGGCAGCTGGGAAGACAGTGAATGTTGACTTGAAGAATCCGGAAATTCCGTGCAGGTTAAAGTGGGAGAGCACGGGGCAAGTATTTCATCTCTTCTTCAGGATCCAAGGGTGTTCGTTAACAGCGAGGTTAGGACTGTTACCTAGGTTTTTCGTTTGGGTACTAATGTTGTTACCTCCTTAAACGGCGAAGGTATGCGCCGGCCTATATAGCCTTGGTGACGTCATGGTTGGTCACAGGCACTCCCTGGGGTTACCGTGGCTCTTGTCCAATGATGGGGGATTGGTGCGGTTCCAAAATTTAGGCTTTCAATTTTACATGTTGGCCTCTCTCTTTGTTTCACCCCACATGGTGAAGTCCCAACACCAGTAAATAAAAGCGCTTTATACTTCTATTTTACGGTGAGACCTAGACAAGACAAGACAGGGTCAAATAACAGCATCCAACACATGACAGGACAACAGTATGAGGACACATTAGACCATGAAGCACTGGATGAGATGGCGTTGGACCATGATGCATTAAAAGTGACCCACTTACCAGAGTACGACGGATAGAGGGAATTAGCAGAAAGCTATGAATAGTAGTTATCTAGAAAAACACAATGAATAACAAATGAATAAAAAAGTAGAATACATCAACAGGAGGACATCTTGCAACGCAATCATGGCGCTACGACGCCAAATCAGGACAAGCTTTGTGGGCTTCCTCGTCCAGGATGCAAACAAAAACAAAACAAACAGTCCAGTAGATACATCCAGCAAATCTAAAACTGTTAAACCTAGGATTTCTTTTATATACAGCAAACGTTGCGTTCGTGCTCCCTTGTCGACCGAGATCGAGGGAATAGCCAAGAGAAGGGGGAGCAAGGCTGTTTTGTAGAAACAGGGGTTGAATCACTGGGGTGTCTATGGCCCTCGGCCAATTAGAAATGCAAATGCAACACTGCGATGACGAGTTCACACCTTAATGTGAACTTCTTCCTAGTTGGGGGTTTGATGCTATCAAACTCAAATCAGGATGGGCCTTGCCTGCAGAATCGGCAGGCCCAGATCTCTTTTTCTCAAAGCACATGGTGAAGCCACATGTTCAGGTCCCAACACTGAGGAATGCTGACGACTGATTTAGGCATGAGAGTGAGGTGTTTGTTTTTCGGTTGCAGGCCCTAGACATGAGAGCTTCTGCAGTCAGATATCTCACACAATGCAGATTATATCAAATCTGGAGTAGAGGGAAGCCGGAGTCTGAGAACCACTGACCGTGATATCCCTCAAAAGCCCATGGATAGACATGAGTCCCAACTTCAGAGTCAAAAGAAATATAATGGCAAAACATGGAAGTTTTTCCGCTATGCCAACTGAGCATGCTTGTTGTGGTTTGTGATGAGGTCAGCAATGACCAGGGTACCTTGTTTGAATGAGGCCGGCGTGATCTTTCTTATGGACTTCATGATCTGCGCTGCTATGGATAACTTCTGACCATGTCATGAATGGCCGTGCCTTTTGGCATTAAGTACTCCCTTTGCTTGATTGAAAATTACACCATAAACATAATAAAACTTCACAGTGTACTCAAGTTAAAAGTCCCAAACAACTTGTAGTAATGTAACATAAGTGCCATACAATGGAGACGGCTACACTAAGGTAAGGATGAGAACCTTAAAAGTTATGACAATTTCTGCAAGTTTCCCGAAGTGAGCATGTAACACTGCAAACGTTGGATACTCTAATACCCTGAGGAAACAGAGGGGTTAAATACGTCTTTAATATCCCTGCTTCAAAAGAGCTTTATAGAGATACCTTTGTAGTAAAGGTAGGTTAATTGAGGCTTGCCAACAACTAAAGCAAGTAAAAAAAAGCAACTAAAAACGATTGCCAAAGCAGCCTGACAATATTTATCTGATTGAGAAGACGGTCCAGGTGCGACATGCTAATTCATGTCTTTACCTTGATCAATGAGCTGCTTGAAGTGAATTGAATGCGGAGCGCATGAGGCCACTGCCACAAGGAGGCAGAAGTTTAAGGATGTTTGGCCCTGAGGCCTGTATGGATAGTTTGCTGGATTTAGCCAGAGACTGCATGGTGCCGATCAGGTTGTTCCCTGTACAGAGTGACCCAGAGTAACCAGTGAGATTCCCAGGCAGGGAAACGAGAGGAAGAAGATGTTTTCTCCGCTGCTGATGAACTGACCTGACTGAACTTACGCTAGAGCTTCATATAAAGCTTCATCATTTCTCAGACTGTTTGTCTGGCAACATGAGGTGTCCAGTTTGTGTTGTGTTTTTTAGGTCTTGATGTGTTAAGTTAAAAAAAGTAAAGTACTCCCATGAGGAAGGAGTTATATTTGTTTTAGTTACCAAATCTGGATGAAAGATTAAAGTTAGAAACTGAAAGCTACACTGTCAAACTAGAAACGTATCAATGCTCTGAATGAACCACAACACACCAGTTAGCAATAGTCTTTCAGTCCATGACGGACAGGTGTGATGTTATTTCTGTTGGTTTACATTTAAATATGTTTCTGTTTCAACTACTTGAAGAAAATATTGTCATTTTTGTGAGGAACGAGTTAAAGAATTTCCAAAAGGTTCTGAGTCCAGATTACACAGAATGATCCAATAATGAGGAGGTGTTGGACGGTGAGGAGGAAGAGCAAAAGAGAAGCAGCAGGAAGGCAATTCTGAAGATCACACTAAACTTCCTGAGGAGAATGAAGCAGGAGGAGCTGGCTGACTGTCTGCAGAGCAGTAAGATGATTTTAAAAATGTTAAAATTAAATAGAAGACAACCACTCACTAATTCCATGCCTGCAGCAGCCAATCAGATCCCTCCTGAGTGTGTTGACATGGTGACAAAGGTCAGAGGGTTCACTGACCCACAGAAGGAGGAGTACTTTAGGAAGAGATTCAGAGATGAGGAGCAGGCCAGCAGGATCATCTCCCACATCAAGACCACACGAAGCCTCTACATCATGTGCCACATCCCAGTCTTCTGCTGGATCACTGCTGGAGTTCTGGAGAAGGTGTTGAAGACCAGAGAGGGAGGAGAGCTGCCCAAGACCCTGACTGAGATGTACATCCACTTCCTGGTGGTTCAGTCCAAACTGAAGAAGGTCAAGTATGATGGAGGAGCTGAGACAGATCCACACTGGAGTCCAGAGAGCAGGGAGATGACTGAGTCTCTGGGAAAACTGGCTTTTGATCAGCTGCAGAAAGGCAACCTGATCTTCTATGAATCCGACCTGACAGAGTGTGGCATCGACATCAGAGCAGCCTCGGTGTACTCAGGAGTGTTCACACAGATCTTTAGGGAGGAGAGTGGACTGTACCAGGACAAGGTGTTCTGCTTCGTCCATCTGACTGTTCAGGAGTTTCTGGCTGCTCTTCATGTCCATCTGACCTTCATCAACTCTGGTGTCAACCTGATGGCAGAAAAACAACCAAAAACCCATTGGCCTAAAGTATTGAGAGCAAAACCTAAGCTAACACATCTCTGCCAGAGTGGTGTGGACAAGGCCTTACAGAGTCCAAATGGACACCTGGACTTGTTCCTCCGCTATCTCCATGGTCTTTCACTGGAGACCAATCAGAAACTCCTACGAGGTCTGCTGACACAGAAAGGAAGTAGCTCACAGACCGTCAAGTACATCAAAGAGAAGATCAGTGAGAATGCATCTCCAGAGAAAAGCATCAACCTGTTCCACTGTCTGAATGAACTGAATGATGGTTCTCTAGTGGAGGAGATCCAACGGTCCCTGAGTTCAGGATGTCTCTCCACAGATAAACTGTCTCCTGCTCAGTGGTCAGCTCTGGTCTTCATCTTACTGTCATCAGAAAAACATCTGGACGTGTTTGACCTGAAAAAATACTCTGCTTCAGAGAAGGCTCTTCTGAGGTTGCTGCCGGTGTTCAAAGCCTCCAACAAAGCTCTGTAGGCGGATATACTACAGATACATTACCATTACTAAATGTTTGATATTTTACTTTGATTAAACATTTTGTTTGTATTAATTTGTTCCTCCCCTAGGCTGAGTGGCTGTAACCTCTCACAGAGAAGCTGTGGAGCTCTGTCCTCAGTCCTCAGCTCCCAGGCATCTAGTCTGAAAGAGCTGGACCTGAGTGACAACAACCTGCAGGAGTCAGGAGTGAAGCTGCTCTCTGATGGACTGGCGAGTCCACACTGTACACTTGAAACTCTCAGGTTAGGATCAGGCGATTTACTACAAAGATGACGAAGTGGTCTAAGTGTCGGATCTACTAAGTTCATGGTGGTGTTACCAAAATGTTACTGTGGGATAACAATGTCTACTAGTGTTTATGCTAATATGCATTTGGAAATAATGGTGTAAACTGAATGGTGAACTGGCCACGATCCTGCTTGGGATCAAAGTGTTGGATGGCTCGTCCAACCAACATGAACATCCTTTGGCCCACCTGCTTTCAGGGAACCAGGATGGTTTAAGTCGTGCTTTTAGTTTGTTAGAGCAATCTACTACACTGGAATAACTTGTTTCACTGAAATAAAGATTTTAAAATGTCTTTACAGTGAAAGGATTTTCACAAAAGTTTACAAAAGAAGATGACACCATCATGTTTATGATGAAAATAATTATTCATTGTGTATCGATATAAGAAACTCTGTGTGTTGTTTTGTGTGTTTACAGTCTGTCAAACTGTCAGATCAAAAAGGAAGGCTGTTCTTCTCTGGACTCAGCTCTGAAGTCAAACCCCTCCCATCTGAGAAAACTGGATCTGAGTTTAAACAACCTGAAGGATTCAGGAGTGAAGCTGCTGAGTGGTTTTCTGGAGAGTCCACATTGTAGACTGGAGACTCTGAGGTGGGTTCACTGTCTGCTGCTAGTGCAGCACCTTCATGTTTCATCAATAACTCTATTTGATTTATCTACATATAGATCCATAAAGTGATACATTTTCTGGTCAGTTTTAGGAAAATAACTATTAAAGTAATATTTGAAAATGAACATTTCTGATACTGACTTTTTTTCAAAACATTTAGCTTTTTTTTTTTTCTGATCCGCTCTTTAGAATCTGGATCAATACTCATCAATACATTTTGTAACAGATGTCTCAAAGTTATATAAAGCATCATCCATTTCACATCTTTCATCAACTTGTTGTGCTCCAGATTCATTTGAACATTTGCTTTGTGATCAGTTTGTCCTGAAAGTTCATATTATATTTGAAACAAGTCATGAATTCTCCTGACTTAAGCTGCTTTCACATGTCTGCTACCACGCTGCAGGAAACCCTGGTGAAGTTGAGTTCCACATTTAAAAGCTGAACACATCTGATTGGATTATGAACAGATTGTTTCTCTTCATCATTTCTTCTTTATGCAGATTGAGTTACTGCAGTTTGTCAGAGGTCAGCTGTTCTTCTCTGCTCTCAGCTCTGAAGTATGAAGTGCTCTGAAGTGATCTACTGCATACAAGTTCATGGTGGTGTTACCAACATGTTACTGTGGGATAACAATGTCTACTAGTGTCTCTGCTCATATACGTTTAGAAATAATGGTGTAAACTGAATGGTGAACTGGCCACTATCCTGCTCGGGATCAAAGTGTTGGATGGCTCGTCCAACCAACATGAACATCCTTTGGCCCACCTGCTTTCAGGGAACCAGAACGGTTTAAGTCGTGCTTTTAGTTTGTTAGAGCAATCTACTACACTGGAATAACTTGTAGCCCACCTTCTCAATTCCAACTGTAGTTCAGGGTCTTCAAATCATACCCCTGTTGCAAGGGAGGTGAATTGGAGAGGGTCTACAATAGCCCAATGTAAGTGAATGACTGTGACTAAGGTGCAGAGAGGCCTGGTCAGCTGATGATACAGCTATACTGTCCTGTGAATTCAAACTCCCATGCATTCACATGTAGCCCTGTTTAGTCCTTACTTTCTACGTTGACATACATTACTTTAACACATGAATATTTAAACAGTCAACATTTATTATAATTGGTATTATTGGACCATACACGGCTACAAAATACTCCGGTTCTAGCTCGATCAACTAAGAACAATAACACACATTTTCTGAACTTATAACTAGTGCTACATCTCTCTCTATCTTCACCCGCTTTCCCTCTTTTTCCTCTCTCTTTCTCCGCTTCGTGCTCTCCGGTCGTTAGTCCCGCCCCTCTAAGAACCCGGTAGGTTACCAAAAAGTCTCATCTGATTCTTCTGATTGGCTGGAAACACATTAACACCTGGCCAACCAATACGGTACGGACACGAGAGGTTCAAGGGCAACTCAAACTGTAGGACACTTGAGTACTTTTCCAAACTATATTTCTCTGCCTATGAACACAAATGCAAATGTGGTGTTTTATAGAAATTTCGAAGAACACATGTAAACTAATTATCAGGGTGCTACACTTATTTCACTGTAATCATGATTTTAAATGTCTTTACAGTGACAGGACTTTCACAAAATGTTTGTTTACAAAAGAAGATGAAACCAAAATGAAAGCCACTCATGTTTATGATGAAAATAATTATTCATTGTGTATCGATATAAGAAACTCTGTGTGTTGTTTTGTGTGTTTGCAGTCTGTCAGACTGTAAGATCACAGAGGAAGGCTGTTCTTCTCTGGACTCAGCTCTGAAGTCAAACCCCTCCCATCTGAGAAAACTGGATCTGAGTTTAAACAACCTGAAGGATTCAGGAGTGAAGCTGCTGAGTGGTTTTCTGGAGACTCCACATTGTAGACTGGAGACTCTGAGGTGGGTTCACTGTCTGCTGCTAGTGCAGCACCTTCATGTTTCATCAATAACTCTATTTGATTTATCTATGTATAGATCCATAAAGTGATACATTTTCTGGTAATATGTTTCACTTCACATCAGCTGCCTCGTTGTCTGCATGTCATCCTCTACAATCATGAAATGTACAACTTGTCTGGCTTCATCCTGCTGTTGGATGGATTACTAAACAGGCCTACCGGGCACAGACCCAGGGGCCCAAAGTGTCAGGGGCCCCCTGACCTTTACCTACAAAATGTCACTCAAAGACACAAAATAACTACACAGAGACACAAAAAGAGACATTAAAGACTTCAAAGAGACAAAAGGTTACTTGAATATACTATACTTGATGAATATACTTTATATACTATACTTGAGAGACTCTATGTTCATCATTAAAAAAAGACTTTAATTGAATCACACTTAAAGAACCAAACCTTTTTTTAATTTTTAGGAAAATAACTGCTGAAGTAATTTAAAAAAAAAAATGTTTCTGATGCTGACTTTTCAGAGCATTTTATATATTTTTCAATATATTTTATTATTAATAATAATAATAATAATAATAATAATAATAATAATATTTTATTTCCTGATCCATTCTGAATAATCTGGATCAATTCTGATCAATGATTTTAAAATGTCTTTACAGTGACAGGATTTTCACAAAATGTCTGTTTACAAAAGAAGATGAAACCAAAATGAAAGCCACGTATGTTTATGATGATAATAATTATTCATTGTGTATCTATATAAGAAACTCTGTGTGTTGTTTTGTGTTTTTGCAGTCTGTCAGACTGTCAGATCACAGAGGAAGGCTGTTCTTCTCTGGGCTCAGCTCTGAAGTCAAACCCCTCCCATCTGAGAAAACTGAGTCTGAGAGGAAACAACCTGAAGGATTCAGACGTGAAGCTGCTGTCTGATCTTGTGGAGAGTTCACATTGTAGACTGGAGACTCTGAGGTCAGTAGAGGGTTGGAGTCAGTCCATGCTGGTTTCTGCAGTGTTGTATCAAACACAGATCCACAGGCTTCAGGATTGGACGAGAGAGGGAGAGAGCAGTCAGCCAATCAGATGAGTCAGAAGCTTGTTGTGATTGTGTTTGAGTGGATGTGTTGTTGTTCACGTCTACAGGAAGTGAAGCTTGTTAACAGCTGACGGCATCACAAGATGTTTAGAGACAGTGGTCCTCATTCATCAAACTATCAAACTATCAATTCATCTTTGTCACAGCTCTGAGATCAGTCTGACTGAAGCTTGCACATCACTGTCTCTCACTTCATAGAACCAGCATTACATGTAGCCAAATTTACGTCTATTAGCGACTTTGCATTTACTTTGTATGTAATTGCGTTGCGTGAAAAGTCCACTTGGCGTTTGTTGTGAACGCAGCTTAAATCCATCTTTACAGTGAGCAGTGAACACCTCTCTGGTTCTGCAGTCATGATGCGTTCAGGACTCTCAGCACTTTATTTCAGTGAAACCTGCAGAGTCAACAGACTGGAGGCCCAAAGTGTCTGCAGGTGTGTGAGCTTGGAGCTCAGTGAGAGCTGAGAGGAAGCTGCTCTTTCTACTGGATGTGCTGTCACTGACTGACGGCTGATGAAGGGAGTCTCTGTAAACACTCATTCATCTCTTCTTCTTCTCTCAGCATATGGAAGTGATCTCTGTCAGCTGAGTCCTGATGATCCAGAGAGCATCTGGAGACTGGAGACTGCTCCACCACCTCCACCTGGATTTTATTTAGTGTACCAAACACCTGAAGACTTTTAAAGACTAAAGTCTGACTCCCTCTCACATATAAAGACATTGGGCCTCATATAACAACAGATGTACTCTTATTTAAGGCCCGAGGACCTTTTGAAATTCTACTGATTATTTTTGTTAGGGTTCATATTTGTTGTCTGCCGCTTCACCTCAAACTCCTGTGAGCTGGAATGAGGTAGAAAAATTAAACTTGGAACAATAACTGGAAATGATGTTCATGTGCTTCTCAAGTCATAGAACTCCAATCGGCCACATGGTGGCGCTGTAATAAACGTCCCAAAATGCAATTTTTGAAAAGCCACACCCCTCACACCAGAAGTCTGGACATTTGACACTCATGTTCAGTCTGCTCTACAAAACAGCCTTTTGGACCATATACAGATGTTTGCTATCTCCTCCTAAACCTTACCTCTGTTTGCTACCAAATGTTCCGAGGATCATTATTGCTAAAACATTGTCAAAGCTTACCAAAATCTTGTGGATAACTTATTTAGTTTTGAAGATATTGACCCATAGAACATAAAAAAGGGGCGTGGCTCAGCACATAACCAGACCTAATGTTGGTGTAGCCCCGCCCACCAATTACATTCATAGGTAAGATTAAAATAATAGCTGTTCAAATGTTATTGGTTATTAGTAGGTGACGTTCTAGATGAGATATCAACTCGTATAAAAGCACCGCCTACTGCCCAATCAGAGCTCAGTACGTGGATCGCTAGGAAATATTGAACAAATAAGAAGAAGGTCATACAAGTGACACAGTTCAATCTCCTTAATGCAGAAAGAACAGCTGGCAATAAATCACAGACTGTGTGAATGATGAAATTAACAGATTTATAATATCACTGTCTCATGTAGAGCACAACATCTACTACATGTGTGTATTCTGTTACATTAATGTGTTGCAGATGTATTCTTATGACATGAATAACAATATTTTAGTCTTATTCTTTCAGTTGTAACCCCGGCGCTGTGAAACAGACTTGGCTTGTTTTCTTTAGTTTTATTTTAGACTCATAAAGTCTTGATGCATTTAAGTTTTATTCTACTCAGTGACTTACTATTTATTTCTCTCCTATCAATGAATCTGTCATGATTTTACTTCTTTGATTTCTATAATTACAGAGTCGTCATTTAATGATGATAATGTTGAAGTGACTTTCAGTCATTTATCGACGTGATATCCGATATGCTTTGTAAAGCATATTTGGTTGAGATGATTTTATGAGACAATCTTGGTTTAACATACTTTGCTCTGATCTTTGTCAGTCAGCAAAGGAAACAGGATGTAAGGTCAGATGCTGTAACCATGGTAACTGTTTAGGAGACACCCTGACTGATGTTTCACCAGGAAGACCAGACAGGAACCTTAGAAATAAGTGCTAACCTAAAGAAGTCTGTCATGAACTGTAAAACTATGTAAACAGCTTCATCCAATGATTTACAAATTTTTAGTTGTGGACCATATATGGACCAGGAGGTTAACGATGCCCCAAGTAAAAAGGTAGAAATAGGAGGAGACAACAAAGAATGAGTCTTTTTGACAAGGCTTATTTGGTGATTTGAACTTTTGAATTATTTGCTTTTTATATTATCCATTTTTGTAACTTTTAATCTTCTTTTTATTGTAAAAACCAAATAAAACTGGTTTGTATTTTGTACATTCCAACCAAATTCCAGTGTTGCTGGTCTCTGAGGGTGTCTGCGTAGTCTCCATAAGGTCAGAGAGCTCTTCTCCTGGAAGAGGCTGACAGCAGCGAATGATTGGATATGAATATGAATAACAGACCTGCTACAAGCTGATCTTAAATGGTGTTGTTCAATCCTATGTGATTTACTAACTTGGTTGCCTCAGATAGTTTTGATGCTCTGCTGGTTTATCATGCTTGGTGTTCATGTGATTACAGGACTTAGACATAACTGTTGTGTTTGTGCTGAAGCAGTAGGGGTCAGATTGGTTCCTAATTTGAGGGTGTTAGGGTCAGAGTCCTGAAGCTGACCTTCATAACCGAGGGAGGATCCCAACCCCACAGGGTTCATCCTCCTGTGGTGGCCTTTTAAACAGGTCCATCCTGGACTACATCCAGTCCTCCACCACCTGTCGCATTTTCACTGTACTACATCTCAGAGGTACATATTGTACTTTTTACTTTGTACTTAGTGTGGTAAAGGATCTGAATACTTCTTACATCACTGAGTACAAGTAGCTCTTGTACTCAAGTGCAGTTCTTGAGAAAATATCCTTCAAAATGTTACTTTTCTTTTGAAGAAAATGTTTGGCAAAATAAAACCGGTGTTTAAATTTGAAAGAAAGGAACGCCCTGGACTTTCTGCTCATTCGTCAGACTTTGGTTCCTGGAAACAGCAGCGGAGTGAGAGTTGCTCGTGGCACCGCCCCGCTCAGGTGGTTGCAGCTGCAGCAGGACGGAGGAATGTTATGGGTCTGTCGGTGCTCCAGGCCTCTCCTCTACGGATCAAATCACAGATATGAAGCCTCATAACTTCTCCCGGAGTTTGATACAGATCTGAGGAATCACTTGAGCGGTGAGGAGCGGACACCTGAGAGGATCTCTGCTGGATGTTTCTGACTCTTTGGACGACGTGAAGTCGGTTCAGGTGTGGCCGCTCTTCCTAAAGCTGCGGGGCTTCAACTGCACATCATTTATTCAGTGTTAAAGTGCATCGGGACGCTCAGTGCTGTTGGCAGATCAACATGCCGGTGTTACGGTTTAACAAGGGACCATGTTAACTGGTGTGCCTGTTGTATATGTTTTCTAAATATACGTTTTTGTATCTCTGGTAGATATGACCCAAACATAAAGAATGCTATTTTGATGTCCGAGTGTTCATTTGTGCTTTTGTCTATTTAAATATGGGAGAAACACATGGCCTTGAGGTGCAAAGCACAACAACTGGAACAAATCAGAGCATAATCAATCAGAAAAAACAACGTTAGGGAAAACACAAATGGGATTTCAGGGAAAACAATTGTGTTTACAGCAAAATATTTTTCTTACTGTCAACCAATATAATGATATAATGGCATTTGTTGGGGACTTTTTAATCCCCATTAATTTAAAGACACATGGTAAGAAAGTGAGTCTTTACTGGGGGAATGACTCGAAATAAACTACAGTCCCTGCGTTCAGAGTTATGAAGGTACGCATTGCAACAATGTGGCTCACTGATGTGTTTTTAATAGTTTTTGGACAACAATGGGGCAGAAGAGTAAGATTTATCATGTTACTGTAGATATCAGATTTATCCTTTAAGAAGTTGCCACAAATCACGTTAACTATTCAAGGTGAAAATATTCCATTTTTAGTTGACTCAGGAGCCACGCTTTCAGTTTTGCGTAGGCAGATTGAACCTTACGTGTAAATTTACATGGAACACAATCAGTCCGAAACACCAAAACAATGACGATGCGCTACTATCAGGAATGAATGAACGAGAGACATTATAGGCCACCCTCACAATGTCACGTTTTTTTATTCCTGTTCCATTAGCAATCCGCCCACCTACTTCACCCCTACACTCCCCTGATAGCCAATGATAGATGCATGGTGGTATTGTGGCAGCACTCTCAAACCAAGCCTCCCGCCGAGATGGAGAGGCCTATGTACCATGGTTAGACCTCCGAACCATCTGTGGGGAAAAAGCTCTATCCATTCAGCTGAATTATTACAAATTGTCTGTTCATTAAATATGATTTTAATACTTTAAGAACTTCGTCATCTCGGTTATTTCTCACAGGGAGGTTAGAAAGATTTTTCCACAACATAATGTTGGCTTGAAAAATAGAGCATATAGGTGCCATAAATGGAAAAAAATCTCCCCTTGGTTTGGTCTGAGCCCTGAATGTTTACAACACATTACATTACATTACAGTCATTTAGCAGACGCTTTTATCCAAAGCGACTTGCAATTCAGACACCGTAGGCACAGCAACGGGAGCAATTTTGGGGTTAAGTGTCTTGCTCAAGGACACATCGACATGCGACTAGCAGAGCCGGGGATCGAACCCCCGATCCTCTGATTGAAGGATGGCCCTGCAGGGTTAGCTCCGCCCCCTCTGCTCACATCTTTATAAGACACAAATGAAGATGCATTTAAAGCAGCGCTACTTGACTGACCACACTTCTTCTTGAGTGATGTTTCTTAAATATTTTTTTTTTTTTTTTTTTACAATTTTTGTTGAATGCCAAGTATTGTTTGTGTTCAAACATATTTGGCTCAGCTCATTTGGTTGTCTCATGAACTAAATGTGAGGTAAATTCAGAGGATTATGAAAAACACACTAAATGCAATTTTGCACAGGCAGAGTTAATCACTACAATATACTGTACATCTTTGTGTTGGGAAGAGACACTTTTCAAAAAGTAGAACATTATTGCGTTAGCGGATTTAAAAAAGGGAAGCTGAAATGCAATTTTTTGACGGCTAAAAGGAATTATGTTGATTGTTGAAGATGACGAAATTCAGTTGTGTAACTATAATGGCTCACATCCCTTTTCTATTTTTCAATTCTCTTTCCCATCAGTCATTTTTTTTTGTTGCAAAAAGACATTTATTGAATCCATACTTTAAAGAATCACTACAATATTCAGCACATATGAGCATTATTACAGCATCAAACAACTTTGAGCAGAGAATAAAGTCACTCTCCCTTAGTGCATGTGAGCGTGCCCCATATATATATATATATATATATATATATATATATAGTCCCTTTACAAAAAAACAATAGATTGCATTTTGTGACTATTTCCCGATTCATATCATATGATTATAAACAGAATATATTTAGGTTTTGTACTTCTGGTCAGACAAAACAAGAAACTTAAACAATATTAATTGAACTATAATGAAAAATGAATTGATGAATCGATACAGTAATCAGCATATTAATCGGTACTTAAAATAACTGTTAGTGGCCGCCCTTACTGCATATATACACATGATGACAACTATTGCATAAAGATACCGTGTCCAAAGTGGTTAGAAATATCCTGCAGCCAGTTGCAAATGTAACATTTAAAAACTTTACATATGAATGACTTCCAGCCTTTTCATGTGAACAGTCAGCCAAGTGCAGCTCTGGTGAGACGGTTGCCAGAGGTATTCCTCTCTCAGAACGACAGTGACCTTAAGATTCCCACAGAGAAGTGTGTGTGTGTGTGTGTGTGTGTGTGTGTGTGTGTGTGTGTGTGTGTGTGTGTGTGTGTGTGTGTGTGTGTGCTCTCTGATTCATGCCAGATAAAAGCACACGCATCAGCTTGTGTGAAACTCAGGTAAAGGTTTTTTCCCCCTCCCATCTGTCATCGGTTTGATTTTCAGAGCATGAAGGATGATTGGCACCTGCGTCTTCCCAACATGCATGGCGGCATCCTGGCGCTCGTGTTTAACGACAACGTGTCTGTGTTTGCTGTTAAACACCTCTGTCTTAATGTCTGCATATGAAAAGGTTCAGAGTTGATTTATTCTGTAGTGCTTTGCCTTCCGTCTGAACTGAGCTTGTATTTCATTCAAGCTGTTCAAATATTTCACTTTGTACAGTATGATGTATGATTATGAATTGTGATTTTGAAGGATTTTAAGGCACACTCAATAAGGAGCAGTTTAGTTGTCGTTTTGCCAAGAGATATATAGTCTTGGCCCCTGATTCTCTCAGTCTGCAGTCTGCTTTCTACCTTCATGTGATTTTTATTTTATTGGTGCTTTGGCATATAGTGCCTTTTTATTTGTTTGTAACCTTTTTATTCCTCAAAGATTCTGCTGTCTTGGCCAAAATGTTTAAAATTAAGTTTAACTATCAATGTAGTTAGAAAAAAGGAAAAATAAACTCTGGTGTATTACTTATTTGTTCTTTCTTGGACCAGGTTTATAGTTCAGTATTTGTTTATGCACATGTCTTTTAGTTTAGATTTTTTTCATTTCAACATTTTTTAGCCATGTTAGTTGCACAGCTCTAGGATTTTTTTTGTCTTTTACAAAGATAAATACTGTATCTTGGATGGATTGCACTGAGGCTGTATTGTACACGTTCTTACGTAATGACGCTTAAGGTTCTCCCTTAAGAGTCAGTTTTGGACTCTGGGACGGTGTGTTTCCGCTTGTTACATGCATACAGTGTATTTTCAAAATAACACACAAACAGCAGTCTCCGGGACAAAAGAGTCGGAGGTGGTGTGACCCAACCGCCCTGTGTGGACTATCTCGCTCTTTATACGTCAGTTGCTCTGGGTTTTACATTGGAGTTAGTATCAGACGCCGAGTGGCACTCGGAGGGGGGGGGGGGGGGGGGGGGGGGGGGGGCACCCTTGGTGGTCCTGATTACCAGGTTGGTAACCGCTGACATTTAGCACAGTGAGATAGAACATGAAAGAAAACAGATCATTCACTACTGTAAGGATTACAGGTACTAGAACCCAAAAGCACAACTCAGAGACAAAATACAAGTTAAGTTCTTTTACTTAGTTCAGGCAGGGTCAAAACCGGGAGTGGATTTTTCAAGGTGGATTTGTTTTGCCGGGAGGCAAACAAATCCAATAAGGGGCAGGCAAAATCCAAGGTCGAATAACAGGCAGACAGGGTCGGAACAGACTGATCAGGAACGATATCCAAGGTACGCTGGAGAGATTGGCAACAGCACACAAGACAATCTGGCAAGGAACAAGTGCAAGTGAGGGGACCTAAATAGTGAGGGCTAATGAGGGAATGGGCTGCAGGTGAGATGGGGTGTGGAGGACCAGGTGAGGGTATGAGAGGTGATTGGGTGTGAATGGTAGGATCTGAAATGACAGGACAGTTAATTAAACAAGCAGACAGGATGAAAACAAACTAATATGAAGGGGAATTCGTGACAACTACAATGACCATGGATTTTTATATTTTCGGTGTAATGTTTGGATGCCTGATAAGAAAATTATCTTGCAAAGTATTCTAAATGTTGGTGCCTAATTTCCAAATGCCCTTTTTAGTACAATGTACTCTGGAAACTAAAATATTTTGGTTTGATAGCTGGAAGAAAGTTTACAAAGAAAGGTTTTTACTCTCCTCCATCAAGTTAGCATGCTCCCATTACAATACTGAGTATGTGATGCAACATTCAAAATAATGGGTTTAACTTTCCTCTATAGCGGTCCACTTTTTTACATCTTCATATTTTCTTTCTTCTTATTCACTGTATTAATTAACAATTTTGTTCAACACACCAAACAGAAAACCTGTGTGAGTCTCTTTTTTTCCTGCTTATCTCTGTGGCTCCATTATTCTCCAAACTTGCACCAATACGGAGACTTAATCTTCCCGATAAGGCACCGAGATACATTCATGGTATATGTAGCTACAAACATGAAATCAAGCACAACAAAGCTTTAATTCAGGGCTCAGAGCTATCTAATCTCTGTGAAGCAGTTCAAACAGATCAACCTGCCAGAGCCGGAGAAACACTCAGCACTCTCAGTGTTTCCTACAACAGTTCAGAGACAGCATTAAGTGCTCCACACGGAGGGAGGGATCAATACTTAAGTACAGCACAGCAGCAGAAAATCAAAACATCAACCGCTAGGAGGTCTGGCACATGTCAACTTGACAACTTCTCATTTTGAAAACGTTGACAAATGACACTTTTTTTCTGCGGTCACGTTTCTCTGCAACTTTTCCCAGAATTTTGTCACAGCTGAGGCTGATGTCTGCGTTACAGCTGTATGTTAGAAATCCCTCATGCTGACGAGCGACAGCTTGAAAGTGACTTGTTTTCAACAAAGAGTGTGTAGTTAATCCGAGAAGACGAGATTTGTGTTTTATGATGGAACGGAAGCTAACGATAACAGATTTCCATCATCCACCAAAAACTGAATGTAAAATGTATAATTGATTAGTTTGGTATTGATGACTCTATGGTCTCTTTGTGCCTTTAACAGATACAGTTTGTCCTGATTAACTGGGTAATACAAGTGTTACGGCTGCCGTTGGCACCCTCATGTGTGTTAATTGTGTGGAATGCAAAGCAGGCTGTGGCATCCCATGCCAAGGATTGGATGCCGACGTCCCGCCCAGTTCCCGGAGGAGATAGCGGATTGGTGGCCCCACTGAACGGCCAATCAGCAAGGTCACCTACAGTTCCCGCCCCAGCTCAAATAGCTGGATGTGTGCAGCGGAGCAGGGCAGCCGGACCAGAATTGTTTGAGAGCGAACCTTTGTGATAGCGTGAGGAAGCGGGCAAGGTGAAGCGTCAAAACTGACACTACCGAATGCATTTACAGTTTTTCTCAGTTGCTAAAACACTAAAACCCATTGGCTGAACAAAGATCTCAGTTGCCTGAACTCATTTAGTTACTTGTGCAGTCTGTTGTCAATACCTTAAACTATTTCACATGGTAAAACACACTTTGCAGATCTCACTTAGACTTTTCAGCAAAACTCTAAACACATTCTCAGTCTCAAAACACATTCTGCACTCTAATGCACATGTCGTCCATACTGGTAAACACAAGTGGCAACAATCAAATACAAATAGAGAACACATGTCATTGATTAAACACAATCACTCAAAATTGATTTCACTTGTATCAAATGATGTGACACAACCAATATAAGCCAGTTCAGAGAGCAAACAGGTGGTTGAAGGTGGGAAGGAGAACAGTCTGAGAATGGATAGAAGAAATAATGTGAGAGGACGAGGACGAGGACAAGTGCGTATGCGAGGTGGGCGACGAGGAGGAAGAGGAGGAGGGCAAGAAAGAGGAAGAGGACGAAGAGGAAGAGGAAGACAAAGAGTGGAAATATCTGATGAAATTCGAGCAACAGTCATAGACCATGTTATAGTCCACGGACTGACAATGAGGGAAGCAGGACTTAGAGTGCACCCCAATTTGAGCCGATTTTCTGTGTCCACCATAGTAAGGACATTCACAGAAGAGAACAGGTACAGTAAACTACTGTATTTTTGTAATTGCAAATTTACTGTACTACACTATATGCAGCTGTTTCAATAGTCATTTGTAAAGTTCATCACTGTATGTATTGTACTGCATGAATATTTTTTGTAACTGCAAATCTACTTTTTGTAGAACTGCAAGGCTGCCACATGCAGGTGGAAGGAGAGCTATATTCACTCAGGAGCAAGAGATCGTTATAGTGGGCATGGTCCTTCAAGATAATTTAATACGACTGTATAGAAATACAGGAACGAGTGATACAAGACAACACACACTTCCAGGGAATCGACAGTGTGAGCATTTCCACAATTGACCGTGTCCTCCATCATAACAGGATGCGAATGAAACAAGTATACAGAGTACCTTTTGAGCGCAACTCACCAAGGGTGAAAGAACTGCGAGCTCAGTATGTGCAAGTAAGTGTACAATCAGACACATTTACTGTAATCCAGATTGTCTACAGTACTGCCACATACTATGTGAATGACATTACTCTTCAGTACATACAATGTATGTGAATCAGAAGTGCATACAGTAGGCCTAATTGAACTCTATAATATAGCACTGTCTCTGTACAAATTACTAAATTCTACATACATTATATTGTATTCCTACACAGACAATATTTGACTTGGAATCCTTGGACAGACCCCATGAGTTAATCTTTGTCGATGAGGCAGGCTTCAATCTAACAAAGAGGAGAAGGAGAGGCCGAAACGTGATTGGACAGCGGGCCATTGTTGAAGTCCCTGGTCAACGAGGTGGCAATGTCACAATCTGTGCTGCTACCAGCAACCATGGTGTTCTGCATCACCATGTTACACTCGGGCCATATAACACCCAGCATCTTCTAAGATTTCTGGCCAATCTCAGAGATATTTTATTTGAGCAGCAGGTTCAAGAGCAGCAGGGTCAAGAGCTAAATGAGAATCCCATTCCCACCTATGTGATAGTGTTGGACAATGTCAGTTTCCACCGAGCTGCTCAGGTAAGGGAATGGTTTAACATCAATGGTCAGTTTATGACCTTGTACCTCCCTCCATACTCGCCTTTCCTAAATGCGATTGAGGAGTTTTTCTCCTCATGGAGATGGAAAGTGTATGATAGACAACCCTACACCAGAGTAGATCTGCTGCAAGCCATGGAATTAGCCTGTGGTGATATAGGTGAGGAATCATGTCAGGGCTGGATACGGCACACTAGAGGCTTCTTCCCCCGTTGCCTCAGGAGAGAAAATATTGCTTGTGATGTTGACGAAGTGCTCTGGCCTGACCCAGCCCAAAGACAAGAAGAAGCACATTGATGACATGTTGACTCCTTTGATTTGTGTCCCTTTTACTGTAGTACTGTATACTGTAGTAGGCCTACAGTGCATTGTAGGCTGTATAATGTACAATAAACAAATTGTATAGCCTTGAACATTGTGCTTTCTATTTGTTACAGTACTGACTGCTCAATAGATTTTGACTGGTTGCAGGTTCATATCAACAAAGAACAAGAATTACAGTATCACAGAGACAAAGGACACGTTTGTGAGATGCAGGGTACCGTACTGTAACAATAGGGGTACAAGGAGGAGGAAGAACAAAAGAAATTGCAAAGAGCAAAGCAGAGTAGTAATTTCTGATCAATTTTGAGCTACTGTAATAGAACATGTTTTCGTTCATCAAAAGACAATGACGGATAAATATGAAATTTGTTTTGAGATTACAAACCTACTTCTCCCTGAGAACTATATGTTTTGAACAATGTGTTTTCTATTTATTGGTGTATTGTTTACTGACTGCTTGATAGTGTATATTATTTTGATCACTTTGTTTATGATTTGAAAGCAGTGTTTGATTTTGAGCACAGGTAAAACTGTTTTGAGGCGAAAGTTTGATTTTGAGCACAGGTAAAACTGTTTTGAGGCGAAAGTTTGATTTTGAGCACAGGTAAAACTGTTTTGAGGCGAAAGTTTGATTTTGAGCACAGGTAAAACTGTTTTGAGGCGAAAGTTTCATTTTGCAAGAGGATTCAGAGGTTTTGTAAATAGTGCTTGAAGATGAGGTTTTGTGTTTACAGTTTTGAGAAAATGGGTGACCGTATCAAGAAATATGTCTTAGCAATCGAGAAAAACTGTAACACACTTTGCTGTAAATAGTCACATTAGATCCAGGGGTGCTGTGAGTATTGTATTTTCTGTTTTCCCAGTGTTTAAGTTAGTGAGGACTTTTTGTTTAACCTTTTGTGTTTCTTGTAGGGCCAGAATAGTCTTCCTTTTGAGGATCTCCTTTTGTTATATTCAGTTTTTGATTTCCACAGCACCCATTGGCCCGTTTTTTCTCATTTATCTGCTCTGTTGTTAAGTTTTCCTTATTCCAGTAATAAATATCCTTTTATACCAATTACACCTGGTTTTATGTCTATGTCCTGATACCCCTAGCTACGGGACGTAACACAAGTCAAAGTGTTTTATCTCCTTGGAAAATTTAACTGATCTGTTATAATGCTAATTTGCCTAGTAGATACTGATTTGTATTTGTATGCAATTCTGTTCTAATTGTAAAGGAAAGGTCAGGTATCACACAAAAAAACTAAACAAAACCTGATAAAGATTCACCCTCTAAGGACCATGACATTTCTGCAACAATGTTTTGTTGCAGTCTGATTATTTGATGTAATATCTTAAGTGTATGATATACTATGCATGGCTCTAGGGATGACGACGTCAGTCTTGACGGTCCATCGCTTTGGTCCAGGGTGAAATGACACTGTCATAGTCCCCAGAGGACGAACCCTGATGACTTTAGGGAGCCTTAGGGAGCCTTAGTACAATGTCAAGACATTTTGTTCTGGAACAATATATTTAGAAAGGTGGTCAGTGCAATATGGCTTATTGAATCCCGGGCCTGTAACTCATTAGACCTCTGTGGGAAGTTGAACTGCTAGAAAAAGGGAAGAAAAAAACAGAGATGATGACTGATGTCTGGAGCTTGAGAGGAAGGAAAAAACCGAAACCTTTTCTCTGTGATAATGCCTTTCTTCTGGTAAATTCCAGCTTACTTTTCAGCATTTTGGCTGAAACTTAATTGAAATCTGAACTGAGAACGTGGACATGCGGTTTGTATAGATGTTTTTTCCCCAGACCAGACAGAGTCAAACATTTTGATGAGATGAGCAAAAAGAGCATCCTGTTGTCTGCACGATATCCATTAACTTTCATTTTCGCTGTTTGTTATAAATCAGCAGCATCTTAATGTGAATGCAGTCGTATTGATACTGACTTCATCTCACCTTCTCAGATAGGTAAGTGCTTACAACTCTTATTCACTTTCACTCCAGTTTTATTAAAAGTGCTTGAGCAGATTATTATTATTACCTCATTGAAATTGAAATACTTAGATTACCTCAAGCAATTTTAATAATTTCTGTGCATGCTCCAGAGGCCAATCACAAATGGGGATTATAGATTTTGGCTCAATCCTTACAAATGATTTAAAGTCTTCCTCATGTTAGCGGCAACTTTGTACTAATTAAGCAGGATTTTCATGTAAATGTCACATCTGACTAGACTCAACACACTCAGCACAAGTAAACACAAATAACTAATCGGAGCGTACTTATGAATACTGATTCAAAAAGAGTGTTAAATGACATTAAGACTAACTTTTTATGTCTGTATGATGGTATACTTGTGGCTTTACAAACATCTATAAGTGTCTCCTCAACAGGAAAACAGGCCATCATCAGAATGGTTTTCATGGAAATGGAGGACGACACATTTATAGATAAGAACCTCACAATGGAAGGCCTCATTAGCCAAGGTAAGGTATCAACCTGAAAACACACAGACAGAATATTAAGAATTTAGTAAAACTAATTAAATATGTAAACAATGTGCTTTTGAAAACTAACCTTTTTTTGAGTGAATGCACCACCACATGTATCTATGGATGGTTGCTGTACAAAATGCAGAACTTTGCATCCAGACTCCCGTCTGTGGTTTGATTTTCGCAATAAAAGCACTTTGTTAAAGGTTATGACAAGATCCTGGTTTAGGGTTAAATGTTGTCTTTGGTGATTTGAGTCACTGCAGACGTTTTCTGTATTAAACAAGACTATAATCTTTCCCTAACCTTAGATAAGTTATGTTCATGTGTAAAACATAAAAAAGTTCTTAATGATGTATGAGCAGATGTCTTATATTTGCAAGATCGGATATTGCTTCAGAAAGCAAGTTAAATGTTTTTTGTACACAATTTTTTATTTAAACCTTTATTTAACCAGGATAGTCCCATTGAGATTGAAAAGTTGCTGTTGCATATCTGTTTATTATAATTGTCATTTCTTTGAGACCTTCAAAGGTCCAGTTAGATCCTGGAATGGTCCTTACTCGTCTAGACCCGCTAACCAATGACTCGCTCTGTCCACATGTAACTTTGTTTCACTTGTCTCTTGTTCCTAATGGTGTAACACCGGCACTCACAGACACCGACACGTACTTAAATGCAGCCGGAAGGAAAAAGACTTTGCCTTTCAATTCGGTGGATTTTCGGAGAATAAAGCAGCCCTCTAGATGTGTGATGTGTCTTGGGTTATTGTGTGCTGTCCTGTTGGCTGCTAACATAGGGCAGCTTATCTACCGTAAGTGATTTGTTTAAATCATTGAAAATACAAATTATGTATTTAGCAACTGACAACTGGTATTTAATGTTTGAGAAACCAGATGATGTTGTAGATAAACATACAATGTAAAAAAGAGACAAAAATGATAGTCTTTTCCTCATCCAAATCTAAGCAAATATTTTAAATAACTTTGCATTTCACAGACGCCAGCCGTCCAGCAGACAACACTGAAAGAGATCGACTAGAGGGAAGACTGAGTAACCTGACCAAAGACAAAGACCTGCTGCAGCAAAACTACTTTGGTTAGTCAAAAGATTGCGTTGAGATAGCCAAACAGTTCAAGGACAAGATGGTGAGGATGGCGGTTCAAGTAAAAAGTAAGATGTTTCTCAAAAAAGTTGAATCCATTCAGTATGCAGTCCTGATCAGTGTTTTTGTATTCCTCGTCCTTTTGTTGTGATATTCTGTCCCTCTCCATGTTTTCCATGTACAGATATGCCCTGTAAGACAGGCTGGAGGAAGTTCAGTGGCAGCTGTTACATTGTTTCAACCGAGAAGAAGAACTGGACGGCAAGCAGGGACGCCTGCAACGCAGAGGGAGCAGATCTGGTCGTCATAAACAGCAGGGCTGAGCAGGTGACGAAGAAATTAAGATAAAGAGAGTTATGACTGAAAGAATTTAGCATATTTAGGTTTTTGATCGTTCCTGTCTTCTCACTAACAGGTGTTTGTCAACGGGTTACTGACATCAGGCCTAACTGCCTGGATCGGTCTGACCGACGGTATTAAAGAGGGGACTTGGACGTGGGCGGATGGGACTCCAGTCACCACAACGTAAGCATTAATGGCAGAGTGTATGGACTAAAATACCTCATAGGATCATCATATTAGACGACACAACAATTTGACGTGTTTCTTAATTAATCATCTTTTCCTTTACTATAGCAGGAACTCTGCATTGCTTTTGTATTCCATTTTTTCATTATTCATATCCTTTTATTGTAGTTTTTTGAAGCAAATCAATAACTCGAAAAACAGCAAATGAAACTGAAGCACAATTCATACAGGACTAATATTACCTGCAGTTATTATTAGTAGTTATTATAATTCATATCAAGGATCAGTGGTGATTTTCAACTTGTATCATGTTGAAGACAGAGGTAACCTGATAACAGTCTTATGTGAACTGAACTCTTATTTTGTCAAAATCTGTTTTGGTTTCGATCCTTCGTGAAACAATGCAGAAGTAGAAAATGTGGAGGAAGGTTTTCAATGCATTTCGTCAAAACATACAGCACATTCAGCTGAAAGGTCCATCGGGAGCTGATATGCTGTCAAACGTAGATATTAGGCATCATCATGTGTGAATGTGTTTCAAAACATGTAGGGGTGGCGATGGAGTCATTTAAAAAAAATGACATGACCACATGAGGACTCCAAATACTATAAGCAATTGGGTCAAAAAATTTGGTTACAATCCCAGTTTGGATAAAATGAATGTCTCCATTATCAGGTACTGGCAGGCCGGCCAGCCCAACAGCTACGATGGGGAACAGGACTGTGGAGAAACTGTGCAAAGATCATCGGGAGTGGGAGAGTGGAACGATGAAGGCTGTCATTTTGATCAGATCTTTATCTGCGAGCAGTAAGATCACAATGACTTCCATGATGTTGTGTGGCTTTGGATGGTGGTTGTAATATATATCTTCAATGTTTATTTCTGGTGATTTATTATGTTATCTTATTATTAACATAACCCATGACTCTCATTCCATTTTTTTCCAATTGTGTATTAATCCGCAGCTGGAAATAGTCCCCAACAAATTCACAATTTACTCCAGTTTAAGAAACATTTTCGAAAAACTGCAATGCTCTACTGTTTGAGAATATTTAAGTGTTTTTAATGATAGTATATTTGTGTCTATTTTTCACCACTCTGTAATAAATACATGATACTGGTGAAATCCATTGTTGTGTATTGTGTTTGCAATGGGCAGAGTTGATTACTAAGCAGTTTTCTCTATAGCTAAATGGTACTATAATGTTATAGAACTTGAATATTTCTTAAAATATTAGAATACGAGCTTCATTAAGATGCCTTTTTCTGTTAAGGATTACAGAATATGCACAGATACTCATATTTACTACAGAAGAAACAGGTTGAGGCTGCAGTGGAAATGAGTCACAGTTTTAAGATCTACGTAACGCTGCAGATTGACGACTGTAATGAGTGGATTTGGTGTTTTGCATCATGGGGACATTTTGAGAATAGCTGGTTGTTCAAATGATTTATCTTTTACCTGGTTCCTCAAGTAGCCTTTGTTGGGGTCAACTCGCAGATGTCATAAACAGGTAATAATAATAATCTAGTTTAGACAAATCTGTGAACACCTCCTGGCCTACTCCCCTTTGTAAAATGGGCTTCTGTTGCCTAGAAACATTTCCTTTCTTTTTTTGCTATGTGCAGACTCACACAGCAATCAGGGTACATTTTGATATCAAGCCTGCACATTGAGAAAAGGGCTTGAGCTGAAACCTTTTGTGTTCTTGTCACTCTTCTGAAAGTACTTGGGAATTTTTTTTATTAATTGCAGGAAAAGGTGAGTAGAAACATTGGAATCAGAAAAAAACAGGTATATGTCCTTAAGAGGAAACGGGTACGCTTTTTCTGCATACCATGTGTACGATACAAGATTAAACAATGTGTAACAAAAGATCAGACTGAACGCTCATGCTTCATGCTCAGGAGCAACAATGTCTCCGACGACGAAAGAACTGATGATCCGTAACCAAACTTCCGGAAAGCTAAGGAAGGGAAACTGACAGTCTTTTGTGAGTGTGTTTTTTAGTTTTTCAATTTGGTCAATTTTTTTAACGCCCTTTATTCCCCATATTTATGGATTTAAGTCTTTTTTTGGTGGTCACCTGTATTAGTTAGTTGATGTTAATGGTAAAACATACTGAAATATGTAATATCATTCATAAAGCATAAATCAACTGACCTATTACAAACTTTATATCCTGATATTCCCCCTGATTAAAAATATATATCCACAGTGAAAGGTGATTGGAACTGGGTAGAATACATTATTAATGTGGCAAAATGAATTTTAGAAAAAAATAAATATATATGACTGAGGGTAGAGGTTGGAAAAAGTATTACAACAACCTCACAAAGCAACCTCAGCTTTAACTCAAGGAGTTAAATCAGTTCCTCTGTTGAAGAACACACACACACACACACACACACACACACACACACACACAGCAGTCATTGCAGAGGTGTTGCCTTGGATTGCATCATATCATTCAGGTATTGCTGCTACCGCGTCCACCTCCACTCGTCACCCTGTTGCAACTGATGACAATAATGCACTGTGTGGTGAAGCCTAACCAGAGTGGCTTCTGAAGTGGTAGGAGGCAGACACGCGACACTTTTATTTACAAAAGTGCCCTGCTACATGTGTAACCAAACATATATAGAAACAAAACAAACAAAAGGTTAACTTAGCTTAACTGAATAAACTCAACTCATCATAAAATAACTTAATCACGTGCACACAGCTACACACTGATGTTCCTTTCTCTTCCTGTACAGTCAAAGTCATCTCGTTATATAGAGCCTTCTATCAGCAGGCTCTAGCTCCTACCATGAGTAGAAGTGACAACACTTACTGACTCCAATAGTGAATGGACACAAGCTATTCCTTACAGCACCCCTTTAGGTAGCCAACAGTTGTATATAGTTTACAATTTGCTATACACTCACACCAATGTAAAACAGATCATAACTAACCTACAAACATATCTATACATACTCTATTCCCCCCTGTAGTTGGTCCGACCCTCTGACATCACTGCTGACATCATCCAGAGTATAAATAAAGGAAATGATTGGGTGCCTCCTCTAACCTCTAGAACAGGGGTTCTTAACCTTTTTCACCTCGGGGCCCAACTTTTCAAGTACAAAGTGGCCTGGGGCCCATTCAAATATTAACACTGTATTGGTTTAACTAATTGATCTCACTCTTGGTTTGATTTGTATTCGATAACTAAATAAAATTCACTTACAGTTTAACAAGCAAAAACCTTGTCAAACACAGTAAATGACATGATGCAATGTGATCATCACATTTATTTATCATGTGTATGTACAGGGGTACACAGGAAGTAACATAAAAAGGTGATGGAAAACCTTGGCACAAGAGTTTAACAAAAACCAAGAGGATAATATAGCTGCAATTAGTTACTTTTATTTAACAGGATAGATGAACAAAAACAAACCAACTAAAAAATGGAAGCGTGGCCATCAGGGTCTCAAAGGCCAAAACAAGAAACAAAAACCCCCACGCTAACTGGAAAAGAAGGTCAGCTGGCCTACGGAAAACAAACAGAACAACAATACTGAACTCCCTAACTAGTCACAAAAACAAAAGAAAACGTTACAAAATAAAAAAGGCAGAGAACCCCTACAAAGCGTCCATTAAGTTTGAACACCAGCACAAATGCTCTTGGTAGCAGCAACGGCAAACCCACAGCTCCACGGGCCAAGAGTGAACAAACGGGGGAGAAAGAACACTGGATCTGGGGGTTAATATGCAGCTCCACTGATGACATGAGGACTCTCAGGTGTGGGTGCTTCAGTGATCACCAAGGGGCGTGGCAGACTTGAAAGACAAACAGAGCTCTCTTTTAGAAAAGAGGCAGCGTTAAGTCAGGGGGCGTAACAGACAGTAAAGGGAAGAGTGAAATCTGGACACTGCCAAACCGGTTCCTGACACGCACAGTTGTTCAAGTCCTTGAAAGGATTCTCACTTTCTTGAGTCCATTTAACCTTTATTGGGCTGGATTTGCGAGTCATGTCAGTTAGTATTGCAGATCTTGATGAAAAGTTTGGGATAAGTCTGCGATACCAACCTACTAACCCCAAGAATGATCATAGCCTCCTCTTGGTGTTAGGTGGTTGTGAAGCTGCAACCTTTCCTACCTGAGGACAGATGCCTCCACCTCCAATCACATAACCAAGGTACTGGACCTCTGGCTTAGCAATGTGACACTTCTTGGCATTGATGACCAGACCAGCACTGTGGATGCGTTGAAAGACATCAGCAAGATGTTGCACATGCTCCTCCCGGGTCCGGCTGAAAATAACAATGTCATCAATGTAGGCTGCTGCGTAGTCCTCCGCTCCTCTCAAAACTTCATCAACCAATCTTTGAAATGTTGCTGGTGCGCCATGTAAACCAAAAGGCATCATTCTGAACCTGAACAGGCTGCTGGAAACCCTGAATGTTGTTAAGTCCATCGAAGATTCAGTTAAGGGCACTTGCCAGTACCCTTTACACAGGTCAAGGGCTGTTAGGAAGTTGGCATTTCCCAAGCGCAATCAATTCATCAACCCTTGACATTGGATAGGAATCAAAGCCAGACACAAGATGACAACTGCCAAAACTCCAACTGCCAAAATTCCAAACTCAAGGCTTTCATACGTCAGTCTACAAAGCAAACGTAGCCGTCACAAAGACTACGTCCACTTTGTATGATGTCAACTCACACTCTTTCACTAAACCTAAGTGCTTTTGTTTCCTAAACCCAAAACTTCCAGAGAAGACGAAAGTTTATTTTCTTACAATTACATTTCATTTTTCACTCTTGCACAGCTAAAGCGACAACTTTAAGTTAACTTCTACTACTACTACTACTACTACAGATAATGTGTGAATTTCGTCATTATCATTGGATTTAAATGAAAAATAAATAAATAAAGACATTTTCAGCACATAATGTCAACATTTTTCTTGAGTTATTTTGATTGAATTTATTATAAACAAGTAAAATGAGAAGATTGTTTCTCTCAAAAAGGGATTCATTTTGCCCTCAAACACAAACAGTGATTTGTTTTCATATAAAGATTGAATTTTAGTTGCCTGCAGTTGCTTGTAATCATTACAAAGTGAAGTAAATCATTAATGACATATGCAAATGTCCTATGAATGTGCTTTGACATTATTTGTCATATACATTGATTTTCAAACATATGAACTAATCAAACTGATGCAATTTGCAAACATTTTTAAGGCCATGCCAACGGCCAAATAAAACTATCGGAGAGTATTTATACATTAAAAGATAAATATGTTGTTTTGCAATCAAGAAATTCAAATTCCCAAACATCAAAACGTAATCATCCACTAAATCGTACATTTATTGAAATTCTAACATTGGTATACAACAAGATCTACTTGTCTAAAATCATTAAAGCTAAAAATGAACAAACATTAGGATTTGGCTTGAGGCAGACATCTCAGAGAGAGAGAGTAGTTTTTAGCAAATGTTATTCAAACTGGAGTGAATGGTGTATTTGTTGGGGACTATTTTCACCTGTGGATTAATACACAATAGGTAGTCTAGTGAATATGTCTGGCTGTAGGATGAGTATGTGACTCAAAATAAACTCCAGTGTTCAGTAGAATAATTTCATTAAAGATATATACAGTATATATACCAGGGCCAAAGCCACACACAATCATTAACTGGTTAAACCAATGTGATCTTATTGCTCACAAATATATTTCTGAACATAAGAACAGGTTTCATCGTTCCACGTTTCCACTCCCGATGACCTTTGCATAATTTCTCCACAGTCCTGGCCCCCTTTATGGCTGTTGGGCTGGCCGGCCTCCCAGTACCTGATAATGGAGACATGAATGTTTTTTTACAGCACACAGTTTTTGTTTCTCAACTGTTCTGACTGTTAGTTTTTGACCCAAACGGTGACTGAGGAGATTATAACCCAATTTGTCTTTTGATTATAGTCAAATTTACAGCACATCACCTCCTGATAGATCTTTCAGCTGAATGTGTTGTACTTCGTGGCGTAATGCATTGAAAACCTTCCTCCACATTTTCTACTTCTTCAGTGTTTCATGACGGATTGAAACCAAAACAGATTTTGACAGAAATTAGAGTTCAGTTCACATAAGATTGTCATCAGGTTACCTCTGTCTTCAACATGATGCAAGGTTAAATTTACGTCTGATCCTTAGTATAACTGTAGTCTAACAATAAAAGAGTTTAAACAGTAAAAGAAATGGAATATAAAAACAATGTAGAGTTCCTACTATAGTAAAGAAAAATATGATGAATTAAAACGTCTTGAGCCCTTGCCCTACTTTTAGGCTTCTGCTCGAAAATTGCATAGCCATACTAAAATGAGTATATTTCTGCAACTACAACTAGTATTTTAATAATTTTGGTGTAATAAAGGGAACACATGAGAGATTTGTTCAGATGTGTAAATATCAGTATATATGTTACTGGTTAAGAGTAAATGAAGATGGCACACAGCACAAATTGAAAATGTTCAGGTTCGCCTTAAAAAAAAAAGCACTTTCAGGATATTTATTTCTTAGGAATGATGTAGCTTGAAGGATTAAACCTCTCCCAGATCGTAGCACGATATGTGAACAGTCTCTGTGCAAAGTCCGACTTTGATAAAGTGAAGCACAAGAAGATTAGAGAGATTTTATTATAGAGATTTCAGACGAGGTCTACAAAATTTAAACATTTATCCGCCCCATAAATCCGCCCCCCTTTGCACGATTTTGGTCATTGACACCTCCTTACAACGCGTTAGAGCCAACCGACTTGAATAGAGAACACGTGGAGATGATTGACAGCACTGTTAGCCAATCAGAATCAAAAAAGTGCCGGCCATTGTGAAAATCTAAAATCCAATTTGCTGAAACTTAAAACCCTCCCTGCATCCCGAAAAGAGACGGAAAGAACGAGACCTCTCGAGTCAGACGCAGGGCATCCATTGAACGCATGGAACAGCAAAAATGAACGGAAATATTTCTCTTTTCACTGGAAAACGACAAAAGTAAGGTGCAGTTTATGATCATAAATCAATAATGCGGATTGTGTTGCTGGTTTGATATGCTCACAACTCAGTGATGGTTTGTTGTAGCGGAATATGTATCGTATGCCCCTAATCCTCAGGTTGCTGCCATTGTTTTGAGCTAACGTGAGTTAGCACAGAGCTAGAGGCATATATGTGGCGAGTGCGTTTGCCTAAGGGGCGCTATATGGATTTTGATATTTGTAATATATTTAGTTTTGTTTGAGTTGTGTTTGGAGTGTGTACAAACAGCTGACATTACTTTGTAGCCCAGGCTCTGCAGTTTAACCAGGTAGGCGACATCATTATATTCGTTACTGATGAGTGAGTGCATTTGTTTGGCATTTTGTGTGAGTGAATTTTTGGATGAACACGTGAGCCCCACTGAGGAGGGGGGGCTCTCGGGTTCAACAGGTTTTAAGAAACACGTCCAATTGTTGTGTCGTCTAAAATCATGATCCTATGAGGTATTTTAGTCCATACACTCCATTAATGCTTACGTTGTGGTGACTGGAGTCCCATCCACCCACGTCCAAGTCCCCTCTGTAACGCTGTCAGTCATACCGATCCAGACGTTTAGGCGTAATGTCATTAACCCGTTGACAAACACCTGTTAGTGTAGCACAGAGAGAAGACAGGAATAATTAAAACAAGAAATTATTTAAATCACTGTTTTCATTGTTTTCAACTTTTATGTTATTGGTTACAGCACCTGACAAATGTCAGCAAATTTATTATAAAACACACAATAACAGACGTTTCTTCTTCTCTAGTTTCTACTCCATGCAAAACTATCCACCACATTATTACATTTCTCACTTACTGTACTTTTGTTATGGAAAAAAAACATGTCAACCCACAAGCTTTCACTCAGTCCTTCTGGTTTGTTCTTTATCCTCATTCATGTGTCTACAACGTATCTTCATGCAACGGTTCGTATGATATCTTAGTTAAAGTTATTCCTCAATTTCCGTGCGTTTTCCTCCAAAAGTCCAGCAACACATGTTCATTTCAGAAGTCTTTCAAAATCAACTCAGATTTAAGCAACAAAACTGCTTAGTTAGGTTTTAAAAAAGGTTGTGGTTTGGGAAATATTAACTATGTAAGTTGCGTTACTACTGATTAAAGAAAAGTGTAAACAAGTTTTGAAAACTAACTTTGTTGATCTACATAGTAAAAATAGTATGGATGTTACGTGACAAATAAATCAACGTTGTTTCGTCCCACACGCGGCACTATTGGCAGTCTCCTGTGTGAACAACATGTTTTTTGATCTCTCCCAGTTTATTCTTTCTTTCATTTCGTCTCACCTGTTCATCCCTGCTGTCTATGATGACCAGATCTGCTCCCTCTGCGATGCAGTCTTCTCTGCTCAACGTCCAGTTCTTCCTCTTGGTTGAAACAAAGTAGCAGCTCATCTCGAACTTACTCCAGCCTCTCTGACAGGGTCTGCCAGCTAGTTGGAAACATGGAGAGGAACAACATATCACAAAAGGGCTAAAGATAACACAGACTGCTATTACGGAACAATAAATCAATCAAACTTTCATAATACATATCTCACCTCTCACTTTGTTGATCTTCTTCTCTAACTCATCTTTAACTTTGACCAAACTGTTGTACTTGTTCTGTAACTGCTCTTTTTCATTCTGCTGAGAATTATAACTGGATTGCAATCGATCTTTGTCGTTCGTCAATGAATTGTACCTGATCTGAAGGTCGTCCTTACTTGTACTCATTGTATTGTAGCTTATTTGCAACTGATCTTTGTTCTTCTTTAATGAAGAGTAATTGCTCTGTAACTGATCTCTGTTTGCTCTCAGAGTAATAGACAAAGTCTGGAACTCATCTTTTTCTCTTTGCAGGTTTCTGTAATTGGTCTGTAGCTGATCTTTTGTTGATGTCAGATTATTGTGACTCTTCTGCATGTTATTAAAGCTCGTCTGTAACTGATCGCTCTCTCGTTTTATGGTGTTGTAACTTGCTTGTAGCTGGTTGTTCTCATTTGTCAGATTGTTGAAACTGGCCCTGAACTCATCCCTTTCAGTAGTCAAAGCTGTGTAACTCTGCTGCAGCTGGCCTTTTTCTTCAGTCAGGTTACTCAGTTTGGCCTCTAACTGTTTTCTCTCTGCAGCTGAAGCATCATAACTGTCCTGCAGTCGGACTCCTTGAAACTGGCTGATTATCTCATCTGTGAAATCAAAAATACATTTTAAATAATTGCTTAGGTCATTGGATTTTGTAGAAGCTCATTTCTGTCACCTGGTTTCTCAAACATTACATGTTGACAGTTACGTTACACATTATTCCTACTTTCAGTGACAACAAATAAATCACTTACAGTAGATAAACTGTCCTATGTTACCAGCCAACAGGACAGCACACAGTAACCCCAGACACACGGTCACACATCTAGAGGGCTGCTTTCTTCTCTGAAAATCCACTAAAACAAAAACACAAAAACAGTTAAATGTAACGTCTCACAGATTCACACTGATAGATTTCTGGAAACCTAAAAATAAAAGCTTTTATGAACTACTAATACAAAGCAGCACCAAGGGTATTGATATGAAAAAGATTATTCTTTAAATATTGAAATTGATCAACAGTTTAGTAGCACATTGTTAACATAGTTTATTAGGTGTATCTAATATTCTTAATATTCTGTTTGTTCATTTGTTTTCAGGTTGATACTGTACCTTTGGTAACAAGGCCTTCCTTCAGGAGGTTCTTATTGATATAAAAGCTGTCATCAATTTCCATTGAATCCATTCTGATAATGGATTGTTTTCCCTGTTGAGGAGACATTTATTTATTTTTACTATGTTGACCAACAAAGTTAGTTTTCAAAGCTTTTTGACACTCTTCTTAAATCAGTATTCATAAGTACAATCTGAATAATTATTTGTGCTTACTTGTGCTTGACAAAATTTTATATTTAAAGTGTTGAGTCTAGTCAGATGTGACATTTTCATGAATAACCTGCTTAATTAGTACAAACATTGCTTTTAACTAAAAGAAGATTCTAAATCATCTGCAAGGATTGAGCCAAAATCTATAATCCCATTTGTGATTTGCCTGCAGAGCGTGCACGGATATTAAGATTGCTTGAAGTAATCCAGGTATTTAAATTTCAAAAAGATTATTCAATATGACAGGAATTTGATGGAATAATAGTCTGCATAAGCACTTTAAAGAAAAGTTGAGTGAAAGTGAATAAGAGTTGTAAGCACTTACCTTGCATCTGAGAAGGTGAGATGAAGTCAGTATCAATACGACTACGTTCACATTAAGATGCTGCTGATTTATAACAAACAGCGAAAATGAGAGTTGATGCATCATTATTTATCGGGGAGAAAACAGGATGCTCTTTTTGCCCATGTCATCAAAATCTATCTAAAATGATTCAAAAGAAAAAACTGTAAATCACCAGATGAGTTTCGTAATCACTTGTTCTATGTCAGGATCCGGACTCTCCTCTTCTGTGGTTTCTCTTCTCTTTTCCTACAGATTAACTTCCCACTGTGGTCAAACGAGTGACAGTGTTCCACATGACTGAGATACAGGGTGAGTCATATTGAAAAGTGCCAAAATGCAAGCTCAGCTTTGTTGTGCTTGATTTGAGATTAACCCTCGGACGTTGGAAGAATAATGAATCTACATAGATTATGTCTACAGAATTACATGCACATGAAAAAAGCAGTTGTCTGCAATGAAATTAAGATGAGTTTTTGCTCCGTTTGATTGTGTAAAGATGAATTCACGTCTCTAAACAGGGGCTTTGTTTGTAAGAGCGTAACCTGTCACTTGACTCAAGTGAGTCTCTTGTCACGTGACTCGTTTGTCACTCGCTAGTCAGATGAGTTGTTAGTCAGTCAAGTTAACATAAACCAGGTGGCAACCTCCAGTTATGAAGAGTGAAGCCAATGCGGAAGTGTCTACAACTTGCTTTCTCTCTAGTGTCCATCAGGGGGCGACTCCTCTGGTTGTATAGAAGTCTAGTCTAAAATGACTCTACTTCTCTCTTGATTTATTCCCTCAGTAAACATTGTAAACATGAGTTTATGGTCTCAATCTCTAGTTTCTAGTCTTCTCCAATACAGCATCATGTTCGTTTAGTAAATTATGGTCCATTTAGAGTCAAACAGACCATAAAGCAGGGAGTTCAGAATTAATTTTAAAATTGTATTATTTGTTTTTGAGTGTCCAAATGGCGCCTCCCCAGTTTATCTGTCTGACCTGCTGCAGCCCTATACCCCACACCGCCCACTAAGGTCTCTCGACCAACAGCTTTTAGTTGTTCCTTGAACAAAAATGTCAACCCGAGCTGACTAGTCCTTCTCTGTTGCTGCCCCTAAGCTCTGGAACAACCTTCCTCTTCATATTAGGTTTTCATCAACCTTGCCAATGTTTAAAAAACGTTTAAAAATCAAATTCTTTTCCCTGGCATATCACCTTTGATCTTAACTTGGCACTTTTGTGTGATTTTTGTTTGTCTTGATTTTAATGTCAGTTCATTTTATTATTCCTGTTTAACTGCTTATCTATGTGCAGCACTTCGGGCAACCTTTGTTGTATTTTGAAATGTGCTATACAAATCAATTTTGATTTGATTATCATCGGATTTAAATGAAAAAAACTAAATAAAGACATTTACAGCAAATTATGTCATAATCTTTATTTCGTTAATTTTCTTGAATTTACTATAAACAAGTAAAATGAGAACATTGTTTCTCTCAATAAGGGATTCATTTTGCCTTCAAACACAAACAGTGATTTGTTTTAAAAAAATTCAAAGATGGAATTTTAGTTGCGTGCAGTTGCTTGTAATCATTACAAAGTGAAGTAAATCATTAATGACATATGCAAAGGTCCTATGAATGTGCTTTGACATTATTTGTCATATACATTGATTTTCAAACGTATGAAGTAATCAAACTGATGCAACTTGCAAACATGTCTAAGGCCATGCCAACGGCCAAATATAACTATAGTAGAGTATTTATACATTGATAGCAAAATATGTTGTTTTAAAATTAGTACATTAATATTCACAAACATCAAACTCTAATCATCAACTAAATAGTACATTCATTGAAATTCTAACAATGTCATACAACAAAATCTACTTGTCTAAAATCATTAAAGCTAAAAATATAACAAACATTAGGATTTGGCTGTCTTGAAGCAGACCTCTCAGAGAGTCTCTGTAGTTTTTAGCAAATGTTACTCAAACTGGAGTGAATGGTGTATTTGTTGGGGACTATTTTCACGTGTGGATTAATACACAATAGGTAGTCTAGTGAATATTTATGGCTCTAGGATGAGTATGTGACTCAAAATAAACTCCAGTGTTCATGAACGTGAAGGAATACAATTGATAGCAGAATCTAATATATATATATATATATATATATATATATATATATATATATATATATATATATATATATATATATATATATATATGTATAACAACAGTCCAAAGCCACACACAGTCATTAACTGCGTAAACCAATATAATCTTATTGCTCGCAGATAAAGTTATTTTTAGAAGACCAGCTTTCATCGAGCCACACTCCCACTCCCGATGACATTTGCTTAGTTTCTCCACAGTCCTGGTCCCGACCTAAAATGATTAAGATTAAGATTGCGATTGCTTGAGGTAATCCAGGAATTTAAATTATAGAAAAAAATTAAATTTGACAGGAATTTGATGGAATAATAATCTGCATAAGCACTTTAAATTAATCTGGAGTGAAAGTGAATAAGAGTTGTATCCACTTACCTTGCATCTGAGAAGTTGAGATGAAGTCAGTATCAATACGAATGCGTTCACATTAAGATGCTGCTGATTTATATCAAACTGCGTAAATGAAAGTTGATGCATCGTTATTTATCAGGGAGAAAACAGGATGCTCTTTTTGCCCATGTCATCAAAATCTTTAACTCTGATTGGTCAGAGCAGATCTTGACTTGTATTTTCCACATTCTCAATTTACATTACGGGGAAATTTCAACCAAAATTATACAAAAGAAAAAACTGGAATTCACCAGCTAAGTTTAGTTATCACTTGTTCTATGTCAGGATCCGGACTATTCTCTTCTGTGGTTTCTCTTCTCTTTTCCTACAGATTAACTTCCCACTGAGGTCAAACAAGTGACAGTGTTTCACATGATTGAGGTACAAGGAAAGTCTTATTGCAAATTACAAAAATGCAAACTCAACTTTGTTGTGCTTGAATTGAGATTAACCCTCGGAAGTTAAATGAATAATGAAGCTACATAGATTATGTCTACAGAATTACATACACATGAAAAAATCAGTTGTCTGCAATGAAATTAAGATGAGTTTTTGCTCTGTTTGATTGTGTAAAGATAAATTCACGTCTCTAAACAGGGCCTTTGTTTGTAAGAGCGTAACCTGTCACTTGACTCAAGTGAGTCTCTAGTCACGTGACTCGTTTATGGTCTCAATCTCTAGTTTCAAGTCTTCTTCAATACAGCATGATGTTCATTTGGTAAATGATGGTCCATTTAGAGTCAAATAGACCATAAAGCAGGTTATGCTTTAGAGCGAGGCTTACTGTGATTGACAGGTCCCTGCCCTACCAGAGCTGTTTACGGTGTCTCTACGTCACTCCTCTGCAGTCGAAATATGGTCACTTCTGTTCACTGGTTGCAAAAAGTCAAGATGGCGTCTGCCAAAATGTCAAACTCAAGTCTTTAATACGTCAGTCCACAAACCAAACGTAGCCGTCACAAAGACTACGTCCACTTTTTATGTCAACTCACACTCTTTCACTAAACGTAAGTGGTTTTCTTTCCTAAACACAAAACTTCCAAAGTAGATGGAAGTTAATCTTCTTACAATTACATTTTTCACTCTTGCACAGCTAAAGCGACAACTTTAAGTTAACTTCTACGACTACTACTACAGATAGTCTGTGAATGTCGTCATTATCATTGGATTTATATGGAAAAAAAATAATTAAAGACATTTTCAGCACATTATGTCATAATCTTTCTTTAGTTCTTTTGATTGAATTTACTATAAAGAAGTAAAATGAGAAGATTGTTTCTCTCATATTTTGCCAATGAACACACACCTCAAACACAAACAGTGATTTGTTTTCAGAAAATATAAAGATGGAATTTTATTTGCCTGCAGTTGCTTATAATCATTACAAAGTGAAGTAAATCATTAATGACATGCAAAGGTTCTATGTATGTGCTTTGTAACGTACATTATTTGTCATATACATTGATTTTCAAACATATGAACTAATCAAACGGATGCAACTTGCAAACATTTCGAAGGCCATGCCAACGGCCAAATAATACTATAGTAAAGTATTTATACATTGACAGGAAATATGTTGTTGTGCAATCAAGAAATTCATATTCTCAAACATCAAACCCTAATCATCCACTAAATATTACATTCATTGAAATTTGAACATTGTTATTGATGAAGAATACACATTGGGGCCAGACTTCCTACACAAATGACTCCTAGATGCTACTTCAGGCCCCTGCTGTGTCGACCCCTTGATTGACCAAATGCCAACTGTGTGTCCTTCCTGTAGGTCTGAATCTGAAAGCCCCCCCTCCCTTCCCATTGTCATAGTCTACCCTAACCTCTGTCTTCTAGTATTTACATACAGTCTAACCACTGCTCTGGCTCCCTGTATAAAATGCTTCCTTCTTCATTTGTTCGGGGTCAACCTAACTGCTCAGATCTGCTCTGTGTCGGTGAAGTTACCAGTTTGCCGGCATGCTATAATAAATTTACAACACCACAGCAACTTCTGAACTGGACTTGAATGATTTCTTCAAAATTATACAACAAAATCTACTTGTCTAAAATCATTAAAGCCAAAAATAAACAAATATTAGGTTTTGGCTGTCTTGAAGCAGACCTCTCAGAGAGTCTCTGTAGTTTTTAGCAAATGTTACTCAAACTGGAGTGAATGGTGTATTTGTTGGAGACTATTTTCACCTGTGGATTAATGCGCAATAGGTAGTCTAGTGAATATTGCTGGCTGTAGGATGAGTATGTCACTCAAAATAAACTTCAGTGTTCATGAATTTGAAGGAATGTGATTGATAGTACAATCATTTCATTAAAGATCTATATATATATATATATATATATATATATATATGTATATATATATACATATATATATATATATATGTATATATATACACATATATATGTATATACATATATATATATATATACACACATATATATGTATATATATATATATATATACATATACATATATATATATATATATACATATACATATACATATACATATACATACATAACCACAGTCCAAAGCCACACACCATCATTAACTGCATCAATCAATGTGATCTTATTGCTCACAGATAAATTTCCGATCATAAGAACAGGTTTCATCGTTCCACGTTTCCAATCCCGATGACTTTTTCCAAATTCCTCCACAGTCCTGGTTCCCACCTGAGCTGTTGGGTTGGCCCACGTGCCAGTACCTGATAATGGAGACATGAATGTTTTTGTACAGCACACAGTTTTTGTTTCTCAACTGCTCTGACCTTTGGTTTTTGAGCAAAACTGTGAATGAGGAGATTGTAACCCAATTTGTCTTTTGATTAAAGTCAAATTTACAAAGAAGTAAGAGAATGTAGTTTTTTAAAGCGCCCCTTCACCACTCCTGCATGTGTGAAACACATTCACTCATGATAATGTTTAATATATCAGTTTGACAACACATCAGTGGTCTTTCAGCTGAATGTGTTGTACTTCGTTGCGTAATGCATTGAAAACCTTCCTCCACATTTTCTTCTTCTTTATTGTTTCATGATGGATCAAAACCAAAACAGATTTTGACAGAAATTAGAGTTCAGTTTAAATAAAATTGTTATCAGGTTACCTCTGTCTTTATCATGATACAAGGTTAAATTTACCTCTGATCCTTAGTATAACTGTAGTCTAACAATAAAAGGGTATAAACAGTGAAAGAAATGGTATATAAAAACAATGCAGAGTTCATACTATAGTAAAGGAAAATATGATTAATTAAGAAACACGTCCAATTGTTGTGTCGTCTAATATGATGATCCTATGAGGTATTTTAGTCCATACACTCTGCTATTAAAGCTTACGTTGTGGTGACTGGAGTCCCATCCACCCACATCCAAGTCCCCTCTGTAACGCTGTCAGTCATACCAAACCAGAATTCCTCTTCTTGGCCTAGTGGCAGTAACCCGTTGACAAACACCTGTTAGTGTAGCACAGAGAGAAGACAGGAACGATTAAAAAAATATATTATTTCAGTCACTGTTTCATTGTTTTCGATTATTATGTTATTGGTTACAGCACCTGACAAATGTCAGCAAATTTATTATAAAACACACAATAACAGACGTTTCTTATTCTCTAGTTTCTACTCCATGCAAAACTATCCACCACATTATTACATTTCTCACTTACTGTACTTTTGTTATGGAAAAAAAAACATGTCAACCCACAAGCTTTCACTCAGTCCTTCTGGTTTGTTCTTTATCCTCATTCATGTGTCTGCAACGTATCTTCATGCAACGGTTCGTATGATATCTTAGTTAAAGTTATTCCTCAATTTCCGTACGTTTTCCTCCAAAAGTCCAGCAACACATGTTCATTTCAGAAGTCTTTCAAAATCAACTCAGATTGAAGCAACAAAACTACTTAGTTAGGTTTTAAAAAAGGTTGTGGTTTGGGAAATATTAACTATGTAAGTGGCGTTACTACTGATTAAAGAAAAGTGTAAACTAGTTTTGAAAACCAACTTTGTTGGTCTACATAGTAAAAATAGTATGGATGTTACGTGACAAATAAATCAACGTTGTTTCGTCCCACACGCGGCACTATTGGCAGTCTCCTGTGTGAACAACATGTTTTTTGATCTCTCCCAGTTCATTCTTTTTTTCATTTTGTCTCACCTGTTCATCCCTGCTGTCTATGATGACCAGATCTGCTCCATCTGCGATGCAGTCTGCTCTGCTGGACGCCCAGTTCTTCATCTCAGTTGAAACAAAGTAGCAACTTATGTCGAACCTCTTCCAGCCTCTCCGACAGGGTCTGCCTGAAAGTTTGAAACATGAAAAGGAACAACATATCACAAAAGGGCTAAAGATAACAAAGACTGCTATTACGGAACAATAAATCAATCAAACCTTTACAATAATCATCTCACCTCTCACTTTGTTGATCTTCTTCTCTAACTCATCTTTAACTTTGACCAAACTGTTGTACTTGTTCTGTAACTCATCTTTTTCTCTTTGCAGGTTTCTGTTATTGGTCTGTAGCTGATCTTTTGTTGATGTCAGATTATTGTGACTCTTCTGCATGTTGTTATAGCTCGTCTGTAACTGATCGCTCTCTCGTTTTATGGTGTTGTAACTTGCTTGTAGCTGGTCGTTCTCGTTTGTCAGACTGTTGAAACTGGCCCTGAACTCATCCCTTTCAGTCGTCAAAGCTGTGTAACTCTGCTGCAGCTGGCCTTTTTCTTCAGTCAGGTTACTCAGTTTGGCCTCTAACTGTTTTCTCTCTGCAGCTGAAGCATCATAACCATCCTGCAGTCGGACTCCTTGAAACTGGAAGCTGGCCTGTGTCGGCTCTGCTGACGCGAGACGGCTGATTATCTCATCTGTAAAATCAAAAAGAAATTTAAAATAATTGCTTAGGTCATTGGATTTTGTAAAAGCTCATTTCTGTCACCTGGTTTCTCAAACATTACATGTTGACAGTTACGTTACACATTATTCCTACTTTCAGTGACAACAAATAAATCACTTACAGTAGATAAACTGTCCTATGTTACCAGCCAACAGGACAGCACACAGTAACCCCAGACACACGGTCACACATCTAGAGGGCTGCTTTCTTCTCTGAAAATCCACTAAAACAAAAACACAAAAACAGTTAAATGTAACTTCTCACAGATTCACACTGATAGATTTCTGGAAACCTAAATATAAAAGCTTTTATGAACTACTAATACAAAGCAGCAGCAAGGGTATTGATATGAAAAAGATTATTCTTTAAATATTGAAATTGATCAACAGTTAAGTAGCACATTGTTAACATAGTTTATTAGTTGTATCTAATATTCTTAATATTCTGTTTGTTCATATGTTTTCAGGTTGATACTGTACCTTTGGTAACGATGCCTTCCATTGTGAGGTTCTTATTGATATTAATGCTGTCATCAATTTCCATTGAATCCATTCTGATAATGGTCTGTTTTCCCTGTTGAGGAGACATTTATTTATTTTTACTATGTCGACCAACAAAGTTAGTTTTCAAAACTTTTTGACATTGTTCTTTAATCAGTATTCATAATTACGCTCTGAATAATTATTTGTGCTTACTTGTGTTTGACTAAATTTACTAATGTTGAGTCTACTCAGATGTGACATTTAAATCCTGCTTAATTAGTACAAACATTGCTTTTAACATAAAGAAGATTCTAAATCATCTGCAAGGATTCAGCAAAAATCTATAATCCCATTTGTGATTTGCCTTTGAAGCGTGCATAGATATTAAGATTGCTTGAGGTAATCCAAGTATATACATTTTTAAAAAATTATTAAATTTAACTGGAATTTGATGAAATAATAATCTGCATAAGGACTTTAAATAAAACTGGAGCGAAAGTGAATAAGAGTTGTAAGCACTTACCTTGCATCTGAGAAGGTGAGATGAAGTCAGTATCAATACGACTGCGTTCACATTAAGATGCTGCTGATTTATAACAAACAGCAACAATGAAAGTTGATGCATCGTTATTTATCAGGGAGAAAACAGGATGCTCTTTTTGATCATGTCATCAAAATCTTTAACTCTGATTGGTCAGAGCAGATCTTGACTTGTATTTTCCACATTCTCAATTTACATTACGGGGAAATTTCAGCCAAAATTATACAAAAGAAAAAACTGGAATTCACCAGCTAAGTTTAGTTATCACTTGTTCTATGTCAGGATCCGGACTCTCCTCTTCTGTGGTTTCTCTTCTCTTTTCCTACAGATTAACTTTCCACTGAGAGGAATGAGTGACAGTGTTTCACATGATTGAGGTACAAGGAAAGTCTTATTGCAAATTACAAAAATGCAAACTCAGCTTTGTTGTGCTTGATTTGAGATTAACCTCGGAAGTTGGAAGAATAATGAAGTTACATAGATTATGTCTACAGAAATTAGTTGTCTCAGCAATTAAATTAAGATGAGTTTTTGCTTTGTTTGATTTTGTAAAATTGAATTCACTTCTCTAAACAGGGCCTTTGTTTGTAAGAGCGTAACCTGTCACTTGACTCAAGTGAGTCTCTAGTCACGTGACTCATTTGTCACTCGCTAATCAGGTGAGTTGTCAGTCAGTCAAGTTAACATAAACCAGGTGGCAACCTCCAGTTATGAAGAGTGAAGCCAATGCGGAAGTGTCTACAACTTGCTTTCTCTGTAATGTCCATCAGGGGGCGACTCCTCTGGTTGTATAGAAGTCTATGAGAAAATGACTCTACTTGTCTCTTGATTTATTCCCACAGTAAACATTGTAAACATGAGTTTATGGTCTCAATCTCTAGTTTACAGTCTTCTTCAATACAGCATAATGTTCATTTAGTAAATGATGGTCCATTTAGAGTCAAATAGACCATAACGCAGGTTATGCTTTAGAGCGAGGCTTACTGTGATTGACAGGTCGCTAACCAGAGCTGTTTACGGTGTCTCTACGTCACTCCTCTGCGGTCCAAATATGGTCACTTCCGTTCACTGGTTGCAAAAAGTCAAGATGGCGTCTGCCAAAATTCCAAACTCAAGGCTTTCATACGTCAGTCCACAAAGCAAACGTAGCCGTCACAAAGACTACGTCCACTTTGTATGATGTCAACTCACACTCTTTCACTAAACGTAAGTGGTTTTGTTTCCTAAACACAAAACTTCCAGAGAAGACGGAAGTTTATCTTCTTACAATTACATTTCATTTTTCACTCTTGCACAGCTAAAGCGACAGCTTTAAGTTAACTTCTACTACTACAGATAATGTGTGAATGTCGTCATTATCATTGGATTTATATAGAAAAAAAGGAATTAAAGACATTTTCAGCACATTATGTCATAATCTTTTAGTTATTTTGATTGAATTTACTATAAACAAGTAAAATGAGAACATTGTTTCTCTCAATAAGGGATTGATTTCGCCCTCAAACACAAACAGTGATTTGTTTTCAGAAAATACAAAGATGGAATTTTAGTTGCCTGCAGTTGCTTGTAATCATTACAAAGTGAAGTAAATCATTAATGACATATGCAAAGATGCTATGAATGTGATTTGTAACGTACATTATTTGTCATATACATTCATTTTCAAACATATGAACTAATCAAACTGATGCAATTTGCAAACATTTCTAAGGCCATGCCAACAGCCAAATAAAACTATAGTAGAGTATTTATACATTGATAGCAAAATATGTTGTTGTGCAATCAAGAAATTAATATTCTCAAACATCAATATGAATTTGAAGGAACATATACATAACCACAGTCCAAAGCCACACACCATCATTAACTGCATCAATCAATGTGATCTTATTGCTCACAGATAAATTTCCGATCATAAGAACAGGTTTCATCGTTCCACGTTTCCAATCCCGATGACTTTTTCCAAATTCCTCCACAGTCCTGGTTCCCACCTGAGCTGTTGGGTTGGCCCACATGCCAGTACCTGATAATGGAGACATGAATGTTTTTGTACAGCACACAGTTTTTGTTTCTCAACTGCTCTGACCTTTGGTTTTTGAGCCAAACTGTGAATGAGGAGATTGTAACCCAATTTGTCTTTTGATTAAAAGTCAAATTTACAAAGAAGTAACAGAATGTAGTTTTTTAAAGCGCCCCTTCACCGCTCCTGCATGTGTGAAACACATTCACTCATGATAATGTTTAATATATCAGTTTGACAACACATCAGTGGTCTTTCAGCTGAATGTGTTGTACTTCGTTGCGTAATGCATTGAAAACCTTCCTCCACATTTTCTTCTTCTTCATTGTTTCATGATGGATCAAAACCAAAACAGATTTTGACAGAAATTAGAGTTCAGTTCACATAAGATTGTTATCAGGTTACCTCTGTCTTTCTCATGATACAAGGTTAAATTTACCTCTGATCCTTAGTATAACTGTAGTCTAACAATAAAAGGGTATAAACAGTGAAAGAAATGGTATATAAAAACAATGCAGAGTTCATACTATAGTAAAGGAAAATATGATTAATTAAGAAACACGTCCAATTGTTGTGTCGTCTAATATGATGATCCTATGAGGTATTTTAGTCCATACACTCTGCCATTAATGCTTACGTTGTGGTGACTGGAGTCCCATCCACCCACATCCAAGTCCCCTCTGTAACGCTGTCAGTCATACCAAACCAGAATTCCTCTTCTTGGCCGAGTGGCAGTAACCCGTTGACAAACACCTGTTAGTGTACCACAGAGAGAAGACAGGAACGATTAAAAAAATATATTATTTCAGTCACTGTTTCATTGTTTTTGATTATTATGTTATTGGTTACAGCACCTGACAAATGTCAGCAAATTTATTATAAAACACACAATAACAGACGTTTCTTCTTCTCTAGTTTCTACTCCATGCAAAACTATCCACCACATTATTACATTTTTCACTTACTGTACTTTTGTTATGGAAAAAAAAACATGTCAACCCACAAGCTTTCACTCAGTCCTTCTGGTTTGTTCTTTATCCTCATTCATGTGTCTGCAACGTATCTTCATGCAACGGTTCGTATGATATCTTAGTTAAAGTTATTCCTCAATTTCCGTGCGTTTTCCTCCAAAAGTCCAGCAACACATGTTCATTTCAGAAGTCTTTCAAAATCAACTGAGATTGAAGCAACAAAACTACTTAGTTAGGTTTTAAAAAAGGTTGTGGTTTGGGAAATATTAACTATGTAAGTGGCGTTACTACTGATTAAAGAAAAGTGTAAACTAGTTTTGAAAACTAACTTTGTTGGTCTACATAGTAAAAATAGTATGGATGTTACGTGACAAATAAATCAACGTTGTTTCGTCCCACACGGGGCACTATTGGCAGTCTCCTGTGTGAACAACATGTTTTTTGATCTCTCCCAGTTTATTCTTTCTTTCATTTTGTCTCACCTGTTCATCCCTGCTGTCTACGATGACCAGATCTGCTCCCTCTGCGATGCATTCTGCTCTGCTCAACGCCCAGTTCTTCCTCTTGGTTGAAACAAAGTAGCAACTTATGTCGAACCTCTTCCAGCCTCTCCGACAAGGTCTGCCTGAAAGTTGGAAACATGAAGAGGAACAACATATCACAAAAGGGCTAAAGACAGACTGCTATTACGGAACAATAAATCAATCAAACTTTCATAATACATATCTCACCTCTCACTTTGTTGATCTTCTTCTCTAACGCATCTTTAACTTTGACCAAACTGTTGTACTTGTTCTGTAACTGCTCTTTTTCATTCTGCTGAGAATTATAACGAGATTGCAATCGATCTTTGTCGTTCGTCAATGAATTGTACCTGATCTGAAGGTAGTCCTTACTTGTACTCATTGTATTGTAGCTTATTTGCAACTGATCCTTGTTCCTCTTCAATGAAGAGTAATTGCTCTGTAACTGATCTCTGTTTGCTCTCAGAGTAATAGACAAAGTCTGGAACTCATCTTTTTCTCTTTGCAGGTTTCTGTTATTGGTCTGTAGCCGGTCTTTCATTTCTTTAAGACTTTTGTGATTAGCCTGTAGCCCCTCAAAACTCTTCTGCATGTTCTTACAGCTTGTATGTAACTGATCGTTCTCTCGTTTTAAGGTGTTGAAATTTATTTGCAACTGATCCTTGTTCCTCTTCAATGAAGAGCAATTGCTCTGTAATTGATCTCTGTTCGCTCTCAGACTAATAGACAAAGTCTGGAACTCATCTTTTTCTCTTTCCAGGTTTCTGTTATTGGTCTGTAGCTGGTCTTTCATTGCTGCCAGACTTTTGTGATTAGCCTGTAGCCCCTCAAGACTCTTCTGCATGTTGTTATAGCTCGTCTGTAACTGATCTCTGTTTGCTCTCAGAGTAATAGACACATTCTGGAACTCGTCTTTTTCTCTTTGCAGGTTTTGGTAGTTGGTCTGTAGCTGATCTTTTGTTGCTTTAAGATTTTTGTGATTCGCCTGTAGCCCCTCAAGACTCTTCTGCATGTTGTTATAGCTCGTCTGTAACTGATCGCTCTCTCGTTTTAAGGTGTTGAAACTTATTTGCAACTGATCTTTGTTCCTCTTCAATGAAGAGTAATTGCTCTGTAATTGATCTCTGTTTGCTCTCAGAGTAATAGACAAAGTCTGGAACTCATCTTGTTCTCTTTGCAGGTTTCTGTTATTGGTCTGTAGCTGGTCTTTCGTTGCTGCCAGATTTTTGTGATTCGCCTGTAGCCCCTCAAGACTCTTCTGCATGTTGTTACAGCTCGTCTGTAACTGATTGCTCACTCGTTTTAAGGTGTTGAAACTTATTTGCAACTGATCTTTGTTCTTCTTCAATGAAGAGTAATTGCTCTGTAACTGATCTCTGTTTGCTCTCAGCGTAATAGACACGTTCTGGAACTCGTCTTTTTCTCTTTGCAGGTTTCTGTAATTGGTCTGTAGCTGATCTTTTGTTGATGTCAGATTATTGTGACTCTTCTGCATGTTATTATAGCTCGTCTGTAACTGATCGCTCTCTCGTTTTATGGTATTGTAACTTGCTTGTAGCTGGTTGTTTTCGTTTGTCAGATTGTTGAAACTGGCCCTGAACTCATCCCTTTCAGTAGTCAAAGCTGTGTAACTCTGCTGCAGCTGGCCTTTTTCTTCAGTCAGGTTACTCAGTTTGGCCTCTAACTGTTTTCTCTCTGCAGTTGAAGCATCATAACCATCCTGCAGTCGAACTCCTTGAAACTGGCTGATTATCTCATCTGTGAAATCAAAAATACATTTTAAATAATTGCTTAGGTCATTGGATTTTGTAGAAGCTCATTTCTGTCACCTGGTTTCTCAAACATTACATGTTGACAGTTACGTTACACATTATTCCTACTTTCAGTGACAACAAGTAAATCACTTACAGTAGATAAACTGTCCTATGTTACCAGCCAACAGGACAGCACACAGTAACCCCAGACACACGGTCACACATCTAGAGGGCTGCTTTCTTCTCTGAAAATCCACTAAAACAAAATTACAAAAACAGTTAAATGTAACTTCTCACAGATTCACACTGATAGATTTCTGGAAACCTAAATATAAAAGCTTTTATGAACTTCTAATACAAAGCAGCAGCAAGGGTATTGATATGAAAAAGATTATTCTTTAAATATTGAAATTGATCAACAGTTAAGTAGCACATTGTTAACATAGTTTATTAGGTGTATCTAATATTCTTAATATTCTGTTTGTTCATATGTTTTCAGGTTGATACTGTACCTTTGGTAACGATGCCTTCCATTGTGAGGTTCTTATTGATATAAATGCTGTCATCAATTTCCATTGAATCCATTCTGATAATGGTCTGTTTTCCCTGTTGAGGAAACATTTATTTATTTTTACTATGTCGACCAACAAAGTTAGTTTTCAAAACTTTTTGACATTCTTCTTAAATCAGTATTCATAAGTACGCTCCGATTAATTATTTGTGCTTACTTGTGCTTGACTACATTTACTAATGTTGAGTCTAGTCAGATGTGACATTTACATGAATATCCTGCTTAATTAGTACAAACATTGCTTTTAATATAAAGAAGATCCTAAACTATCTGCAAGGATTGAGCAAAAATCTATAATCCCATTTGTGATTTGCCTTTGAAGCGTGTACAGAAATTAAGATTGCTTGAGGTAATTCAAGTATATACATTTAAAAAAATATATTAAATTTGACAGGAATTTGATGAAATAATAGTCTGCATATGTACTTTAAATTAAACTGGAGTAAAAGTGAATAAGAGTTGTAAGTACTTACCTTGCATCTGAGAAGGTGAGATGAAGTCAGTATCAATATGACTGCGTTCACATTAAGATGCTGCTGATTTATAACAAACTGCGAAAGTTGATGCATCATTATTTATCAGGGAGAAAACAGGATGCTCTTTTTGCTCATGTCATCAAAATCTTTAACTCTGATTGGTCAGAGCAGATCTTGACCTGTAGTTTCCACATTCTCAACTTAGAATACGGGTCATTTTCAAAATTATTCAAAAGTAAAAACTGGAAATCACCAGATGAGTTTAGTTCTCTCTCAGGATCTGGACTCTCCTCTTCTGTGGTTTCTCTTCTCTTTTCCCACAGATTAAATTCACACTGAGGTCAAACGAGTGACAGTGTTTCACATGACTGAGGTACAAGGTAAGTCATATTGCAAAATTCAAAAGTGCAAACTCAGCTTTGTCGTGCTTGATTTGAGATTTACCCTCGGAAGGTGGAAGAATAATGAAGTTACATAGATTATGTCTACAGATATCAGTGGTCTCAGCAATGAAATTAGGATGAATTTTTGCTCCATTTGATTTTGTAAAATTGAATTCACATCTCTAAACAGGGGCTTTGTTTGTAAGAGCGTTATCAGTCACTCGTAGTGTTTAGAACGTGTTATTGTGCAAGCATCGCGGACCGCTGAGTCCCATTATACTGTGTATTTTCTGCTGCTGTAACCGTGTTGCATTAGATCAGTCACTGCTAGTGGATTTGGAGATTGTGATTTTATTACATTAAAGACCAGAACCACGGCGGACCGAACCTCGATTCGCCAGCCGGGTTCCGGGGTGATAGGAAAGCAATATTCGCATTTCACCACGGTGATAAGAATCGATTTGTTTCAATCGGCTCCGTGAGTAGGATTTAGAACTGTAACTATCACTGCATAAACTTGGCTGGCTGGATCCGAATCTGACCGCAGAGTTTTTACGTGATAGAGAAGCTGTTCTTACATCTTACGGCGGCGCCAAGTGCCTTGCTTTAGAGTTTGGCTTTCCTTTCTTTCTCTCTCCCTCTTTCTACTAACACGCAGACACATATTTAGACACACATACTGATTTAGCTAACCATCTCAGACACGTAGGTGGACGTAGTCCATTGTCTCAACCCACATTGTGCGTCGATCCACGTAGTTAAGTACGTAGCCACCTCCCTCTATTTTGTCGTAGTTATTTTTCCTCCGCCATCTTGTTTGTAGGCCCACGGGGCGCGGCCTCTCTTGAGGTTACATTCTACCACTGTCTGAGTAGTTCACTCCTCCCCTACACACTTACACTCCACATAATACATACATGCTGTAGCGTGAATGGATCCTGCCCCGGGGAAAGCGGGACAGGCTTGCGCACCAACACGGTGGTCACGCCTTAAGGTTGTCCTTCCTGCGTGGGGTAGTTTCCTCACGGAGGTATCAGAACAATACTGTAGGCCTTTGATCTCACCCCATAGCTGAATCGTTAGGATTTTCAGAATTATTGTGTTCCTGAGAGTCTTGTACGGCTAGGCGCTCTCAGTAGGATGTAACCCCAACACCCAATATGAATGGTTATGTTGAATGACTGTACTTTACTAACGCCTAATGTGAACTTTTCACCATTTATGACTAAACCTGCCAAGTCTTCACCCAGGGTACTTACCTTAAGCTCCTCTGGTAGAGTCGGTCGTCACTTCTGTATCACACGGATGAGGGACAGGGATGAGGGTCACATTATTCTAAAAAAAAAAAAAACAGTCTTTAGTTTGGGTCCTGTCACTTACATATAATAAAGCTGTTGTTTTAATAAAGTTTTTCCAAAGCAATCACATATAACAATTTCAATTCAATGAGACCGTCTCAGTGGTACTAAAACTAATGCTAAATATCTCCCTATAATCAGGGGTGTCTATCGTCTATTAAAGAAATATATCCCATCCTAGAGATGGGGGACAAATAGCTGAAGGGTCTTCTATTTCCCCTCTGAGGGGGTAAGACCCCTAAGGGTCTATTAAGAAGTCTCTCCCAGTATCTGCGCTGGGGGAAAAAGACAAATCTCACAGTTTTTCTGCTTCTTTTCTGTTACTCTGAGGCTAGTACATCCCCTAATCACATGCGTCACAAATACAGGAGACATGTTGTACCAGAGTTATCAACAGAATGTAACTGGTTTGGTCCTGATAGAACCAGAGCACTATACAAGGCTCAAGTGACTATGTCACATAAAGTGTCTAAGCAGGCTATATGTTTCTATCACTTCTATCATGAAATAAAACAATTCATATGTTAAATTGGTTATAATAAGTGCGAACAAGTTATATATTGTGATGGTTATAAAAAGCAAACAAGCTATATGTTGTGATGGTTATACTTTTATGCTTTCATATTTTTCTACAATCTCTTAACAATGCACATATATATATATATATAAATAAATAACACTCGTCCCATGTAGCTATTTAGTATTATAGGTGTAGTAGTACTATGGGCGGGGCCCTGGGTACAGTTTTAAACGTAATGGCGCAATTACCTGTTCTTATACATTTATATAATTATTCTCACAACTCTTAGTTCCCTTATTATGCAAACTAAAATAACTGGCGGTGCTTCCAATAGAATTAAGTAAGTAAAATAAAAGGTCTATGCCTCTTATTAAGTCCTTTTCTCTTGTGTTTTAAGTGTATTTTACCCCTTTCAACCAGGTCTTACCAAAACGTGAATGTGATGAACTTTGACACACCAAATATATTTCAAAGGCATTACAAAAACAGTTTGGCATTTAAAAACAGTTTGGCATTTATTACATGCGAACATCAATATACTGTACACCCCCACTCTCACACACACACATCCTCACTTAGTCACAAATGTCCGTCTTCTGAATCAAATACATCAGTTAAGCAGCAAGTCCATACACTACTTCATGGCGATTTAGCAATAGCTTGTTTTAACAACTAGTTTCAAATTTCACAGCTAACAGTATGAAAGCAAATGAGTATTATGCTAATGCTAATGGATATTCGCGATTAGCATCTCAATTTGTTTTACACTACATTTAGTCACAGGATAGAAAACTATACAAAACTCGTATTTACCTCTTGTAGATCACAACAGTCCAAACTACAGGATAACTGGTCGTCAGCCATTCATTTATGAACATTATTGTTCTCTTACAATAGTCGCTGTTCAGTCGGTGACGGCGATAATTCGCTTCTGCCTCTCGAACACACTGAACCTGGCCGCATACGACTAAGCCCCACCCCTCTACCTGAGAATGCGCTTGGATTGGCTGTTAGTTCAGGACAAGCCAATTAAACGAAGACAAAACAAAGATTGTCATATACTGCTACACAGTTAGGCTGTTAGGGAGAACACACGCGCTGAATCATGTACATATCAAACAAACTATGTCATTTGCATAAACTGCAACCTTTGAACTGTAAAGCGTATGAGTCTCTAATTGAAATACATTGTATACACCCATATCTATTTTACACATACTTATACACTTTTAACTTGTTTTAGAAAACTATTTACATCCTGATGTCTACATTAATTTTTAGCCAGGGCTACACACATATACATATATATATATATATATATGTATATATATATATATATATACGTATATATATATATATACATATATATATATATACGTATATATATATATATATATATACGTATATATATATATATATATATACATATATATATATATATATATATACATATATATATATATATATATATATATATATATATATATATACATATATATATATATATATATATGTATATATATATATATATATATATACTCTCGCCACAGTTTGTTGACTTGATTTTAGGTATTAGACACATAATTGTATGATAGTGTTTGTTGGCTTTTGATATTATTTGATTTGATCATTTATTATTTGGATTTAATAAACTCTGTTATATTTTAAAGAGCAGTCTTCTGTGATTACTTGTGCATATGTGTGTGGATGTAGCTGGATGTAGTGGCTTGTGCTCGAATTCAACCTTCACTGTTTGCTCTGAATGTAGAACAGTACTTTGACTGTGGACATTCTGAGTGAACACTAATTTTGAGACTCAATTTATAGTTTGGTTATCGGTCCCTGTTTGTAGGGTGGTGCCCCGTTATTATTAGTAATTGTTAATGAACTTATTGATGTTAATAACTCCATTGACGTTGATAGTTCAGTTTCATATTTGCTGATAACCAATCACGCTCCTTTTTGTTCCCAACACATGAGTTTATGGTTTCAATCTCTAGTTTCAAGTCTTCTCCAATACACAGCATCATGTTCATTTGGTAAATGATGGTCCATTTAGAGTCAAATAGACCATAAAGCAGGTTATGCTTTAGAGCGAGGCTTACTGTGATTGACAGGTCCCTGCCCTACCAGAGCTGTTTACGGTGTCTCTACGTCACTCCTCTGCAGTCCAAATATGGTCACTTCTGTTCACTGGTTGCAAAAAGTCAAGATGGCGTCTGCCAAAATGTCAAACTCAAGTCTTTAATACGTCAGTCCACAAACCAAACGTAGCCTACGTCCACTTTTTATGTCAACTCACACTCTTTCACTCAACGTAAGTGGTTTTGTTTCCTAAACCCAAAACATCTGAACAAGACTGAAGTTCATTTTGTTACAATTACATTTCATTTTTCACTCTTGCACAGCTAAAGCGACAACTTTAAGTTAACTTCTACTACTACAGATAATGTGTGAATGCCATCATTATCATTGGATTTAAATGAAAAATAATTAAAGACATTTTCAGCACATTATGTCAACATTTTTCTTTTGTTCTTTTGATTGAATTTACTACAAACAAGTAAAATGAGAAAAGTGTTTCTCTCAATAAGGGATTAATTTTGCCCTCAAACACAAACAGTGATTTGTTTTCAGGAAATTCAAAGATTCAATTTTATTTGCCTGCATTTGCTTGTATTCATTACAAAGTGAAGTAAATCATTAATGACATATGCAAAGGTGCTATGAATGTGCTTTGTAACGTACATTATTTGTCATATACATTCATTTTCAAACATATGAACTAATCAAACTGATGCAATTTGCAAACATTTCGAAGGCCATGCCAACGGCCAAATAAAACTATAGTAGAGTATTTATACATTGATAGCAAAATATGTTGTTGTGCAATCAAGAAATTCATATTCTCAAACATCAAACCCTAATCATCCACTAAATATTACATTCATTGAAATTTGAACGTTGTTATTGATGAAGAATACACATTGGGGCCAGACTTCCTACACAAATGACTCCTAGATGCTACTTCAGGCCCCTGCTGTGTCGACCCCTTGATTGACCAAATGCCAACTGTGTGTCCTTCCTGTAGGTCTGAATCTGAAAGCCACCCCTCCCTTCCCATTGTCAGAGTCTACCTTAACCTCTGTCTTCTAGTATTTACAAACAGTCTAACCACTGCTCTGGCTCCCTGTATGAAATGCTTCCTTCTTCATTTGTTCGGGGTCAACCTAACTGCTCAGATCTGCTCTGTGTCGGTGAAGTTACCAGTTTGCCGGCATGCTATAATAAATTTACAACACCACAGCAACTTCTGGACTGGACTTGAATGATTTCTTCAAAATTATTCAACAAAATCTACTTGTCTAAAATCATGAAAGCCAAAAATAAACAAATATTAGGTTTTGGCTGTCTTGAAGCAGACCTCTCAGAGAGTCTCTGTAGTTTTTAACAAATGTTATTCAAACTGGAGTGAATGGTGTATTTGTTGGGGACTATTTTCACCTGTGGATTAATGCACAATAGGTAGTCTAGTGAATATCTCTGGCTGAAGGATGAGTATGTGACTCAAAATAAACTTCAGTGTTCATGAATTTGAAGGAATGTGATTGATAGTACAATCATTTCATTAAAGATCTATATATATATATATATATATATATATATATATATATATATATATATATATATATATATATATATATATATACACATATACATACATAACCACAGTCCAAAGCCACACACCATCATTAACTGCATCAATCAATGTGATCTTACTGCTCACAGATAAATTTCCGATCATAAGAACAGGTGTCATCGTTCCACGTTTCCAATCCCGATGACTTTTTCCAAATTCCTCCACAGTCCTGGTTCCCACCTGAGCTGTTGGGTTGGCCCACGTGCCAGTACCTGATAATGGAGACATGAATGTTTTTTTACAGCACACAGTTTTTGTTTCTCAACTGCTCTGACCTTTGGTTTTTGACCCAAACTGTGAATGAGGAGATTATAACCCAATTTGTCTTTTGATTAAAGTCAAATTTACAAAGAAGTAAGAGAATGTAGTTTTTTAAAGCGCCCCTTCACCACTCCTGCATGTGTGAAACACATTCACTCATGATAATGTTTAATATATCAGTTTGACAACACTTCAGTGGTCTTTCAGCTGAATGTGTTGTACTTCGTTGCGTAATGCATTGAAAACCTTCCTCCACATTTTCTTCTTCTTCATTGTTTCATGATGGATCAAAACCAAAACAGATTTTGACAGAAATTAGAGTTCAGTTCACATAAGATTGTTATCAGGTTACCTCTGTCTTTCTCATGATACAAGGTTAAATTTACCTCTGATCCTTAGTATAACTGTAGTCTAACAATAAAAGGGTATAAACAGTGAAAGAAATGGTATATAAAAACAATGCAGAGTTCATACTATAGTAAAGGAAAATATGATTAATTAAGAAACACGTCCAATTGTTGTGTCGTCTAATATGATGATCCTATGAGGTATTTTAGTCCATACACTCTGCCATTAATGCTTACGTTGTGGTGACTGGAGTCCCATCCACCCACATCCAAGTCCCCTCTGTAACGCTGTCAGTCATACCAAACCAGAATTCCTCTTCTTGGCCGAGTGGCAGTAACCCGTTGACAAACACCTGTTAGTGTACCACAGAGAGAAGACAGGAACGATTAAAAAAATATATTATTTCAGTCACTGTTTCATTGTTTTTGATTATTATGTTATTGGTTACAGCACCTGACAAATGTCAGCAAATTTATTATAAAACACACAATAACAGACGTTTCTTCTTCTCTAGTTTCTACTCCATGCAAAACTATCCACCACATTATTACATTTTTCACTTACTGTACTTTTGTTATGGAAAAAAAAACATGTCAACCCACAAGCTTTCACTCAGTCCTTCTGGTTTGTTCTTTATCCTCATTCATGTGTCTGCAACGTATCTTCATGCAACGGTTCGTATGATATCTTAGTTAAAGTTATTCCTCAATTTCCGTGCGTTTTCCTCCAAAAGTCCAGCAACACATGTTCATTTCAGAAGTCTTTCAAAATCAACTGAGATTGAAGCAACAAAACTACTTAGTTAGGTTTTAAAAAAGGTTGTGGTTTGGGAAATATTAACTATGTAAGTTGCGTTACTACTGATTAAAGAAAAGTGTAAACTAGTTTTGAAAACCAACTTTGTTGGTCTACATAGTAAAAATAGTATGGATGTTACGTGACAAATAAATCAACGTTGTTTCGTCCCACACGGGGCACTATTGGCAGTCTCCTGTGTGAACAACATGTTTTTTGATCTCTCCCAGTTTATTCTTTCTTTCATTTTGTCTCACCTGTTCATCCCTGCTGTCTATGATGACCAGATCTGCTCCCTCTGCGATGCAGTCTGCTCTGCTCAACGCCCAGTTCTTCCTCTTGGTTGAAACAAAGTAGCAGCTCATCTCAAACTTACTCCAGCCTCTCTGACAAGGTCTGCCAGCTAGTTGGAAACATGGAGAGGAACAACATATCACAAAAGGGCTAAAGATAACACAGACTGCTATTACGGAACAATAAATCAATCAAACCTTTACAATAATCATCTCACCTCTCACTTTGTTGATCTTCTTCTCTAACTCATCTTTAACTTTGACCAAACTGTTGTACTTGTTCTGTAACTGCCCTTTTTCATTCTGCTGAGAATTATAACGAGATTGCAATCGATCTTTGTCGTTCGTCAATGAATTGTACCTGATCTGAAGGTAGTCCTTACTTGTACTCATTGTATTGTAGCTTATTTGCAACTGATCCTTGTTCCTCTTCAATGAAGAGTAATTGCTCTGTAACTGATCTCTGTTTGCTCTCAGAGTAATAGACAAAGTCTGGAACTCATCTTTTTCTCTTTGCAGGTTTCTGTTATTGGTCTGTAGCTGATCTTTCATTTCTTTAAGACTTTTGTGATTAGCCTGTAGCCCCTCAAAACTCTTCTGCATGTTCTTACAGCTTGTATGTAACTGATCGTTCTCTCGTTTTAAGGTGTTGAAATTTATTTGCAACTGATCTTTGTTCCTCTTCAATGAAGAGTAATTGCTCTGTAATTGATCTCTGTTCGCTCTCAGACTAATAGACAAAGTCTGGAACTCATCTTTTTCTCTTTGTAGGTTTCTGTTATTGGTCTGTAGCTGGTCTTTCATTGCTGCCAGACTTTTGTGATTAGCCTGTAGCCCCTCAAGACTCTTCTGCATGTTGTTATAGCTCGTCTGAGAGCAAACAGAGATCAGTTACAGAGTAATAGACACATTCTGGAACTCGTCTTTTTCTCTTTGCAGGTTTTGGTAGTTGGTCTGTAGCTGATCTTTTGTTGCTTTAAGATTTTTGTGATTCGCCTGTAGCCCCTCAAGACTCTTCTGCATGTTGTTATAGCTCGTCTGTAACTGATCGCTCTCTCGTTTTAAGGTGTTGAAACTTATTTGCAACTGATCTTTGTTCCTCTTCAATGAAGAGTAATTGCTCTGTAATTGATCTCTGTTTGCTCTCAGAGTAATAGACAAAGTCTGGAACTCATCTTTTTCTCTTTGCAGGTTTCTGTTATTGGTCTGTAGCTGGTCTTTCGTTGCTGCCAGATTTTTGTGATTCGCCTGTAGCCCCTCAAGACTCTTCTGCATGTTGTTACAGCTCGTCTGTAACTGATCTCTCTCTCGTTTTATGGTATTGTAACTTGCTTGTAGCTGGTTGTTTTCGTTTGTCAGATTGTTGAAACTGGCCCTGAACTCATCCCTTTCAGTAGTCAAAGCTGTGTAACTCTGCTGCAGCTGGCTTTTTTCGTCAGTCAGGTTACTCAGTTTGGCCTCTAACTGTTTTCTCTCTGCAGTTGAAGCATCATAACCATCCTGCAGTCGGACTCCTTGAAACTGGCTGATTATCTCATCTGTGAAATCAAAAATACATTTTAAATAATTGCTTAGGTCATTGGATTTTGTAGAAGCTCATTTCTGTCACCTGGTTTCTCAAACATTACATGTTGACAGTTACGTTACACATTATTCCTACTTTCAGTGACAACAAATAAATCACTTACAGTAGATAAACTGTCCTATGTTACCAGCCAACAGGACAGCACACAGTAACCCCAGACACACGGTCACACATCTAGAGGGCTGCTTTCTTCTCTGAAAATCCACTAAAACAAAAACACAAAAACAGTTAAATGTAACTTCTCACAGATTCACACTGATAGATTTCTGGAAACCTAAATATAAAAGCTTTTATGAACTTCTAATACAAAGCAGCAGCAAGGGTATTGATATGAAAAAGATTATTCTTTAAATATTGAAATTGATCAACAGTTAAGTAGCACATTGTTAACATAGTTTATTAGGTGTATCTAATATTCTTAATATTCTGTTTGTTCATATGTTTTCAGGTTGATACTGTACCTTTGGTAACGATGCCTTCCATTGTGAGGTTCTTATTGATATAAATGCTGTCATCAATTTCCATTGAATCCATTCTGATAATGGTCTGTTTTCCCTGTTGAGGAAACATTTATTTATTTTTACTATGTCGACCAACAAAGTTAGTTTTCAAAACTTTTTGACATTCTTCTTAAATCAGTATTCATAAGTACGCTCCGATTAATTATTTGTGCTTACTTGTGCTTGACTACATTTACTAATGTTGAGTCTAGTCAGATGTGACATTTACATGAATATCCTGCTTAATTAGTACAAACATTGCTTTTAATATAAAGAAGATCCTAAACTATCTGCAAGGATTGAGCAAAAATCTATAATCCCATTTGTGATTTGCCTTTGAAGCGTGTACAGAAATTAAGATTGCTTGAGGTAATTCAAGTATATACATTTAAAAAAATAGGGAGACAGAGAGGGTTCAGAGAGGATTCTGGCCTTCAAAATAAAACCCAAACTGTATTTGGATGTATTGAACACCATTCGTGATATACAAGTGAAATATATAGTTTGGTACATGAGAAAATTTAAATGGCACAGATGGTGCCAAAATTACAATTTTGGAGACCTCACCTGAACTGAAGGTTTAGACCTGCCGCTGCATCATTCCAAAGAAATAATAATCCTGAAAGTGCTTTTTTTTTTTTAGGCGAACCTGAAACTTTTCAATTTGTGCTGTGTCCCATCTTCATTTACTCTTAGCCAGAAACATATATACAGATATTTACACATCTGAACAAATCTCACAAGTGTTCCCTTTATTATAATACCAAGATTATTGAAAAAAACCTTGTGGTTGCAGAGATATACTCTTTTTAGAATGGGTTACAATTTTCAAGCAGAGGCCTAAAATATAGGTCCGTTTTTGATTAACTTCTACTACTACTACTACTACTACTACTACTACAGATACTGTGTGAATACTGTCATTATCATTGGATTTAAATTAAAAAAAAAAATCAGCACATAATGTCATACTCTTTCTTTAGTTCTTTTGATTGAATTTACTGTAAACAAATTGTTTCTCTCAATAAGTGTATTATTTTGCCAATGAACAAACACCTCAAACACAAACTGATTTGTTTTCAGAAAATACAAAGATGGAATTTTATTTGCGTGCAGTTGCTTGTAATCATTACAAAGTGAAGTAAATCATTAATGACATATGCAAAGGTTCTATGTATGTGCATGGCCTTAGAAACATTTCTAAGGCCATGCCAACGGCCAGATAAAACTATAGTACATTGATAGCTAAATCTGTTTTTGTGCAATCAAGAAATTCATATTCCCAAACATCAAACCTTAATTATCAACTAAATAGTACATTCATTGAAATTCTAACATTGTTGTACAACAAAATCTACTTGTCAAAAATCATTAAAGCTAAAAATAAAACAAATATTAGGATTTGCCTGTCTTGAGGTAAACATCTCAGAGAGTCTCTGTAGTTTTTAGCAAATGTTACTCAAACTGGAGTGAATGGTGTATTTGTTGGGGACTATTTTCACCTGTGGATTAATACACAATAGGTAGTCTAGTGAATATTTCTGGCTGAAGGATGACTGCAAGTCAAAATAAACTCCAGTGTTCATGATTGTGAAGGAATACGGTTGACAGAATAATTTAATTAAAAGATATATACAGTATATATATATATATATATATATATATATATACAGTATATATACAGTATATATATATATATATATATATATATATATATATACAGTGTATATATATATATATATATATATATAACCACAGTCCAAAGCCACACACCATCATTAACTGCGTAAATCAATGTAATCTTATTGCTCACAGATAAAGGGCATAATAGAAGAACAGCCTTGATCATTCCACTGTTCCGCTCCTGATGATTTTTTCCAAATTGCTCCACAGTCCTGGTTCCCACCTGCGCTGTTGGGTTGACCCACATGCCAGTACCTGATAATGGAGACATGAATGTTTTTTTACAGCACACAGTTTTTGTTTCTCAACTGCTCTGACCTTTGGTTTTTGACCCAAACTGTGACTGAGGAGATTGTAACCCAATTTGTCTTTTGATTAAAGTCAAATTTACAAAGAAGTAAGAGAATGTAGTTTTTTAAAGCGCCCCTTCACCACTCCTGCATGTGTGAAACACATTCACTCATGATAATGTTTAATATATCAGTTTGACAACACATCAGTGGTCTTTCAGCTGAATGTGTTGTACTTCGTTGCATAATGCATTGAAAACCTTCCTCCACATTTTCTTCTTCTTCATTGTTTCATGATGGATCAAAACCAAAACAGATTTTGACAGAAATTAGAGTACAGTTCACATAAAATTGTTATCAGGTTACCTCTGTCTTTATCATGATACAAGGTTAAATTTACCTCTGATCCTTAGTATAACTGTAGTCTAACAATAAAAGGGTATAAACAGTGAAAGAAATGGTATATAAAAACAATGCAGAGTTTCTACGATAGTAAAGGAAAATATGATTAATTAAGAAACACGTCCAATTGTTGTGTCGTCTAATATGATGATCCTATGAGGTATTTTAGTCCATACACTCTGCTATTAAAGCTTACGTTGTGGTGACTGGAGTCCCATCCACCCACATCCAAGTCCCCTCTGTAGCACTGTCAGTCATACCGATCCAGGCGTCTTCGGTTGATGTAATACCGATGACAAACACCTGTTAGTGTAGCACAGAGAGAAGACAGGAACGATTAAACAAATCAATTATTACAGTCTCCGTTTCATTGTTTTTGACTTTTATGTTATTTGTTACATCACTTGACAAATGTCAGCAAATTTATTATAAAACACACAATAACAGACGTTTCTTATTCTCTAGTTTCTACTCCATGCAAAACTATCCACCACATTATTACAATTCTCACTTACTGTACTTTTGTTATGGCAAAAAAAACATGTCAACCCACAAGCTTTCACTCAGTCCTTCTGGTTTGTTCTTTATCCTCATTCATGTGTCTGCAACGTGAATGTGTCTGACCGTGGATAAGTGGAGAACAGGGCCACCTTTCAATCAGACGGTCGGCGGTTCGATCCCCTCCTGCTCTGCTAGTCTCATGTCAATGTGTCTTTAAGCAACACACTTAACCCCAAAATTGCTCCTGTAGCTGTGCCTACGGTGTATAGATAGATAATGAATTATAAGTCGCTTTGGATAAAAGCGTCTGCTAAATGACTGTAATGTAATCCTCAAAAGTCCAGCGATACATGTTGATTTCAGAAGTCTTTCAAAATCAACTCAGATTTAAGCAACAAAACTTTAGTTAGTTTTTAAAAAAGGTTGTGGTTTGGGACAAAATTACTAGGTAATTGATCTTACTTAAGTATGGATATTACGTGACAAATAAATCAACGTTGTTTTGTCCCACACGGGGCACTATTGGCGGTCTCCTGTGTGAACAACATGTTTTTTGATCTCTCCCAGTTCATTCTTTCTTTCATTTCGTCTCACCTGTTCATCCCTGCTGTCTACGATGACCAGATCTGCTCCCTCTGCGATGCAGTCTGCTCTGCTCGACGTCCAGGTTTTCTTCTCAGTTGAAACAAAGTAACAACTTATGCCGAACCTCTTCCAGCCTCTCCGACAAGGTCTGCCTGAAAGTTTGAAACATGAAAAGGAACAACATATCACAAAAGGGCTAAAGATAACACAAACTGCTATTACGGAACAATAAATCAATCAAACCTTTACAATAATCATCTCACCTCTCACTTTGTTGATCTGCTTCTCTAACTCATCTTTAACTTTGACCAAACTGTTGTACTTGTTCTGTAACTGCTCTTTTTCATTCTGCTGAGAATTATAACTGGATTGCAGTCGATCTTTGTCGTTCGTCAATGAATTGTACCTGATCTGAAGGTAGTCCTTACTTGTACTCATTGTATTGTAGCTTATTTGCAACTGATCCTTGTTCTTCTTTAATGAAGAGTAATTGCTCTGTAACTGATCTCTGTTTGCTCTCAGAGTAATAGACACGTTCTGGAACTCGTCTTTTTCTCTTTGCAGGTTTCTGTTATTGGTCTGTAACCGGTCTTTCATTGCTTTAAGACTTTTGTGATTAGCCTGTAGCCCCTCAAGACTCTTCTGCATGTTGTTATAGTTCGTCTGTAACTGATCTCTGTTTGCTCTCAGAGTAATAGACACATTCTGGAACTCATCTTTTTCTCTTTGCAGGTTTTGGTAGTTGGTCTGTAGCTGATCTTTTGTTGCTTTAAGATTTTTGTGATTAGCCTGTAGCCCCTCAAGACTCTTCTGCATGTTGTTATAGCTCGTCTGTATCTGATCGTTCTCTCGTTTTAAGGTGTTGAAACTTATTTGCAACTGATCTTTGTTCCTCTTCAATGAAGAGTAATTGCTCTGTAATTGATCTCTATTCGCTCTCAGAGTAATAGACAAAGTCTGGAACTCATTTTTTTCTCTTTCCAGCTTTCTGTTATTGGTCTGTAGCTGGTCTTTCGTTGCTGCCAGACCTTTGTGATTAGCCTGTAGCCCCTCAAGACTCTTCTGCATGTTGTTATAGCTCGTCTGTAACTGATCTCTGTTTGCTCTCAGAGTAATAGACACATTCTGGAACTCGTCTTTTTCTCTTTGCAGGTTTTGGTAGTTGGTCTGTAGCTGATCTTTTGTTGCTTTAAGATTTTTGTGATTAGCCTGTAGCCCCTCAAGACTCTTCTGCATGTTGTTATAGCTCGTCTGTAACTGATCGCTCTCTCGTTTTAAGGTGTTGAAACTTATTTGCAACTGATCTTTGTTCCTCTTCAATGAAGAGCAATTGCTCTGTAATTGATCTCTGTTCGCTCTCAGAGTAATAGACACATTCTGGAACTCATCTTTTTCTCTTTGCAGGTTTCTGTTATTGGTCTGTAGCTGATCTTTTGTTGATGTCAGATTATTGTGACTCTTCTGCATGTTATTATAGCTCGTCTGTAACTGATCGCTCTCTCGTTTTATGGTATTGTAACTTGCTTGTAGCTGGTTGTTTTCGTTTGTCAGATTGTTGAAACTGGCCCTGAACTCATCCCTTTCAGTAGTCAAAGCTGTGTAACTCTGCTGCAGCTGGCCTTTTTCGTCAGTCAGGTTACTCAGTTTGGCCTCTAACTGTTTTCTCTCTGCAGTTGAAGCATCATAACCATCCTGCAGTCGGACTCCTTGAAACTGGCTGATTATCTCATCTGTGAAATCAAAAATACATTTTAAATAATTGCTTAGGTCATTGGATTTTGTAGAAGCTCATTTCTGTCACCTGGTTTCTCAAACATTACATGTTGACAGTTACGTTACACATTATTCCTACTTTCAGTGACAACAAATAAATCACTTACAGTAGATAAACTGTCCTATGTTACCAGCCAACAGGACAGCACACAGTAACCCCAGACACACGGTCACACATCTAGAGGGCTGCTTTCTTCTCTGAAAATCCACTAAAACAAAAACACAAAAACAGTTAAATGTAACTTCTCACAGATTCACACTGATAGATTTCTGGAAACCTAAATATAAAAGCTTTTATGAACTATTTCACGATACATTTATAAAAAAAAGATTATTCTTTAAATATTGAAATTGATCAACAGTTTAGTCGCACATTGTTAACATAGTTTATTAGTTGTATCTAATATTCTTAATATTCTGTTTGTTCATATGTTTTCAGGTTGATACTGTACCTTTGGTAACGATGCCTTCCATTGTGAGGTTCTTATTGATATAAATGCTGTCATCAATTTCCATTGAATCCATTCTGATAATGGTCTGTTTTCCCTGTTGAGGAGACATTTATTTATTTTTACTATGTCGACCAACAAAGTTAGTTTTCAAAACTTTTTGACATTCTTCTTAAATCAGTATTCATAAGTACGCTCCGATTAATTATTTGTGCTTACTAGTGCTTGACTACATTTACTAATGTTGAGTCTAGTCAGATGTGACATTTACATGAATATCCTGCTTAATTAGTTCAAACATTGCTTTTAATATAAAGAATATTCTAAACCATCTGCAAGGATTGAGCAAAAATCTATAATCCCATTTGTGATTTGCCTTTGAAGCGTGTACAGAAATTAAGATTGCTTGAGGTAATCCAAGTATATACATTTAAAAAAAATATTAAATTTAACAGGAATTTGATGAAATAATAATCTGCATAAGTACTTTAAATTAAACTGGAGTGAAAGTGAATAAGAGTTGTAAGTACTTACCTTGCATCTGAGAAGGTGAGATGAAGTCAGTATCAATACGACTGCGTTCACATTAAGATGCTGCTGATTTATAACAAACTGCGACAATGAAAGTTGATGCATCGTTATTTATCGGGGAGAAAACAGGATGCTCTTTTTGATCATGTCATCAAATTCTTTAACTCTGATTGGTCAGAGCAGATCTTGACCTGTAAGTGTCCACATTCTCAACTTAGAATACAGGTAATTTTCGGAAAAATTATTCAAAAGTAAAAACTGGAAATCACCAGATGAGTTTAGTTATCACTTGTTCTCTCTCAGGATCCGGACTCTCCTCTTCTGTGGTTTCTCTTCTCTTTTCCCACAGATTAAATTCCCACTGAGGTCAAACGAGTGACAGTGTTTCACATGATTGAGGTACAAGGTAAGTCATATTGCAAAATTCAAAAGTGCAAACTCAGCTTTGTTGTGCTCGATTTGAGATTCACCCTCGGATGTTGGAAGAATGATGAAGTTACATAGATTATGTCTACAGAATTACATGCACATGAAAAAATCAGTTGTCTGCAATGAAATTAAGATGATTTTTTGCTCCATTTGATTGTGTAAAGATGAATTCACATCTCTAAACGGGGGCTTTGTTTGTAAGAGCGTTATTCGTTACTGATGCCGTTCACACGCCCTGTTGTTGCTGAATGGCGTGAAATGGATTATCGTTGATCTACCCTTGCAGACAAATGATTTTGCCTGGCAACGGTACAAGATTTAAAGCCTTGGTGCCAGATTGGATGGGCGTCCCCAGCAGTCTGTTAATACGGGTCAACTCACATTTATCTGCTGGGTTGAAGACACAAGTTTAGGTTGATTGTTTTTATCCAAGTTCTGTTTCAAATAATATCTAAAATGCAGTTTTGTTGAGAATATAGATAAGGAATCACTGACAGTGACACTTTATTTTAACACCCCCCCCCCATTTAACATTTTTAAGCAGTATATAAACAATTAATAAGTGTTTAAAACACACTTAAACACTTTATAATGTAGTTGTAGTGTTTGTCAGAACTATTAGTAACCGTTCACCAAAGTTGTTACAATTTACATTGACACACGAATGCTTGTACAACAATTTCACAGCAATCTATCCAGTACGTGTTGAGACATTGTACTGGATGTGAGAAAACATTGATGGCACTAGAGGGAAGGTCATACAATGACCAGATCATATATTAATATTGTTTATGTATTGGATGTTTACTCTTTTAAGGAGTAAATATCAGTCACCTTGCGCTCTTGATTTGTCTCTTTCTCTTGACAGCTTGAAGAAGCTGTGGCTGTAACTGAGCCACTCAGAAAGCATGATACAAATTCAGCTGACAGAAAACACAAGTCTATTTTAGTGGCTGGTCTGAATATATAATTTGAATCACCTCCAGGACTCCTGCCTGAATATTGAATAGTAAATTATCAGTAACATAATGATAGAGCGTCCAAAACATGCCAGTGGTGGAAAATTGCTCCAAATTATATCATCATTGTTTTTCTTTTTTTATGCAGCAGTTTGTGACCCCAGTGACCATTATCATGCAGCCGTCTTCCATTTTCGCCAAAGGGAGGGTGTGAATGAGGAGGGTGAAGTCGCTGAGTGTCTGATGGAGATAAGGGGAAATGACTATTGCTGAGGGACGCCATCCTTCAGCCTGTCACACCCTGCACTACCCATATTAATAAACTTCAATAACTCATGAGCTGTTCTGAAACCACCACTTCTCTTTTCAAAAAAGAGGAGAAGACTTATCGACATGTCAGAGCTCTACACAAAAACAACACTGTGATGTGTGTTACGTCTTTGATATGACACAAGTTTTGATATGGACAAAACTAAGATCATAATAATCTCAAGAAATTACTTTTTCATTTTTTCATTTCATTTGATTCTTAAATGTAAATCTTATTTTTTAGTAACATTAGTAACATATTTAGCGGAGCTTTTGACTGTCTGCCGAATGACCTTAATCCATGTAATGTAATTATTAGCTTGCTAGCAGTCCTGCTAACGCTAGCTACCTAAAATGGTGGTTACTTATGTTTAGGACATAGCTTGCAAACAATTATACAGTATAATATACTAATTATTAGCTTTATAACTATAATGCTAACACTAGCTTCCTAAATCATCAAGTAAAATATGCTTTCGCTATAGTTAGCTAAATTTTGATGGTTTCAATTGAATGTTTGGTTTGCTAATGCTAGTGCATATGAGTGTGCCCCACTGGTTTGAGCTGATAACGCCTTCCCAACCGACCATCGTCCGGTTCCCCCTCAGGTAAATACTGTGAGCTCTGTTAGCACTTTCACTGTAGTCTGCACTGTTAGCGCTCTTAGCACCGTTAGCTGTGAGCTGTCGGCTTTCCATTGCCATGTTGAGAACCATTGAGAGGCAATCAAAATGTATTTTGATTTGTATTCACTAAGCATAGGCCCATGAGGCAGTACTCCAGAGTCTGGTGGTGGTTGAGCCAGATCGTCCTCAGTGCTTCATCAAGTGGAGCTGCCTTGCAGAGAATACTGCAAACGTTTTCAGACGTTTTCCTTTAATGCCTTCAGGCTGTGAGTGATATTGTCAGTGGAGTACTTCTAATGACTTCAGCACATTTGAGGTGCTTCAACTAAATGTGGTAAATTGCTCCGTTTTAAGACAGTATATTGTTTTGTTGTGGATGGAATAATTGGACAATTGAGCTTTAGTGGAGTGGTTGGCAAAATTGCCCTGCCACTACTTGCCTCCGATAAAGCCTCTGTCCAAATTTACATGTTCATTGCTGCTCCTTGTGGCGAATGGGGGTGAAACAGTCACAAATGTGGCTTAGCATTCTAAAAGTTATCAAAGAAATTAAATTTCAACTCTGCACAATTCTCTGTTTCTGCGAAATGTCTGGATCCTTTCTTAACTCAGAAAAAAAACATTTGAATACAGTTAAATGTTGCATGCATGAATTTTGAATGGCTTTGTATCATGCTATTGCATTCACCTTTACCATCAAATATATACAGCATCACAAATTGTTTAAGCTTTGACTTGCAGATGATGCTACACAGATCACATTTCAGAAGATACCAAGGGCGTTTCTTTTTGTCTATATCACATTAGCTCATGACTTAAAGAGGCAGAAAGGCTCCGACGCCGCTCTCCTCACACTTTTTTAGTTACAACCTTGAGATGAGAGCGTATGTATCCCAGAGGAGGTAGTGGAGGAGGGGTCGTTATCATTTTTTACGCCACAATTTAATATAATCCAGATCAATAACGCAACATTTTTTTAAATATACTGTAAAAAAAGCAAGCAAGCTAATTGTTTTCTAAACAGAAAATACAAAATGTTTTACAGGAGAAAGAAAAGGAGAATAAAAAAACAGTGAAGAGACAATTTTATTTATTTGCTTGAGGTATATAGTTTTTTCATAAAGTGTACAAATAACACAATATAAAGCCTAATGAAGAGGGTTTTGGTGAAACAAACGCATTCAATTTATATTCCATCTTGGCTTTCTGTCAAAGCTGTTGAGACAAATTCAGTTAAATAAAAGACATTAAAAATGATTTGTGGTGTCTTTGGGGAGACACACATCTGGTTCCAGAAATACACAGAGTGAGAGCAGCAAACTACTTTCAAATGCGAGTTAAAATATTTAACTAAAGGAAACATTTTGGGGGAAAACTTGTATTCTCTTTCTTGCGGGTGAATATATTTTCTTAGCATAAAGAAGCTCATTTGTTCTGAGCTCAAGTAGAAGTGGTATCAATCTTCTCAGCCAACTCTAAACAAGAATGCAAATTTTCAAAAATGTTGAACTATTTATCTAATGAATTGAACAAATTGAATTAATTTGAATTCTTTGAATAGTTTTAACAGTCAAGCAGAGAAGTCACTATTTCTCTATTTTTGTCCTCAAGTCAAGGGATTTTATTCAGGTCGCCAAATAAATTTGCAGAATTTCTTCCAGTCTTTTATTTAACATTTATATATGCAGTACACCTTTGAGCCAGACGAGGGAGCCTGGATGTTTGTATTGTTCTGATAATTGTAGCTTATAACACTGAATAGGAAAGCTAGCGTTCATTCTGTTTGTTTAACTGATGAGAGGAAATGAAAAGAGACTTGTTAACGCTGCTGAAATGCATTAATTTGATCTTGTAACGGGTGTTGTAAGGACCCAGGAGCAGTACGACAAACACCAGGGATGATTTGAATCAAAGCTTTATTTTCCACACAACAGGTAGAACATGCACAGGAATACGGTGGCAGGCTCTCGTGGTCGGGGACAGAAGGCTGAGTGAATTACCGGGGCAGAGGCAAGGCGGGGTAGTCACTAACAGGGAGGGTCGGTAACGGGGAATCAGTCCAAAGGGAACCGCTAGAAGGTCTTGCATAGAAGCGGAGAACGATCTGGCAGTGAGTGTGTGTGAGACTGGGGTCTAAATAGTGGGTGCAGCAGAGAGAGCAGGTGAGAGTGATTGGGCTGATGAGGTGGGCGTGACTAACAGGTGCACTGAATGAGCTGATTAGGTGAGTGAGAGATAGAGTGACAGGAGAGAAGAGGCAGAGCTGTGACAGATCTCATTTATAAAGTATTTAACATGTTTAAATGTAACACATGCAGAAAACATATCTCTTGAGAATGGCTGGTTTATCTATTAAAGATAATATAAGGTGATGAGGATATAGAAGTAGGGGGAAACTGCTAGCTTAAAGTAAAGCTTTATATAGCCTGGCCCCTTCACAAACCTTATGAAAGGTATTTGACCAGATTTTGAAAGATAAAAAGCGCTTATTTACAGCAGACAACTAAATATTGACAACAAACAGTAAATGTTTTTAATTTTAGCAAATTGTTCACAAAGTTAGATCGGTCTGCTGTCATGCCCCTTCAGTCTTCTCACCTGAGAAGATCAATGACCTCACACAGTGCCCGGATATCGATTCATATTTGATTTAGGTGTAAAAAAACAACCTGCCGATAGCCAGCTCTTTGATTTATATATTTATGTGAGAGATTAAGATAAGAGATTTTGTTGGAGACGACAGTCTGAGGCCCCGGTCAGACAGACAGCCGATGGCACTGCCTTTTTTCTTGAAGACTTCTACAGTTGGCTGCATGTTTTATTTTTGTTGCTCGTCAACCACTGAACGAGTGCTAATGTTAACTTAGCACGTGAACTGTACACTACCTAAAAGTTAATAGTAGCCGACTGTAATCTCAAGTACACTAATGTGCCTCCAGAAACATTAGACAGCCTCACGCTGATAGGAACTATCCATCAACTGTCGTCACCATCAACATTTAGGGATTCACCACACGGACAGGGAGTTTGGTGAGCTGCATGATGGTGTAGTGGCTCACAGGAAGAGGGGCCGTCCGTGTGACGTTTTCATGTTCTACCCTGTGTCGGCGTGGGTTCTCTGGCTTCCTTCGACAGTACAAAGACATGCAGCTTAGATTGATTTATGACTCTAAATTTCCCGTAGGTGTGGATGTGAGCGTGAATGGTTGTCTGTCTCTATGGGTACATCCCAAGTCTCTTAATTGCATCCCCGTTTCCCTCACTTGTGTCCTTTCCTCGCGTCTTAGTGCCGCCCCCCAGGGATGCATGGAGAGACGCAAGGAAACCATGCGAGGAGAGAGGAAACGAGGAAATATGTTTTAAGAGACATGACACGTCCTTTCCTCTAAAGTGTCACGTGAAGTGACGTCTGTTTCTGATGACGGCGGCCGCTGATAACAGCTGATCACAGCTGATCACAGCTGATCACAGCTGGATCAGCTGTCAGTCGGCTTTAACAGCTGGTGGAGCAGAACAACTTCCTGTTCAAGCGAGGAGCGAGGAAATGACAATTAAGAGACTTAAGATGTACCCTATGTGTCTATCTAGGTGAACCCTGCCTTCGCCCAATGTCAGCTGGGATAAAGCAGGATAAGGGTTAAAGGATGAATGGACAGTGATGATTCATGTGACTTACATGCCTCAAATCTAAGTGTGACTATCATAGTTTTAGATTCAAGTTCAATAATGATAATAATACATCACAGTCATATAACGCTCTCAAAGACATTTTACATACGGTTTGATAAAAGAAACAAGCAGTAAACTCCTTAATACAGAATTAAAAAAATATAAATAAAATAAAAGATTAGAACAAAATGATATTGACTAGGAAGTAAAAAGATAAGTGTGTGTGTGTGTGTGTGTGTGTGTGTGTGTGTGTGTGTGTCAAAGGGTTCGGGTTCACCTCAGTGCTCATGAGGGAATGTTGGGTCTCTGTAAATCATAGAGGAGGTTAGACTTGATCTATATGGAAAGTGTCTTGGGATAACTTCTGTAATATTAGTATTGTTATTATTAATAACGACTGTGTGAATGTGTGTGAGAATGCTTGTCAGTCCTGATAGTCTGGAGACCTGGTCCAGGTCCAGGTCCAGAGTGAACCCTCTGAAGCAGCAGCTCCTCTCAGGACACACTCTTACTTTTTATTTCACGGTCTTAAAGCTGTTCATTTATTTCTTTTGAACCTAATACCTGATTATGTTCTGTGTGTTTGTTTATGTTTTGTTTTAATAAATAAAATAAAATAAAATGACCTCTCAGTTCTCAGCAATGACCCCGGTGGCCGCTGGGCGGTGCTGCAGCCTGCAGGACCGGAAGTGCGTCCGTCTGTGGTTCCTGTTCCGTCACCGTGTTTTGTTGTGTTCCTCCAGTCTCTCGCTCCACAGTCTCTTTGTTATTTTCTAGCCGCTCCGATGTACCGAGCGCCGGTCAGACCTCAGCGGAGTCCCGGAGCTCCGCGGCCGACTGAACGGTACCCCTCCCCGGCCTCCTGCTGGGGCTTCCCCGGGGCTCGCTCCCCCTACGGAGGGTCTGCGCGGGGCGGCCCCGCTTACTCCCCGGACTCTCAGGTCCAGTCGCCGGATTTTAACCGAGGATACTGGGACGGTTCTCCTTCTGGGTTCGGAAGTGGACCCCGGGGATTCGGAGACTCTCCACCCGGGTTCGGTAGTGGAACCCGGGGGTTCGGAGGACAGAGGCGGCCCAGAGGTGGTTTCCGGTGGGCTCAGTCCTCAGCTCACAACGTCCGGGTAAAGTTTCATGTGATTTAATGAGAGAACCGGAGCACGTGTTTGATTTAAAAGTTATGAAAATCCTCGATGTGTTAACCAAGACATAAGTTACATATGTTCATTAACTTTGATGAAATTCAAACACACTGAGAGGTTAAAGGTTTAAGATCAGAACGTAAACAACGTCGTTTTGTATCGTCTCCTTTAAACGACTGGATTTAGTTAAGTCTCTCACTGAAAACTAAACTTTACACGACTACATTTGAACACATCATGATATTATAGTTAACTTTCGCCCAATACTCATTTTGACTGAGTAGAGCTTGAAGGCATCATAACCTGCGTTAGCTAGCAGGACTTTACTAGAGATACTCTGAGAGAAACTGATCGTTATGATGATTGAGATAATAAACGTGTCTTTGTTTTCAGGGTGAATCTTCAGTGGAGAAATATTTCAGTCCGTCGATGCTTCAGGATCCCTGGGAAGCCCTTCGGCCAGCTGCAGACGCTCATTCAGGCAGACAGATGTCCTGAAAGAAGACAAGAGACACTAAACTACAACATGAAGTACATAATAGCTACAGACAGACAATCTGACAGGAAACAACAAGAACATTAACACACTTCAGCTGGTTTCTAAAGAAGAAAAGAGACCAATCACAGGCTTGTTTCACCATCACATGTCTGCTGCCTGTCAGTCGTTCACACTCGGAGTCCCTCCAGTCACCTGTCCAGGTGTTTGAGGACATGTTTCAACAGCTTCACTCACAATATCCAGCAGGTTTGGTGAAATGTGTACAAACCGTCACTGATCTATGGACAGATTTGATCTGTTGAGGCGTTTTTAAATAGTTTGACACGTGTGGTTCAACATTATTATGAATCATATCCTGAGTTTTGTATTGATCGAGAAAACTGTTAATGATTTAGGGTCAGATTTTCATTTGTGGTTTTGGGTTCTCTTATCCTGCAACCTTTGTGTCTTGTAGTTTTGGACGTTAATAAAAGCGTGTGGTCAGTTTGACTAATAATTATTGGGAAATACTTTCACGTCATTTCCAGTTATTGAGTTTCACGTTTCGAGCTCGTTACAGCTCACGGGAATTGTATTAAGGCTCTGATATGGTTCTAATAAGGCTATGGGTTAGACCCTTAATAACAAACCAGCACAAACTCAACGGGGTTAGACCCTAATAACAAACTCAATAGGGTTCTACCCCTATATTCTATACTTTAATTAACTTATTTAAATCTTTATCTGTTAGTCTTCATGTATTTGTTTTTATTTATTGAAGTTCTTGGAATGCATGCTCGTGATTGGAGGAGAGCGTGGATTCATGTAGATATATCTATAGATATATCTATAGATATATCTCGTATGAAATCAAAGAGTTTCTATTTGAACTTCCACACTGGAAAATGAAAGTTGGTCGTCATAGAGACTTAAATATGGAGATACATTTTTTTTAATCATTTTGACAAATCTTTCAGTTATATTAAATTGTATTTGCCTCCAGAGGGCTTTACTATCTGTGCAACATACAACCTCCCCTGTCCCAGGACCAAAGCAACAACAGCGCCCCTCACTCCATAGACCGGTCATAGAGCGACACCTGCTGGTAAGTTTGTGAAACTGCACCGGCATCTTTTGGAACGGAAGCAGGAAGAAACCACATCATGTGAAAATAAAGAACAGAGTTTATTCAGTGAAATAAAAACAGTCGTGCTTGTTAATGACACATGTGGACTCTAGAATGAGTCTGAATGAGCAGTCCCTGTCCACATAGAGGACCAGTAGTGGCTCTTCCCCAGCCTGCTGGTACCGCCTGACCAGCCCGGAGGTCATCTCCTGCAGCCCGTAAGTGTGTCGCCTCTTTAGGACATTATTATTAGAAACCGGTGTATCAGACGGCCGTATCTCAGCCGAGTCGGCAACCGGATTTGGCCCAACGTGTTTCTTCCGGCATGCCGAGCTCACGCTGGAGCTGGGCCAGGTCATTTTGGATACCTGGGATGTGTTGACTGATGCAGAGCGGACACGGATATCTGAGCCTTTGCTAGCTAAGCTGCAAAAGCAACGCGCTCAGAAGATGTTGGTTCTCTTTGGATCGACCTACATATGTGAACAAACGTTCTCTGTGATGAAGTTTTAACAGATCCAGATCCTCTCTCACTGATGATTACCCGTCAGCTGTCCTTCACATCTCCACCTCACACATTCAACCTGACTTCAGAGCACTCGTTCAGTGCTCCACTGAACGGAAACACAGAAAATGAGGTCGTTGGACTACAAACTATAGTAATGAAAGTACTAATTCATCAGAAACATGACCCCTGTCAGTGTTTTACTATTATATATTGATATTACATATGTATATTTGTTGGGATCATTAGTCCTGCTGCAGATGTTTAAGGTGGAGCTCATTTTAACTCCTTTATACTCTGTTGTTCAGTTTGGGTCGTTAGGAAGGTTGTGAAAAATTATAATGCGCAAAGTAACTCGTAACTTAAGCTGCCAGACTCAAGTAAAGTACCTTGAATTACATTCCACCACTGATCATAATATTTACTCTTACCAGTCGCAGCTTATCAAAACCATACAATTTACTGCTTTTTATAAAGAGGTGGAATAATATTGAGCAGGATTGAGTTCAGTCTCTCAGTTTCTAATGTGGCCCCTTGGGAAAATAATTCTACTTCCAGCACTACTACAAATACCACTACTAGTACTACTACCACTACTACTTTTAATATTATTATAATATAATTAATGCTTTTACTACTACTTATAGGGGCCTCAGGATCATCTGCTGGGGTCTGTTGCTCAGGACCTGCTAGGAGAAACACGCCTTTTTCTGCCAAGCCATTCCGAAAAATAGACTTTAACTCTCGCTTAATCAAAGACCCAGATACAGGAATCTCATAATGTGCAGCAATTAAACAGAAGTCATCTTTTGTACAACTGTCAAACTGTTTCAAAGTAGGATTACTCAAAAAACATTCCAAACTAAACAGAGCCGGATTCCGGACGAGCCGCCACTTATGTTACGGCCTATACTGCGCCTAGGGGTACACAGGAAGTAACATAAAAAGGTGATGAAAAAGCTTGGTACAAAAGTTTAGCAAAAACCAAGAGGATAATATAGCTGCAGTTAAAAATGGAAGCGTGGCCATCAGGGTCTCAAAGGCCAAAACAAGAAACAAAAACCCCCACGCTAACTGGAAAAGAAGAGGTCAGCTGGCCTACGGAAAACAAACAGAACAACAATACTGAACTCCCTAACTAGTCACAAAAACAGAAGAAAACGTTACAAAATAAAAAAGGCAGAGAACCCCTACAAAGCTTCCATTAAGTTTGAACACCAGCACAAATGCTCTTGGTAGCAGCACCAGCAAACCCACAGCTCCACGGGCCAAGAGTGAACAAACGGGGGAGAAAGAACACTGGATCTGGGGGTTGATATGCAGCTCCACTGATGACATGAGGACTCTCAGGTGTGGGTGCTTCAGTGATCACCAAGGGGCGTGGCAGACTTGAAAGACAAACAGAGCTCTCTTTTAGAAAAGAGGCAGCGTTAAGTCAGGGGCGTAACAGTATATCTACCACTTCTACTGCTATTACTACAACTGCTATTACTACTACTATTACTGCAACTACAACTACTACTGTTGCTACTAAAACTACTAATAGTTCTACCACTTCTACTATTACTACTACTACCACTACCAGGTGGTCTCCCATTTCTGTATTTTCAGTGATTTTGTATCTGTTTCTTCAGTAACTGACACAACCATCCATCTCCAGGATAAACTTTGAGTTGTTTGCTGACAAGAGAAAGTAGAGCAGCATTCAGGGGTGTGAATCTCCTTAGTCAATAAAGTGTACATGCAGAGCTTTTACAGAGAGCCACACCAAAGTGCCTCAGTGATGCAGAACAGAAATAGAAGTTGCTGCTCAGTGCTGATATCACACTATATGGAGATGTCAGAAGGAAAGGTTATGGCTTCCATCGACATATAATGTATGAGCCATGATAAGACCTGAAACACAGCACACCATTTCCTCAGCAGTTTTGTACCTCATTTGACAAAGTCCTGCTGAGAAAGCAAAAGTAAGAGTGTTAAATGTTTGCGCATGCGTTTGCCTTATTGTACGTGTGTGCACGTGAGAGGCTGATTTGTCCAATCTCAGTAATATTAGAGCAGGGCTTATGTCCTCCTAAATGTAGTTTAAGTAGGGATCTAAGCTGTGTCTCTTCATGCATACACTTTTAGAGCTTGGGCTTGTATGCTAATATTAGCTAAGACGGATTAGACAGGAGAATTTAGCATCTCATTTGAATAAGGTCAAAACAAAATCACAAATTAATTCCATTCAATTCAATTTATTTTGTATAGCCCAAAATCACAAATCACAAATTTGCCTCAGAGGGCTTTACAATCTGTACATATGCGACATCCTCTGTCCCGGGACCCTATTAAAACTCCATTTTAATTTGAAAGGCTATTGCAATGAAAATCACTTTGATGAATGAATGATGTTCCAGAGTGCTGGCTATTATGTAAAGATTGAAGAGGTGGGAGGATTTAGACCTTGAGGATTTGGGTTAGTGTGTATATACGGTGTCCTACTTCTGTCTGGACACTAAGTGGCATCAAAGCTCCATACTGGATCTATATCCAAATTTATACTGAGCTGTTACCTTCCTCAGTTTTATTCTGAACCCACGTTGTCATTTTCCCAGCAAACTTTAATTTTAGCTAAATAAACTGATGCTCTACACATTTTCACCACACATTCTAAAGCTACACCTCAGTAAAAACAGCAATAATTCAGTGATAACTAGCACCATGAGACTCTGGTCATTTATTTACTTATTTAAATTAAGAATTAGATAGATTGATTGTTAGATCTAAAGAGAAAAGTGCGTGTAAAGTTGCCTCACTGCAGTTCTGGAGGTACAACATTAGATAAACATCCACCTGACATGGAAACAGCCCTAATACTTCATGCCCTCCAGCTTACTGGAGAGACGGAGAAAGGGCAGTTGGTGAGACTAAGCAATTGATGGCTCCTCCACCGCCTAGACCTAAGTGCTATCGATTCACTCTCTCGGTGAAGAGGAGGTGTTGGACTGAAGGTGCTGCCTAAGGGAGTGGAAGAAAAGTGAAAAGAAAGAAAATAAGGGAGGTCAAAAGGAGGGTAAAAGATATGTCCTGAAGCAGGACAAGCAGGGAGGCCCCAAATGCAGACCCCGAGAGGGCAGATACCATGGACATACTTTAATGAAGAAGAAGTCTTACAGGTAGGAACAGCTGGCAGATACAGGCAAACAAAACTCCTTCAAACGAAAGACGAACTGACAAAGAAGAGACTGATCCTGACCAAAAACAGACTCAGCGATCACCAACTGGCAGTAGAGACAGGAAGACACAGACAGACATGGCTGCCCAGAGACCATAGGGTATGTGAGAGGTAGAGTCAGAGATGCACTTCCTCCTCCAGATTTCCACTTCTTGCAAATAACAAAGGAAATATCCAACTTTCTCATGTTAAGCCCAGAGGAGAAACTGTCAGTTCCTCTAGGTGAAGGGACAACAGCTCCTCTGGCAGCTGAATGTACATCTGCCTGCCACAGCCTGAGGGACGCACAGTCACTAATAGATCCACAAAATAACTCACTGGATTAAACTGTATAGAATTGTAATGTGCTGTCTTGTATTGTACATGCATATGATGTGTATTTAATATGTCAGCAATACACAGATCAATAACATCTTGTGCAGCAGACTATAAGGCAGGCTTTTATTAAATTAGTATGACTTCATTCTCTCTAAGTATATTTCTTATTGAAACATTAGCTTTTAACAGAACAGATATGTGGGAAATGTTTTGAATGTGCAGAAAGTTTTGACCATGAATGTACGTCTTTCTGAAACACACATGAGCTATTAAAGTCCAGTGGATTGTAAATGAATTCAAGTATCATTGAGGTGAAAAGGATGCACTTGCTCATTTAAGAGGTCACTTCTCCAAACAAAAGGCACAGCAGAAGCAAGAGTAAATCATAACTACATGTAGGAACTATAGGATAATACTGAAAGCAATACAGAATGCCTGAGCCTTACTGCATATGTTCCATTCATTTTTATATTTTGAATTGTCACCTGTGCCTGAATTTGAGGTCTCTCTCTGTCTCTCTCTCTCTCTCTCAAACCTCTATATCCTGAATTTGAGGTTTTCCACCATAAAGTGATGCAGAATAAATTCACCAGAATGCAGGAAATAAAGTGTTTGAGGCTCCTAATGTCCATGTTACGGCGTGTTTAGGGGGACAGGGACAGCTTTAAAGAGTTTAAATACTTTTTTTTTGCAAGGCTGTGGGGAAGATTAAACAAAACTGTACTCTGAAAAATTTCAACCACAGTTCTCAGCCAACGACTGCTTCTGTCTGGAGGGGTCTCAGACAGATCAACAACTACAAACCTAAAGCCCCCAACTCCATTAACCACTTGTGCCTGGCTAAGGACCTGGGTTCACCAGGACCACAGGAACTGTCCCCCAGGACTAGGAACCTTTTGAGGAGTTTTGGGGACATTTTATCCCCCAAAAAATCCTGGTTGGGGGTAGTGCTTTCTGCAAGTGCAGGAACTTTTGGGGTGTGCTTCGTAGGGATGACCGTTGCTGATTGGTCAAACACATTCGCTTCAACTCGGAAAAGCTAAACAAGGCAGATATAACGAGAATTCTAGACCAAAGGAAGTAAAGACAATAACATGAATAAGATCAGATAAATATAAATAAAAACAGTATGTATCAACTGGGGGAGGGAGTACAGAGCGTTAACATAATCATGCAGAGAAAAAATAAAAACATGTACAACTTTTTGTAGGACAACAATTGATAAAAATGTTCAAATTTTGGAAATAAAAAAATGAGAGATTTGCTTGGCTGCTAGGATCTGAGGGATTGTCGTCAGCGTAAAAATGGTATGGCACATCATCATTTTAAGTAACCAGGCCAATAGTCAGCAAGTTTACAGAAAACAGAAGGAAGCCAAGAATGGAGCTTAGAGGTTCAATTTAATTTGAGGTAATATTCAAGCTGACTTAATCTCTCTATCAGTACCCTGACCCATAGGGATCTTCCTTTCTACTGCACTCTTCTCTCTGAATGGTAGCTGGTCTTGTGAAAGAGTACTGAAGCCTTATGTGTGTTTTCATGAAGACCTGTTGTGACTCAATGTCTCCCCACGACACCAGTGGTGGATCCATCCTCTCAGTCGCTGACAGGGGTTTCTAATCACTGGTTTTTTTTCTGCTTGACATCTCCTGGCAAAGGTTGAGCTCTCTAAAAGCGTCGGATGGAGGCCATGAGGGGGATGAACCTGCGTGTCACCGTACTCCAACTCTGTTTTTCTTCTTTTAGTTTTTTTTGCTCCTTCATGCCCTCGTTTTTTCCCTTTTCTTCCCCTCTGATAAGATTCACATGTTTTCCTCCATGCTCGATTGGTTCTTCCCTCAATGGAGTGGTGCTGGCAGGACTCGACCCATCACCTCTCTCTCTCTGTCTCCTTCCACTCGTGGCCTCTGCTGCAGAAAACTGCCAGGGCCGCCGGGAACAAAACCTGCTCAAATCAATATGTGGAGGGGATTAGCTTTGAAGATGCATTTTAAGGTGCTGTGTAGATTCCTTTGTGCTGGAGAAGAAGTGGGGGCGACATACTGTCAGAGAGTGTCAGAGCAGGGTAGTAATAGCCTGTGTGTGAGGGCGGGGTTATGCTGAGGAAGGTCGATGCAATCATCCAGGGTTGTGTTGCTATTTAACACTTTGATTCCCCTTGAGTATAACATTCTTTGCTGTTTGGCCTTCACAAATAGTTGCTGCTTATTCAAAAATTGTTTACCACACACACACACACACACACACACACACACACACACACACACACACACACACACACACGTTACATCCAGGTCATAGAAATAACAAGCATGTTTCCTCTCTTTTTTAACGCTGGAGGGAAACTGTAAGAGAAATTCACTCGAAGCCGATGTAAAAGTCATTATCACAGGACATTTATTCTTGCAAGGAGACAGAATTGAAACACATACAAGTCATGTATCAAGGCTGCTCAGAGGTCTGTCTCTGATATTTATACTGCTGATAACACACAAGTGCGTTTGCACAGAATCATTTGCATAAAGCTACGTGGCATGTCTTGAACTCGTTCTTCTCCCCTTCCGCACAAGCAAACGTCATCTTGAAGTTTAGTAAGATATACAATCGCCCCTTACAGAAGGTCACAGTGACTGCTAAACGAGGAACATCTGAGATACCAAGTGTGAAGAGAGTTCACACAGGAGCCACAGAGCCTTGTATGTTAAACAATAAGAACTGATCATTCTAAAAAAAAAAAAATTCTCCAACAGAAACCTTCACCTTTTACCTCCTCCTCCTTTTTCTCTTTCTCATCTGTCTCTCCGGTGTCGTCAACTCATCACAATAGTAGTGTTACTCCTGATGAGGCAACTTTTGTGTATCCGTCAACAGGGGTGGACTGGGGGAAAAAAGTTATAGAACAAGAATGAAGACAATTCTTGACATTTTATTACTATTTTCAGTGACAGTATCACTCAGTATCACTCCGGGGTTGCTTTGTCGTGTGGACGCCGTAAACACATACATTTGGAAACGATCACGTGTTCGATACTTGATTGGTTCTTAGCAGTCACGATGTGTCCTTCCCTGAATCGTCACGCCCCTATCACGTGACCCTTACCCGGAAGATCACAAACAACAACAGTCTTGATTATCGATCGACTACCAGGTTAATTTAACATGCACAACTGATGACAGGCTTGCTGACCTTGTTGTCTTTACAAGCAGCTGTTGTCCAGTTAAAGTTTGCATTTCTGCAGAGGAAGCAGCTGTTATTGGAGCGATCAGCGAGCGGCGTGACCAGCGGCGTTATCAGACCTACGGAGCGGCCGTCTGAAGTCACTGTTTGCGGCTTTGAGGAGGACGGACACAAAACGGAGGACTCTCCTTTTCTTCTTATTGTTTATTCATATTATTTCTCAACTATTGTGAAGTCCACACTTAAACCATAAAGTAAAAAAAAACATGAATTGCTCTCCAGTAGGACAGAGACTTCAGCAGAGCTACGAGTGAGAACAGACAACAACAAAACGGAGAGACGTGTCGACCACATTTATGGACCCATAATCTAGTAAACTTTTATGCGTGAGTGTTGATTTTAAAGTAAATTTGATTTGTGAGAGAGAGAGAGAGCGAGAGAGGGAGCCGCAACGCTGTAACTAAGTCTGAAAAAAAACAAACTTCTAAAACTTTCCACGAAATGTGTCTGTTTGAGTTGATAGAGGAAGATCTTAAGTATCACACACACAACCTTTCATTATTAAAGACTACTTTATTACTCTGTCGTATTTTTTTAACGAAGCAACCAATCTACTTCCTGTTTACATCTGCACCCACCCGCATGCCCAGTGTACGTGAATAGTCACGTGATATTCGTTTTCAGGCGTTTCAGTCTGGACGGAGATCATTTAGAAAACGATGCTGAAACGCCGTGTGGATGGAGATTGTTTTTGTTTGTTAAAACCCTGTTTTAAAACGTAGTAGTGTGGATGTAGACTCAGGGAGCCGCAACAGAGGGGCTAAGAGCCGCATGCGACTCCGGAGCAGCGGGTTGCCGACCCCTGGTCTAAGGCAATTGTGTACCTTTGCGTAATGGAAAGTCTGCCTCTGTTGCTGTCTCCCTGAATGGCATGAAGGTTATTTACTGATAAAGCTCTTTGAGTCTTCCTGTCCTAATGTCTCCTTTCCTTATTTCTCACTCTTTCCAGCAGGGATATTAAGCCAAGTGTGAAGTACTGTAAACACAACACCACCTTGAGAGGCAGCCGTGGCTCATTGGGTAGAGAGATTGGGGTCGGTGGTTCGATCTTTGGCTACGAGTACCTGTGTGTACCTGCTGAAGTTCAAGAGCAAGACTCATTTTATGTACAATGTATATGACGACTATAATAAAATTTCAATTTTTTTTTTAAATATGTAAAGGAAACAAATATGCTGTGATAGGGTTTGCTTGTCATTTTCTTTCTGCAAACTGCGCTCTGGGGCAAAGCATTGTTGCTGCGGTTCAGGCCCATTAAATTTGATTGTTGCAGTGTTTACATGACATTTATTAAAATTTTGCCGGTTGGCTCGGCAGCTGTGCATGTTAACGCGGTTATTTTTAGGTGCTTGTAATGGTTTACAGATTATAGCAAGTCGCAGAGCCGACAACAGAGCCTCATAATAGGGACTTAATGAAATATGTGCCTTCAGACATCTTCTTGTTTAAAAGATGAGAACTCTCTCTCTTTCCGTCCATGCATGTGTGTGTGGCGTCGCCCTGCCTTTTCATTCACTCCCTCTTCAGCTTTTACAGAAGAGGCTGTTTATCAAACCAACTGGCTGGAAAAAAAAACATGAAGAAGTAAAACAAAAAGAAAAAAAAGATGGATTACACTGTACAGGCACAAAAAGTGTCACTCCCATGAGTTCATTATTCTTGTGAATCTCTCTAATGGAACAAGCTGAATCCTTTAAACAGCTGTAGTAATAATGCAGATAGATGGGTTATGCTGGGGCACACACCAAGCATGTTGCTTTAACTCTAAAATGTTCTCTGCTTTTAGTTTGATCCTGTGTTTAAACTATTTGAATTAATTTAACACTGACATATTAATGCAAATGCCGGAGCAGCTGCACCCCCACTTTTAGACTTGGGGGAGCAAACGTGTGTTTTTGCATCCCCACTTTTTGATCAGACAACTTTGTTATTTTTTTACATTTTGAGATATTTAAAAAAAATAGTTATACCTGGCTGTTTCATATATAGTAGGCTATATAAATAAGAACTTAAGCAGTTTTCTCATATGAACTCCAGGCAGCCCTTAACTGGACCTCGTCTGTCACCAATCTTGCGCCCCTACTTTCAGCTATTACTAGGCGCACACGTCACCTGCATATTTCATCAGCCACGTTTTGCCCAATAAAGGTGCTAGCCCATTTATGCCATCCATCCCTGTGCTCACCCCTCTTCCAACTGATCTGAATTAATTCTGATTGAACAGGACATACTTAAACTTGTGTGTCTATGAACACATTCATCACCTCCTAAACTAAAAGGTTGAAGTCTAGTTTAATTTTAATATATACAACAGCGGCACCAACCTTTTTGAGACTGAGAGCTAATATGGAGGGCTACTTATTTTATAAAGGCCTAATCTTTGCAAATAATATACATTTTAAATAAGGAATCTTATAAAATGAATAGGTTACATATATTAGGAGATTGTTCACCGATTAATGTTAATGAATGCTCACAATCATTATCATGTCTACCGTCTCATTTATAAACCAGTGAGTCGGCTCCTCACTAAATGTTTGCGTACATGCAAAGGAGGAAATGCACGTATGGCAGAACATATTCAGATTTATAAAACCTTGCATCCGCCTGCCAGGGCTTTCATGAATCCCAAATCAACCTGTAAATGTGCGCAGCTGGTTCCGCCTCACATCCCGCCCTCTACATGCACACATTCAACCATAAATGGTCAATGCAAAGCACCTTATGAATGTTGATGCATAAACATGAGCTGCTGATAAGTGGGTCTCTACAGTGAATCTCGGCAACTACCGAGAGGAAGTACATTCCTAGTTCTTCCATTTACGCAGTCCCAACAGTTCCAGAGTATCTATTGTGCAACGTAACACATCACGAGTGTCACCGCAGTATTTCTATGTTTGCAGCAATCAGACTGATTTGTTCCAAAATGATTGCGACAATCAATGGTATCCTCCACCCTGGATATCATTTAAAGAAAAGGAATTTTGATAGGTGAACACAATTTATTTATTTACTTATGTATGTCATTGTGATTAGGACTGATAATGACGATATAGACTCTCCTCTGCGCTCTGGGGTGCCGACAGCACTGATGAAATATTAAGCAAAATGTGTTGGTTTATTTCAAGCAGGAGAGACAAGTCAGATGAAGAAAAGAAATAGTTTATTATTAACAGATGCTATGTGATGATAAAGTCTTGACAGGGTCTTTGGCGCTTGGACTCTACAGGGAGATTTGTAATGGAGGGGCGTCTGCCCTGAGTAGCAGCAAGATAAACCCCCCCGTGGAGTCTAGACATTGGTGGTGGTGGCTGATGAGGCTAATGGAATGATGAGTTGATGAAGATGACGGATCTGATGAAGATTGGGAGGAGATGAGGAGGTGGAGGGGTGCATAACAGCAGCATGAACATACTGAAGGTAGAGAGACAATCACATTTAAAAGAGACAGCAGCAAGATGATAGGCTAACCATGTCATTGTGTCATTGTACTATTGGATAAAAGACACCAGCTGATCTAAACAGCTGATATCATGATTGACAGCCAAGAGCAATGACAGCAAGGAAATAATGAGTGAGCATGCGTGAGGAGTGGTGTACGCCTCTTTCAGACCCTGTTTTGTGCGTACACAACGGTTATAAATGAGACCCCTGGTGCATTTCTGAAAAAGCCCAGCTGAAAGCACTTTGGAGGCGCAGCGTTGTTGTCAGCTGAACGTTTTGGTTGCGTCTGGTTGACATGACAAAGAATATCCATGGAAGTAAAAATGTCGGCACAAGGTAGACTACTTGCTGTGGGCCTTGCTCATGAAGGGATGGCTGAAGCACATATGGTAGAGAAGATGGACCAAGTCTATGTCTATGTGGGTTCATGAGATTTTGTGGGCGAGGAAACATCTCGGCTAGAAGCCTAACATGATTTGGTTCAAGAGCTGAAATTGGATGGCTCTTGGTTCCAGGAGTAAGCCACTTTCTTGGTATTTGTGAATAAAAAAAAGAGGAAATTTACTTGTTTTTAAACTACAACTTCAGCTACAGCCAAAACACATTGGGCCTTCCAAGCAACACTAAATGCAACAAGTAGAAATATGTCGAAACCTATGGGTTCCCGACCTGACCACTTAAGTGTATTATTTGGTGGTATTCATAATTATTAAGGCAAAAGAACACCGTATATGTCAACATTTAAAACTGTGGTGTCCTATGTTTTGCCAAGACTTGGATGGATCCTGCAGGATTTATTGTAGAAACCTAGGGTGAATGACTCAGCAGAGTTTATCCGGGAAGACTGATGGGAGCTCCAAGAAGAGGGCTTTCCAGGAGATTACACAACAGAGGGCTGCCTTAAGGCCCTGGTTATCCCGCGCCATCTGTCCTTTAGTCTGAGGCATAGCCAGACCATAGTCAGAGGTAAGACTCACAGGCAAACCAGAAAATGCGTGCCCACTGGAAAACCTTGGAATGGACAGAGACTGGAACAAAAAGACTGTTTAGATGGAGAGAGAAGGAACAATAATGAAGCTTCTGATCCGTGAGTGAGAGTTGAGAAAGTACCAACCCAACTCCAGTGTGCAAAGTATCCACCTCCATTATGAACTGACAAGGGGTCGGTGGAAACCAGGATAAGGGCGGAGGTGAAGTGCCTCTTCAGTTCCAAGAGAAGGGGACTAAAGGAGAGGTGAGTTGCACAGTTACCCAAATCATGAAGGCAATGGGGTGACAAATGGAGTGCACATTGCTTTAAAAGCTTCACTAAGATCATGATAAACAGGGGGAATGGCAGATACGTTGCCAGTCAGGCTCAGGAACTGGTGGAATGACAGTTCTATTTGTTGGTGGAAGGGCAGACTGCAGGCAAGACAAATGAGAAAAAGAGCTCCAATTTGATTTTGCCGGAGGTCCAGTCAAGATAGGGCTTGTGAAGCTTCAACCAGGGTTGTCCCAAAATAATTGGTGCATGATGGGAAGAGGTGAGTTGAAACCTAAGCTGCTCTCAATGAGAATGAGGAGCACAGGACTAGTCTGCAAAGCATTAGCATCCAATGGGAAAACAAGGGACTCAACAGCTATGCCAGCCTGCGAGGCAAGATTACAGTCCAGGAAGTGTGCATCCACAACTGACTCCAACAAAGCAAGCAGGGGAGAATTTAGAGAATTTATTATAACTATTGATTTACTCATTATAAATGTACTATTTCATCCAACCCATTCACTATTGATCAGATTGTTTATTTTTATAATCCGACCCAATTTATTGCAGTGCCTGCGGACATAACTGCCACCTGCGCATCTAAAATTGATGTTAACATAAAGTTTAGATGCAGCTTGAACTTCACTATAGCTGCAAGGAATATGAAATTGCCTGTGATCCGTCTGCTGACAACAGCCTCATGGAATTGGTATTTGTCTTTTTTCAGTGTATAAGCAAACATAAATTGTTAAATCAAAATATATTCAAAGTAAATTTGCGATTATTAAAGAAATATTCTATGTTCTAGTCATGATCTTGGATTTTTGTATAGTTTATTTCCTTTTTTTAAGTTCTCTGCCTCCTGTGAGTGGTTGTATTTCCTGTATTGTCTGTTTCCTCCCTGTTTTGTGTGTCATTAGTTGGTTAACCCTAATGTGTATTTAGGTAGTGCTCAGTGAACATATACACACACACAGTTACTGTGAAATCATTGTTTCTAACCAGTCACATACCAATCACAGCCCACTCTCACCTCAAGGCGGACCATTTAAATATGACTCACTGATCCTTGCTACACCAATACTGCTACTGACCGTGCTGCTGGCAAAGGTTTGCCTCCTCCAAAGTTTTTTTTAGATAAAAATCTATGACGAGAGAGTTCCTGTCTGAACCGTTGTTTTGTAATCTGCAGCCCATCTGATGCTTTCACTACATCCATGCATCCAGCTGGTTTGTGCACCTAAAACAGGGGTCACTAATAGGCGGACCGCGGTCCGGATCCAGACCCAGACGCCGTTGTATCCAGACCCTGGACCGAAAACCGATAGATAATTGAGAATTGTTACATTTTGACGGAGCGCCTATATTTTAACCGGCGCAGCTTTTCTAGCCTTTACGGCACTCGGTCAGTGGTCCAGGAAACAAACCGACCAATTATATGCGTTGTAAATCACATCACGTGATGCAGCTCAGTCAATCAAATATGGGTATTCTGACACGTTTCCTGACTCGAGTGAGGTGTACACACACGGGGCTGAGATGAGGAAAGAGAACAAAGGGCAAGTGAATAATTACGTGAGTCAGAGAAGTTTTGAAATGCTACATCAGAATGTCCTGGTTCTCTCTGAGGGACACCTTGAGGTGGTCTGCTATCAACCTAAGGTGAAATGATTTTGTAACTATGCACCATTTCCTCTTAAATCCCATCTGAAATTAGACAAATTGTCTCATGAATGGGATTTGAAGTTAGCTCATGCATGCGATTTTGAAGGGCTTTACTTTTGAAATGCTACATCAGAATGTCCTGGTTCTCTCTGAGTGACACCTTGAGGTGGTCTGCTATTAACCTGAGGTGATCTCCTATTTTTCCACAATTTCTCCAACATAATGCTGCTGAAGGATCCTTCACATTATGAAGAGATCATAAGAGGTGTATTGAAATATCAGATTTTTTATTTACAGTCAAATTCTTTCCACAATTGGCTATTGATTCCTTTATGACAGTTGTTGCACATATCTTCCCACGTTTTATCTTCAATTAAAACATTTAATTCCAATTCCCACTTTTCCTTGATATTCCATGTATTTTGAGATTTGTCAGCCTTCTATATATGTGGGAGACATGGTTTTTAGTTGGAAAACATTTTTCTGCAATACTAATAAAACAGTCTTCTATTACATTAGGGTTTTTACTGACTAACTGTCTCTCTTTATGGTTTGTGATGTAGTGTCTCATTTGAAGGTACCTATACAAGTCATTGGATGGAAGTATATATTGTTCTTGCAGCTGGGAGAATGATTTCAGTTCTGCTCTGCCAAATAATTGATTGATAGTTTTAAGATCTTTATCAGCCCATCTTCTAAATCCACTATCCCACATAGAGGGAGGGAATTCTATGTTGCCTACTAGTGGCATAGCCCTTGAGAGTGAGCTTGGTCCTTCAAGCGTTTTTTTTATATTATTGTCCAGATCTTCAGAGTGTGTTTTATCCATTCGTTTTCATTGACTTTATGTCAGTAAAGGGCAATGTTGATAGAGATATACCCTTAGCTGTACTTTGTTCTATCTGGGTCCATCCTGTCTCTTGGTTGTTTCCAATCCATGCCACTATGGCTGTTAATTGTGCTGCCCAATAGTATAGTTTAAGATTTGGTAGGCCCAGGCCTCCCTTAGTTAGGCTTGGAGACGAGTGAACAATGAGCCCTTTCAATCTTAATGTCCATTATTTCTGGTGGTGGTTTGAGTATCTTATGCAGCAGCTCTTTCATGAATCCCGCCGTGTCTTTTCCTTCATTTCCTTCTGGGATTTTAAAGATTCTTATGTTGTTCCGTCTCAGTCTGTTCTGGAGGTCATCACATTTCGCTGTGAGATCCATGTTGCGGTGGAGCAGGTAACGTAATGCTCTGCACTGTTGCATTTCTGTATCTTCGGCCGCGCCAAGTCTTTCTTCTATCTGTCCGATTCTCTCGGCTACTATTACTGCTTTTATTCATTGTGGCTGTCTAGTTGCACTGACTGGTACCCTTTGGGCTTATCGCCTCTTATTCTCCATCTTCCGAACAGATTTTTGGCCTGCTACTCCTACCACAGCGTTGCCAACACCAGAACGCAAAATACATCAAAACGTGTGGAAGGATTGGAAATGTTGTGCTTTGACTTCTCAAAGTCTTTACACTGGTTATCTGTAAGTTTTTGTATTGATTTTCAAGTTCATTGATTAGTTCAGAAGGCATTGCACTGCCTAGCATCAGAAATGCATTTAGTTTATAAAGCAGTCAGGCCCCTCAGATCCTCTGGTTTCTCTCTCTGTTAATCTGATTCACAAAGCAGAACAAAAACATTTGGTGACGCTGCTTTTAGCCGTTATGCTCCAAGCCGTTGAAAACAGCCTTCCAGAGGATCTGAGAGTAGCTGAAAATATTAATATTTAAAAAAAGAAACCCATCAATTCAGTGTGGCTTTTCTGTAGTGCTTTATTATATAGTGCTTTTCCTTCTCCTCACATTAGGTGTACTACAAAAGCCCATGAGGAGGATTGAACACACCTGTTCAAAGTCAAACACACCTGCACCAGCAAAGAAAAGTGCTAACATGACAGAATACCACTTTAACAATTGCACAATTAATGGTGATATCCAGGTAAACGTTAATAATTACCTCATGCTTTCCTTCGCAGCTCTGAGCAGTTGCTTGACAACTGTTCTGCTAAATGTATACAACTACTTTGCTTGGCGGAAGAATGAATATGTGTGTTTCAATAAGTTATTGCATTTTTTTTTTCGCTGTGTGTATGTGTTAACCGTTTTATGACGGCAATAAACCACTTGAGGCTGTGATTTACAGCTAAGGGGCTGGAATTCCACTTGGCGTCAGGCCTAACAAAGCTGTTGTAAAATCACTGTAAATCACAGCCTCAGGTGGCTTATTGCTTCAATTCAGTTCAAGGATCTATTGCCAAAGTGAAGGTTTTGTTGACGATAAAAAAAGACTGGTTATACACTGCATGGCTGATAAGGGAAAGTGGAAACAGGTGAGCACGTGGATGCTGGGATGCCAGTGTGACTCTGTATGCCAGTGCCAACACTAGCGCTCACTCTCAAACTGGAAAGTTTTTCAACACTTCCATTTCAACTGCTATTTGAGCTTCTTTTGGTTTTTTTATTTTCATTCTTTCATCGGTTTCAAATATTTCAACTGCAAAACATCAGCAGTGAACACACAAGATTATTTATTTATTTATTTTATTTTACTATATGTTAATTTGATGTTACTATGTACATGTAGTATATTTATTGTATTTATTTATAGTTTTTATTTCACTTTGTATATGGAGCATCTAAAATCTGCTTCAGATTAAGAATGATCTTATTTTATCTTATCTTATGTCTAAAATGATTTGACAAAACACACCCCTATCTGGCATCCCTACCTTTTCACCATACTGAAATCACAACATCCATTTAACTACCCAGAAGATACCCAGCTGTGTATTTTTTCAAAATGATTACAGGTCTATGGAAAACTTTGGGTTACTTGACGTAATCCCCGGTTCTTTGATAACAGAGTGAGGTGTTTCACTATGGGAATCGCCTCGGCGTGACCAACTATGGAAGCTCCAATGACACCACGTCTGTCAGTGACAGACAGGTCGATGTGCTAGGGTCCCGCCCCTACCTATTATCACAGTCGACTGCCTCCTCACAAATCATTCAAGACCGATTTCTTTCCGTGTCAATGCAAGGAGGGATGTAATAGTGAAACTCCTCACTCCGTTATCAAAGAACCGGGGATTACGTTAAGTAACCCAAAGTTATTTTTCTAACGTTGTTCGGTATTTTCCCCTACTTCACCTGTAAAGATGATTCCGTTCGAATGGAACACAGTCCAGTATACCATCTGCAGCATCACATTCGGCAGCGAATGCGACACCCAACTAGACAGTCACTCTCGTTGTCCGCTTGGCAGACCTTACCATCTGTCAGCACTTTGTTTTGCATTTTATGCATTAATTGTGCCATAGAAATAACAGTTAATAATTATGATTATTGTATTGTAGAAAACATGGAAAGCAAATGGATCCTTAGGTATTTCATCTAACAGCTAGATGCTAGTAGTCAAATCTCATACAGTTATCTCTGCTCTCAGAGTCTGAAGGAAAGAGATGATAATAGCCCCACTGCTAACTCTCATTTAGTAACACAGCTTCTATTTTTTCTCAAAATATTAATTACACTTGTTCACTTTTGCTGCACTTCATCAGTAGGTTCAGCATTAATGAACCTCCATACAGTTGATGAATTTTGTAGTGAATTACTGTTGTTAAATGTACCATCGTCTATATAGGAGATACTTGTGCAGCCAACTATGGTCTCCACTGTCTGTCCATTAAAATACAAGTCATTGAATTAGGGTTTAAGTATTTTTAATGTCAGTCCTTTTGTTTGAAAACATTTTTCAGAGAAGCACTATGGGTTGAGAGAATTTAACTGCACATGGTTAAAAGCTGAGAGGAGGTTCATAAACAAAGAAGGAGAATGCTGGGAGAATTACCACTCCTCGCTCTCATACTGAAGCAAAAAACTAAAATAGAGAACCTGGCTCCTGCACATCCACATTACAGCCCGTTGCCGTGAGGTCTGATGGTTTACCTACAGGGGGCGGTAGAGCTCTATGGAACGAGGTAACATGTTCAGAGACCTTCAGAGACCTTTTAAGAGAAGATGAATTTGAATCGTCCCAGTGGGAAAAGTGAAGAGCTACGTGGTCCAATTTAAGACAGAAACAGAAACATTACAGAGATTAGAGGGAGAAGGAAGGGAATGATGGGCCTGCAGTGAGACTGGATGGCTGTTTTTCTTCATTCTGGCATTTACAATACAAAGTGGTAAAACACAACACAATGAAATTACATGACTAACAGATGAACCATTTTAGAAAGCACAGCAATGTTAAATTATTAATTATTATTACCTGGGCTGTTTTGCACACTGCACATGGTCCACAATGGATCTGCTGGACTAATGTTCTTCCATTTATGTTATAATTCAGATGCATTACAGACAGTGTGCAAAGTGGGCCGGTACTCACTGCTTCTACATTTAACCCGTAGGATTTTACAGGGCAAATATTTCCAGTTGACTTAAATGTTCAACTGGAAAAAGGCTGTGATGTGTAAATAATAAAATAATAATTTAACTGTCGCAAGTTTTGTCTTTAAGCTTTATGGGCGTAATATGTATTAGTAATGACATATAAAGTATACAACAAATATCCAAAATGATGTAAAATTGCATAGTTTTAAGTCAAACCCCTTAAAATATTCTGGGGTAGGACCCCCAAACCCAATATCTCCTCGTATTTGTATTGAATGTAGAAATTCAGCATGTGTGTCTTTATCCTGCTGAACGAAATAATGGAGCATCCTGCTGCTAAATCCTGAATGAACAGCTCACAGCTTGTCTGAGTGTCTGGTGTTCATTCCAGGCTAAAGGCATCCTTTAATATATTATAGTGATACTCCAGGAAAGCTCTTTAAGGATTAACACTATGGGCACACCACCTCAACCCTATAATGTTTCAGCTGGAATATTATTGGAGTATTATTGGCCTCCTGTAGAGGAGAAGAACCATAAAGTGTAAGAGCTGAACGTTGTCACCATGACGTCACCCATTGGTTTGTGTTCGGCTGTTTTGAAGCCTTGAGTTTGGCATTTTGGCCGTCACCATCTTGGTTTTGCAACCAGAAGTGAAACAAGACAGTGGAGCTTAGTACAAATTAACGCTGAATAAGACATTTTTTGACAACCGTAGCAATTCATTTTGATAAAGTAAAAACACTGTGAAATGGTTAAAGATCTAAGCTGAAAACTCGGTCAACTCTCCAGACAGCGCCAGCGTAGCGTCAATCATTTTAAGTTTAAGACACTTCAGCATTGGCTTCACTTCACGCCATCAGAAAAATATTTGGTACCTTTTATTCACTGCAATATAATATAATCAGAGAACAAACATTCTGTGGGTCTCCCACTTATTGTCTATGGAGCAGCTCCACACTTTATACCTGATGACAAGTGTGAGACTTCTCTTGTTTCTGGCTTTGAGAGAGAGTAGCATAATGGAATTCTTAATTTATGCAGCGTTCCCCTTTAAGAGGATTATGTTTTCTTCTACTCTTCAAACCTCTGTTAAAGCAATTAGGCTGCAGTTGTCTAGCTTTGGCAAAATAAACCGCTTCGACGACTAGGGATCGTCATGACTGTTGTAGTCAAGTTTGAATTAGTCTGATCATATTACCTCTTAATTGTCAATATGGAATGGTCAATAAAACACTGGACCTTTTTTATGCCAACACCAAGGAGGCATACTCTTCATCACCTCTCCCTCCCCTGGGAAGATCTGATCACAAACTGGTGTACAAACCTCTTCTACAAAGGCAGCCAGCTGTGACTCGCACAGTAAAAAGATGGTCTGAGGAAGCCGAGGAGGCTCTGAAAGACTGTTTTGACTCTACTGTTTGGGAAGTATTCAGTGATGACTATGGGGAGGACATTGACAAACTCCTCAAGGAGAAGAAGAGGGTCTTTAGATTAGAAAACAAGAAGGAGCTAAAGACTGTGCAGAGGGGCTGAGGAGGAAGATCAGGGAAAGGAAAAAAAGTCTACTGCAGCAGAACAACATCAGTGGGGTCTGGAAAGGCCTCAAGGCGAAGTCTGGCCACAAGGGGCCCAACCAACAGACTACGGGGGACCAAAAGTGGGTGAATGATCTGAACTTAATCTTTAACAGAGTCGATCAGTCATCCACCCCTCCCGCCATCCAGTCCTCCCTGCTACTGCAACCTCCATTGTCTGCACCCCCTGTAGATTGTAGAGTCTCACCTGGAAAAGGCTGGAAGCACTGTGAGAGTCATGTTTTTCGATTTCTCCAGTGCCTTCCACACCATCCAGCCTTTGCTTCTGGAGGTACAAGCTAGAGCAGACCGGGGTGGACCACCACCTCACTGCATGGATCTTGGACTATCTCACCAACCGTCCACAGTATGTGCGGATATGGGAGTGTGAGTCCGACCTGGTGTCCTGCAGCACGGGGGCCCCACAAGGAACCGTTCTAGCTCCAATCCTCTTCACCATATACAGCTCGGACATCAAACACAACTCTGCTAACAGCCACCTGCAAAAGTTCTGACGACTCTGCAATCGTCTGCCTCATTTCCGCCAGTGATGACAGGGAATACAGGGAACTGAACCAGGACTTTATAGGATGGCGCCAGCGGAACCGCCTCCAGATCAACTCTGGTAAAACCAAAGAGCTGGTGGTGAACTTCCGCCGGGGTAAACACTCTCCTCCGGTACCAGTGAACATCCAGGGAATGGACATTGAGATTGTGAGATCTTAACAATAAACTGGACTGGACTGATCACACGCACTCTACAAAAAGAGTCAGAGCAGACTCTATCTGCTGAGGAGGCTGAGGCCTTTTGGAGTGCAGGGAGCACTCCTGAGGACCTTCTTCAACTCTGTGGTGGCATCACCATCTTCTATGGAGTGGTCTGCTGGGGCAGCAGCATCTCGACAGCCGACAGGAAGAGACTAAACAAATTCATCAAGAAGGCCAGGACACCCTGGCAGCCCTGTGCAGCTCCTTCAGCCACCGGCTGATTCACCCCCGGTGTGTGAAGGAGGGGTACCGCAGGTCCTTCCTTCCTGCCACTGTCAGGCTGCACAACCAGCTGTGCTCACAGTAGACCACCAAACACAAAAAGCTGTGCAATATAAATACACTGTGCAATACAACAATTATTCTGTCTGTATATATCATATTTTTAGTGTTTAGTTATATTTTAGTTTACTTAGTATTCTTTACTGTTTATTACTTATTTACTGATTTATAATGCTTGTTTTGATCTTGTTTTTACTATGTATCTTGTTTGCACTATCCACTATGCTGCTGTAATCCTGTAAACTTCCTCACTGTGGGACTAATACAATATTATCTTATCTCATCTTATCTTTTACTTAAATCAACTTTTTAGATGAACAGCAGTCGGGCTCCTTTCATAATCATACAAAATCCACCTTCTTTGTAGCCTTTTTTTAGAATCGTCCACTGAGTTTTGTCTTATACAACACACACACACACACACACACACACACACACACACACACACACACACACACACACACACACACACACACACACACACACACACACACACACTAGACCATCAACTCCCATCCCACCACAATGACACGTTTGCACAGCCCATGTCAAACGGGTAAAAGTACACGTTAATAATTGGCAGTTAATATTTATGCTATACAGTAATTTGAAGTGGTGTAATTTAATTTGATTATTAGTATAGCCATTGCAAGTTCTGAACTCACACTGTGCATTAATTAGCACCATAACCCATTTGCCTTCAGAGCACACTACACTCCATGAAGACAAAGAAGAATCAGAAGTCAGCGCAGTGCTGAACAATGCCGTCAATGCCCGTACACCAGCATGCAGGGCACAAGATGGCGGCATCAGACCATGGAATTGAAGTCATATTAAATATTAAACAACAGCACACAGCATCTCATCTGAATGCCTGGCCCAGGCTGGATTTGCTTAAGAGGCAACAATTTCTACCAACTGAGCAACAGAAATCTCTGATGTGGATATAAACAAAAGCGACAGAGGTGTGATGCCCCCCAGATAAAAGGGAAACATCTTAGTGCAAAGAGCATTTCAAAAACAATTTTCTACAAAGAGCTGCATGGTTTTTAATATATATATAAAAAGACGTGCTGATGACAACGAGCAGATGGAGGAGATGAAGCAGTGACATGGAGGGATGCATAGGCAGATGGTTGGATATGTAGACAGATAAATGGACTCAGTGAATGGGGGAGGTGAAGATGCTTTATTGGCTCTCAGTCTGTCTCCCTAGCTGAGTTGTTAACCTCTCCGCTCCAGTGCTGATATGGCCAAAAAGCCAATGTGTACACACAGTGCCAAAATGCTAATAATCCCGTTTCATGCTTGACAGTCACGGAGAGTCCAGCCTTAGCATGCTTCAGTGCTCCTTTTTGTAAGGCATGTTCAGAAAAGAGATGGGTCCTGAGCTGGGGGAAGGAAGCACAGAGGGCCCATCTTTTCTTTCTGCCCTGTTCAAGTGAGCTGGTGTCTGAAGCCTCTCTTGTGCCTCCTTGGTTCTTTGAAGTCATGATATGAACAAGATTAAAGAGCCAAAGAGAAGCCTCCCACATAGTCACATGTAGACAGACAGGGTCAGTGTCAGCTCATACAGGCATTGCATTTAATACTAGAGCAGGATAAGATACCATTATAACAGCTTTAGATATTTACGTCAGCCACAACTTCTATTTTTAGAAGGAACACACAAACAAATCAAATTAAATGATGATGTTGGTGGCTCATGGCCATCCATCTAATACTTAGAGATATTTCAATCTGAAGTAAAGTGGTGGACCAACCAACCAATCAACCATCTCTTGAAGGGTACTTTCGTTAGCTGTTAGTCAAACACATCGGTCCTAAACAATAAAAGTGAGCGCCACAACCGTTAAGTGGTCCTTGGGCGTAAATAAAACCCTTTGTAAACATGAACAAATATGTACAGAGAAAGAATGCCGTGGAACTTTTCCTTTCCTGTGAATGTTTCCCCCATGAGATGGGAGGCAAATCCAGGCACCTTTATACACCTATTCACCACTTCGACATCCTCTGCCTCACTTTTCACTGTGTCGCAAAACTCATGCTTTGGTACAGAATACTGTCGTTGAGTGGAAATACCCATTACAAAGTAGTTGTATATGAATGTTATTATTGTAAATTGTACTTATTGTTTCATTTACATCTAGTCTTGCATAGCCAGTCCTTCCTCCACAGCGCTGTGCCAGTGTTTAAGAAAGGTCTGGCTAAGACATTATGCAATATTGGAGAAATGGTCTGGCTTGTTTACGTCTGGGACGGCGCTAAGCACAACAGCGACAGTGCCCTGGCAAAAAAAGATAGAGCAGATAGTGGAAGGGGACGAGGGTGTTGTGTGAATTATGCTGACAATGACAGACACATACCCACGGTCTACATCCAGTGAGTCAATCTGATGCATCCAACCTTAAATATGGCAGCTTTGAGTTTTGAAAGTGATGACCTGGCTTTGCAGCATTCATTTCAAGATTTGTTATTTAGTATTGATTTGGGTTTTGGTGTGTTAAACTGAGAGGAATCCTGTAATCCAGATACTGCAAATGTTCCAGGATGGCTTATCGTTGATAAAAAAAGGAGAGGGGAGAGAAATATTTTATAATTTCTTCATTGAAACCAAATGTGCAGGTACAAAGCCGGCTTTCTAAACAGCTGCCCATGGACAACTTCTTTACAAGCTTGTTACACTGCTGTGCTTCTCCGTCCACAACACTAGTTTTAGAAAACTCAACATGGGAGGTGACGCTTTCACCTTTTTTCACTACCTCAGAATAAAAACAGCTCAACAAATGAGACTTCCTTTGCCTCCATCCTCCCACTGTTTGCAGCACACATCTCTCTTCTGAATGGGGGCAGCAGGGAAACCGAGCAGGTGAAATTGGACGCAGCAGTGGTTGTAGCAGATAGCAGGGAGGAAAGCTTTACAGCTCTTTTTTTTTTTGCTGTCTGGTGGTGACTGTCAAGGCTTTCCTATTAAACGAGAAAAAGGCCTTGAAAACACACTGACAGCACAAGAGGATTACACACCAGGTACAAGCAACAACAAGAGCTCAGGAGCCTCTGCTAACTACAAAGTTGTATTGTCAAACAGCTTTAGTGTAGTCTCTATTATTTTCTGTATCAGGCTTTATGCATTGTAGGCTACATTGTAATCATGCAGTAAAAATTGCTGACTCATTTGGATGTCTACTGCTGAGCAGGGCTGGACTGAGAAAATCAGTCAGGCCGGAAATCTAGCCGCAAAGCAGTCCACATATTAAGCAGGGTCCTCCCTAAGGAAGATTTGATCTGCTTTCTGGTGAATTTTAGTTGATGTGAATCACAAATTAATGAGCCAACACCAAATCAACCTTTAGGCCTATGTTGACAACCTAGGCCAGGGGTCACTAATAGGCGGACCGCAGTCCGGATCCGGACCCAGACGCTGTCCTATCCGGACCCGGACGTATAACTGATGGATAACTGAGAATTATACATTTTGGCGCAGCGCTTTTATTTTAACCTGCACAGCTTTTCTAGCCTTTACGGCACTCGGTCAGCAGTCCAGGAAATACATCGACCAATTACATGTGTTGTAAATCATCTCACGTGATGCTACTCAGCCAATCAAATATGTGTATTCTGAAACGCATCGTGAGTTTTGTGAGATTTTCACACAGACACGGGAGAGACGGGGAGAGAGAGAGAGAGCAGTGGGAGAAGTGAGTCGGAGAAGCAGTTTCAGATGGCGTGCTCTAAAAAGAGAAAAGTGGAGCGCAAAAACAGAGCTTTAATAAAGAATGGACGGACTCTTATTTGTTCATTCTTCCTGCTGGCGCTACAAAACCACTCTGTCTCATACAGATACCGTGGCCATTATTAAATGCACCAATGTGAAATGCCACTACGAGACCAAACATGAATCTTTTGTTGTCTGAGACCATTATGATGTGAAATGGATTAACAAACGAGAAGAAAAAAGTGAACTCCAGCCACACTTTTCTTTTTTGATTTTCATTAATTTTTCTAAAATCAAACACTTTCTTGAAGCAAATTTAAAAAAAATTCATTTTAGTGTATTTTATTTTTAGATGGAGCCCTTAATTTACTTGAAATGAGAGAGCCCTGCTCAGTGGGCTACAGCCCTATGGGAGAAAGAGGCCCCAATTTGTAATTCCTACCCTGCATTTGTAGCGGAGATAAGAGAGGTTTTTGACCATCCAGTGCAGGGGAGGGAGGCAGCCAACAGACTTCTCTTCCTTTGTCAGGGCTCCGGATCAGTCGCAGAGTATGCGCTGGAATTTAGAATTCTAGCTACAGAGAGTGGGTGGGAGGAAGTTCCCTTGCAGAGTGTTTTTGTCTATGGGTTATCAGAGAAAATCAAGGATGAGTTAGCGGCGAGGGAGACGACAGACAGTTTAGACTCATTTCCCTGTCCATTCGCATAGATAACCGCCTTCGCGAGCGCCGTAGAGAGCGCACTAGCTGCCAACAAGCCTCCACTTCTCGTATTCAGCCTAGGTTAGCTCCTGTCCCAAAGGATGTCTACGCTCTGGATGGAAAACTCCTGGCCCGCATCACTCACCACACAGCTCCCCTGAGTCTTCACCTGTCCAGTAATCACCACGAGTCCGTCAAGCTGCTTATGATTTCCTCACCCCATGCTCCAGTGGTCTTAGGACAACCTTGGCTGAAATGTCACAACCCCCTCATAGATTGGTCTACAGGGACTGTAGTTAGTTGGAGCACATTTTGTCACTCTCACTGTCTCCAGTCAGCCCCAGCTCCCACTAAATTGACTGCAACACCCTCTACTGAGTCCCCAGACCTCACGTTAGTGCCACACACTTACCATGACTTAGGGGAGGTATTCAACAAGCAGCGGGCCCAAGCACTGCCCCCACATAGACCCTATGACTGTGCCATCAACCTGCTTCCTGGCGCCCCCCTACCCACTAGCCATCTCTTTAAAATTCTCCAAACTGGACCTCCACAATGCCTTCCACCTCATTCGGATCTGGGAAGGAGATGAATGGAAAACAGCCTTTAACACTCCACTGGGCCATTTTGAGTATCGGATCATGCCTTTCAGCCTCACCAACGCTCCTGCAGTGTTCCAGGCCATGGGCAACGATGTCCTCCGTGACATGCTCAATCGCTTCATTTTTGTTTATTTGGATGACATACTCATCTTCTACCGGCACATGGAAGAACACGTCAAACATGTCAGGCTAGTGTCACGTCGGCTGCAGGAGAACAAGCTTTTTGTAAAGGCGGAGAAGTGTGAGTTTCATGTCACCACAGTGAGTTTCCTCAGTTTCATCATCCAGGTGAAGGCGGATGCAGCCAAAGTTCAAGCAGTGGCAGAGTGGCCTACACCCACCACTCGGAAACAATTGCAGCGGTTTCTGGGGTTTGTTCAATTTCACACTCACCTACCGCCCTGGATCACGCAACACCAAACCCGATGCTCTCTCTCGGCAGTCCACCGCGGAGAGACCCCCCTTCGAGCCTGAACCCATTCTTCCCCCTTCGGAGAGTGGGGCTGCTTCTGGGTCCAGGATAACCAGTCGTAACACCGAGTGTGAAGCGCTCGGGATGAGAGTCAGTACCTCCAAGTCTGAAGTACGTCAGGCCACAACTCATTTTGCTCCCTTATCGTGGTCACCAGAAAAACATGCTCTGCCTCTCTTCATGCTTTTAAGGAGGTTGAGGTGGTAAACCGTTGTTGCCCCTCCCCTGAACACACAACCTCATTGTTGACATCACACACTTGTTGTTTGACTGCAAAGGGTCCTTGCAACTAAACCAATTAATCAAAGGTTCTATCATGTAACTGCCAATAAATGTAAATACTCAGATGCAGAAGTGAATTATATGCTTGAAAACCCTGTTCTTTCAGTTGGTCCTCACCAAGCTTGCTTGTTCCAAAAGCTGATAATACACCACATTTCTGCTCTGACTTTTGTGAAGTAAATAATGTCAGTAAGCCTGATTCCTTCCTACTTTCCAGGTTGGATGATTGCATAGATCAGGTGGGCTCTGTCAGCAAATTTGACTTTCTAAAGGGATATTGGTAGGTTTCCTTGTCCCAGCGAGCCTGTGAGAGCCACTTTTATGACTCCAACTACTCGTACGTGGGGCGGCTGTGGCTCATGGGGTAGAGAGGGTCGTGCGGTAACCGCAAGGTTGGTGGTTTGATCCTTGGCTGCTACGTGCCCTGTGCCAATGTGTCCCTGAGCAAGACACAGAACCCCTAATCGCTCCCCGGGTGCTTCTCAGCAGCCCACTGCACCTAACATGCTAGAGATGTGTTAATTGCAGAGGTTGAATTTCATATGTATATAATGATGATTATAATTAAGTTTTTTTTTTTTTTTTTTTAAGTACACTGCGATGCCTTTTGGACTTTAAAAAAAAAAAAGTGGCATCTAGGTTCCAGGGCCTTATGAATAACTGCATTATTGGTGACTTGCAAGGTGGTGCAGTTTATTTGGATGATGGAGTGGTTTATTCTGACACGTTTAGCGGAGGCAAGGCTCACGGTAAACCTTGCAAAGTTTTCCTAGTTGGTCTGGGGTTTATGACTATCAACTTTATTTAGAATTACTTATTATTTGCCTTCAGCCTCTTTTCTCCCTCTCTTTTGTCATGGCTTCAGAACCAGCTCGTAACAGAGGCTTTGTGACAAGTTAGTGACAATTCGCAAAAGTAGTTGGCAAACCGTTAAAGCTGGTCAGCTAACCACTAGCCAACAGTTTCTAAGTTCCCTCTGACTGCTTGTCAGTCAAACTCACAATTGTCTACAAACCCAAAGTTGCTATTGGTCAACATCATCTTTTTCTTAGTCAGGTCAGTTCATGATATTTTAGAAGCAACCAACTCGAGATAATCTCTACCACACGCACTAATAAAATACCCTGAACAATTCCCAGCTGCTTAAAAAGATGCCTGTTATACAATGCATTCTCACAGCACAATGATTATTCTGTTCATGTTGGCAGGCAAACACAAATGCTTGCTGTTCTGTAGGTATTATCAGGAGTTAATATGCTAACAGCAAAAACACAGCTTATACCCATGCTGGTCTGGTCTAGTCTGGTCTGAAAGTTTACTCTTGAGGATAGTGCAATGTTTTCAGCTCTCTAAGTATGTGTGTCTCCCGGGCAGCTGTGCCTCTGGCAAATGTATAATTAAAACTCCAATCTGCAATCTTTGGTGCCATAGACAGCAAAAGTCCAAATATCTTTGGCTTCATTAGCCAGCAGTTCAGGAAGACGCCATTTAATTCACTGGTCATAATTCAGTGGTCAGAACAATTTCTCTGCAGCATTGCAGATGTCACAGTCCCTTTCTATGCTTGATTATTTTTCATTTCTTGAGTCAATCTCAAATGCACACTGATGCCCAAGTTTAAAATCCCATTTCACATTCACTTTTTTTCCATAGGATGACGTAATGGCATGTCTGTAATGGTCTTGATGAGTGAACAGTACATACATGGACAAAGGCAGTGTCCCAATATTTGGAGTGTTGAGTTGTTGAAAATCTGTGGTCACAACCCAGGTGCCTTTCAGAAAACACAGCTCCCTAAAAGAGAAGCGAGTCAACTTTACACTATTTAACACCAGCTGCCACCCTCTGCTCTTTCCCTCTGACAAATTTTGATTATGTATGTGTTAGATATTCACGGTTGTTTGTGGACAAGAAGCAGAGTAACATAAAGTAAAGTTGGCAATTATTTTTTTTTTGTTTACAAAAATGTCATGTAGAAAATGTAGAACAGTCTCAAGTAAACAATGGGTTAAACGTATGAATTAAATCTCTATCTAAAACCAGTGGGGGTCAAGTACAATGTGTCAGAGATGTGTACAAACAGAGCATACACAATGTCAGACCCTGCAGTCTACCTGGGGTCATATCAAATCTGCAACAGAATTATTTATGGCAGTTTAAAATGGAACTGCCTGTTATCAATCCCAGGTGATACCTGGCGACATAATCCAAAAGAAGGACATCTACCTCTTTAAAATCTTGATACTCGCAAGTAAAAAGGCCATCACAAGGAGCTGGTTGAAAAGTGACCCTCCAAGTCCAGGACAGTGGCTGGACATTGTAGAGGAAATACACTCTATGGAAAGATTGACTCTTTACCTAAGGATCAAAGCAGGGATCCATGATCAACGCTGGGGAATATGGACAATATACAAGAGAAAAGATGGGCAGTGTTCTCAGCTGGTCTGAAAAGTACAGATCTAAGGTTGAAAAGAGTGCATGGTGACCCCCCCTTTTCCTTTTATGTTTATGTCTATTTTTATTTTTGTCATCATTTTGTTGTGATTTTTGTTGAGTGAAATAGCAACTGAAAAAGTAAATAAGTAAAAAAAAAACATGGAACTGCCTGTAATGGGTAACCAGTTTAATGAAATGACACACTAGCCTTGCAAGCAGTGCATGCCTTTTATTATTCTATAAAAATATGTTAACCAGCTGCAACAACGACACTGGTATTGTTTTCACCTCAGAAAACAGGAACTATCTCTGGACACATCAAATTTATATCGCAACTGTGCAAGATGCAGTCACACAATGTTACAGGTGTGTGTGGTTGACAAAGAAATGAAGGACCGAGTTGGAAGATGGGTGTGGTCCGAACAAGAGCGCCAGAAGTAGGGGGGTAGGAAGTGGGGAAGGAACTATTAGTCCCCCCACTTTACGCCACTGGCCTGATTAGGCGTCATGGCCGCTGTGATCTCATCCAAGATGGTCTCTAATTCCATAATACTTTAGTTGGTAAACAAACAGATTAAAAATGATTAATTATCTGCAACCTTAAAGCATTTTTTTTTACACCAGAGACCAAGCAGTACACAGTTACTGAAATACTACCAGACCCCAGGTTTGCAATGCATTGTGGTAATTTAATTAAATGCAAGCTTATTTGTTCCTGATGCTTTCTCTTTTTCCCCTCACTGAAGCTGTTGTTATGAAAATAGATACAATTTAGTTGAAATGTATCCACTATTAGAGAGCTTGATGGAAGTTATTACAGTGTAAGGGTAGATATTAATATCATCCTGCTCAGTGTTGCCCAAGGAGTCCATGTCCTGACTGGTGGGATAACAGCCCTGCAACACTAGCTCACTGTTTTGCTACCAGCTAATTATGGAGGCATCACAGACACACTGACTTCAAGGACCACAGAAGCACTGAATCATAGGTGCAGCAGATTCATTGGCTCATTAAGCATGTGAAGTCTTGTTTGAGATAAACATCAGAAAAAAAAAAGCAGCAGCTTTAAGCACTGCACAACACCAGCATGAAACCAAAACAGAAATTGACTTGACTGGTTGTAAATTAACTACTCATGCACTATAATTCAAGGCAGGTGAATAATTCCATCTGCACAACAGAGTCAAATCATACTTACCACTCTGCTGCATTCTCTTTTACATATAAAAAAACAGTGTTATTCCCAAAATGATTCCAGTTTCTACCACTTAGCTATTTGTTGGATCAATGTAAAGATTCTGACAATGAGGAGGACAAAATTCGTACACAGCGTATAGCAATGATATTTACTTTGTGTATGAAACCCTCTATAAAGATTGTATCTTCCTTGCAGATTATATTAGAAGACAGCGCCAGGCTGGGACGTGTAGAAGACAATATGTGGGAATAAATCAGCAGGAACCCCATTCACTATTTCTAGCTAGAATATTGATAACAATTTAATATACTACACCATTATTAAGAGGTAATCTTGGTTTAAAATCCCCTCCAGTTTCTTCGAAGTTGGATTCAAAAGAGGCTTCCTAGCATTCGAAGAGCACACATTGAAACCATGCATATTTAAAAATAACTGGATACAGTGTTGGAGGCGGTGCCCCGTTCATTCCTATGAAAGTTGTTCAGTGGTGTATGAAGCAAAAAAGGTCTGACTTCCAAGTATACAATTCAGATTCCTTGCGACTAGAAGTCTATGAGAAAATGACCTCAGTAAACATTGTAAACATGAGTTTATGGCCTCGCTAGAATGTTTTGGACTTATCAGCGCTACAACGTATTTAAGCAGTTTCAATCCCAACTTGTCAAATACGACAATTGTAAAAGCACCGCAAAGTAGAAGCAACTGGAAATAATTAGATAATGATAGGAGAGGTGGGGTGAGGATGACTTGCAAGTGTAGGCCACTATTTGAGAATTTATGGTATTAGCTAACCGATTGATAACTCAATGGCCAGGTTAAGTTTAGGCTTGCAGTCTGTGCTCACTGTGTTAACTTGCACCCGAGTAGTACTGTAAAGTAGTGGATGAAACTACTCATTGTTCAGACAACAGCTATGGGTAATTCCACATCCTCATACCTAAACATAATAGGTGGTTTACCAATAACTCCCAAAACAACATATATATGACTGTTCTATTTAATGTTGTGAAATGGTCACAAGGTGGCAGTTTGCATTGTAGATGCACAGACACATTGAGACGCCTCAGCCTAAACAACCCAACCAATGAAGGCAACAAGTAAGACGCAGAGTGATGGATCATACCTTTGCTAGTAGGAAAAAAAAAAGAAAAATTGTGAAAATCAACATAATAATTAGCAATACATTTCTGTCCGTTTGCAGGGAAACTGTGTATTTTTTAGAGCAATGGGCCTTCAAACAATAGGCGTTTGTTTTCAGGATAACAGGTTGTCGTAAAAATGGGGTTTCGGTCCAATGGGACATTTTTTGGACTATTGGAGTTTCAGATTAATGGGCAGTCCCCACAAGACCAACTGTTCTCATGGGAGAAAGTATTATGTTTGATCGACCAGTCCATCCATTCGTTCTCCTCTCTATTAAAACTTTCTTGCGTTGCCCGACTTCCCCCTTTGCTCCCTTCAGAACTACGACAGCCATTAGAGGTCACTTGCACACTCGACCTATACGGACGTTTTTTTGGTAAGTACGACTCTGGATTTCAATGGGAAACCATCCCCATTTGCTGTCTCTACCTTCCTCCAATTCTCTCTTCAGTATTGTACATCTCCACCTTCCTTTTTGGGACTACAAGTTGTCACCTCATTATGCGCTGCCTAATGTTGCAGGTAATTAGCAGAGTCTGTCTCTTGCTGCAAAGTAATGGGGAAGCAGAGCCAGGCAAAGCACTGGGAGAGGCACGCTGACACCGTCTCCGACACTTTAATATATGCTAATAGAAAAGACATTTATCTGCATAGTTTTACATAAGAAAGGGGCCATCTGTCCAGGGTTTTTAATAATTTTCTCTACAAAATGTCAGAGAAAGTCATAACTTAGCTGTTATACAGAATAACATTTGCACTCTTATCTTCAGTGGCCGTGATCTATTTTTAAAAAAAAGATTAATTACAGAGTATAAAAAGGAGGGAAGCAGGAAGATGTGGTGAATACAGAGAAGTGGTGTGATGGGAAATAGATGACCTCTGTCAGAATAACTTCCTGTTGCCAGCGAAAAGTCAGACGTTATCCATTATAGGTGCTGCATACCTCCACATATCACTGTCAAATTAACTGCAGTATCTTTGTGTAATTACGATACACAAATCAGGTGATAGTTTTCATGATTTATAAACTTACCAAAGATGCTTTATCTGGTGCTTGTGTTTTTCAAATCAAATACAAATTTGAAATTCCAACAAATGCTTCCATATGAGACATACCGAGTGAGGAAGCCATTGCTACTGTCTTCCTCAGTTGCTCTGCTTCCAGCCTACAGCGCTGAATTCCAGCGCAGCTTGTTTTAAGTAAAGCTTTTATCCAATCAGATTTCACCCCTATGTTTCCAGGTAAGAAGAGAGGCCCGAGGCCCGCTAGGAAGCCTTTGCAGTTTAAGTAAATGGGACGATATTGTTGTCATAGTCTTCAACCAATCAGATCTTTAGTTTGACATGTTGGGCGTATTCTTTGACATGTCAGAGCTGTCTATGTGGCCTACAAGTACGTCAGCATTAACGTATTTTTTTTCCCGCGTGGACTGTGTGACGCTGGAAATTATGTAGCGCAAATATTCTACCACTTCCTATATGCTCTCTGATTTACCTAGAGGCTGAAGCCTGCTTTTTGTGGTGCCAGCAGTGTGGCGCTGACATCCACGAGAGACAAAACAACTACTAGGATGGAGCGGCCAGTCACCAGCCGTATGGAGAAGTGTTTAACTCTCAGGGAGAACCTGTACTCACCTATCTTATTGGCAGTCCTTTGGACCCAATGAAAAGGAGCAGATGGTCCATTACGATCGACTGAAACTTTACACTCTGCTATTGCCTGCTGGCTTTTTGAGTATCCCACTAACTTCTCCTCAACATGCTCCCTCACTGCAGGACGAGGTCATCAGAGCCATGGGTCACTGGTGGCACAGGGGCTTACAGGCACCTGACCACTTTGTCACTTATTGTGAACTCATTTGTTTGTGGGGTGTGCTGGTTGCATGATATTAGAAACGGGGACGGGTAAATGTTTGTTTTACTGTGGAGACTAAAACGGAAAGAATAAAAATGTTGATGCTCTGTTGTTGACTATGTTGGAATAAAGTTGTTGCTGTCTTGGCGCAGACTACAGAGCCTCTGCGTTTTTATTTAATTACAATCATAACTTATAGGCGCAACATAAGTCTCGGCTACACACTAATTCGGTGTCTATTTTGTATCCACAGTTTTTCAAACATCCCTGTTAAAGATTACTAATCTGTCTTGGTTGGCTGATTATCAATTTTTGAGCGGAATTGCTTTCTATTAGATCAGACACCTTTGTGTGTCTGTGTGTGTGTTGTTGGGGAGATCATGTAAACAGTGGCTGACAGCCCGTATGAGAATGAGCTATTTAATCTGCTGAAATGCACAATCCTCTAATTCACACATAGGATTACGTGACCCCTTGCTGTCAGAGCTCATTCCCATCACTGGGACGTGCACTTTTCACCAACACTCAGGGATCTGAAAGCATCTGATGGGTGTATTCAGCCATATGGCCTTTGATTCTGAAGCCCTGTGAAAAGGGTAGAGGAAGTTAACAAAGATTGGTACCCAGACTGAGCAGAGAAACAAGATGCAAAAGTATGGTCTCTGATTGGTTGTGGTCGATGTAGCGGAGCCTCAACCAAATTTAACCAAAGGCTGTGAAAATGCAAATAGTCAATTTTCTTACTATTGCTCCCATTCTGCTGTTGAAGTGAATGAGCTAATGCATTGTGAGTGTGTGCCTAACGAGATGACCAATAGGCCTAAAGGGATGGAATCAGGTTGCTTCCATCTACTGTTTGGACACACACACACACACACACACACACACACACACACACACACACACACACACACACACACACACACACACACACACACACACACACAGACTGAGAGGAAAATAATGTATAAAGAAGGAAAGCAGTGTGTTAATGATATCCTGTATCCATGTAGACTTTCATCTGAGAGCCTGTAAATACACTTATGTCCTGAGGAAATCCATGGCCCCTTCCCAATGTCCACACTCAGAGACTTGGTAATCCTGTTCCAACAAAGGGCTGTCTCACTGTTAAAGCGTCAAGTGTTTGAGGACTCTTACGCAGACATTTCTGAGCACACTTTACGTAAATCTGCATTTCTGCAAACTTTGCCTGAGGGAATTACCCACAATTCATAGCTCTGTGATGTTAATCACAAGATTAAAAAAAAAGGGCGGCACATGGGTGCTTAGCTTGGCTCATTAAATTTACACAGAAACTTAACATTAAAGATTTGAGATGGTCCATATAAACACATGCAAGCAGAGGCTGAATCACACACCTGGTTTACTCAACCATTTCTTTTCATTTTGCTAAATGACATTGTTTTGATGAAAACAATTACATTTATCATTTGAATATTGTCTCTAGTCTCGTAAGTCAAGAGCCTGGAAGACATTGAAATTAGGTAGAAAAGACTATAAAATAACATGTTTGATGTCGTCAAGGTAATGTGATATGTCGCCACAAAGTGCAGTCCCATTTTATTGTTGAGTGGATTTAGGACCCAAGAGCAGACCTGGGACACATGTTTGAACAAAGTTCACAAGCAACTTTATTGGAGAGAATGGGTGGTGAGAGTTGATCCGAACGTTGCGGTGGAGCAGGGGAGGCAGGCAGAGTGTGGACCTGACCCAGGAGTACAAAGGATTCTAGAACTAGAGAGGAAAAAAAGAAGACTGGCCAAAGTGTTTGAACCATGTTGGCAAACTGAATGATCTGGTGCACATGAGAGTGAAGAGCCGGGGTTGATATACTGCAGGAGATTGATGAGAGGATGGGTGCCAGGTGTGCGAGTTGATTGGCAGCAGTAGAGAGATTGAGTGACACACACACACACACACACACACACACACACACAGGCCAAATCCCAATGTCCTCCCTAAACCCTAAACTCTGAACCCTCAAGGACTTAATTGACGTCACCTGGTAAATGGTTGCGTGTGAGAGGCAGCAAAGGCTCGAAATGGTGTAAATATGAATGGGACAGCACTTTGCTGCAACATATCACGTTACCATGAAAATGACAAAAAATATGATGTATAATTGTGTGTATTTATTTTATTCTTTGTACTCCCTGATTTGAACGTCTTCAGGCTCTTTCCTCACAAGATGAGAGGTGATTTCATATAATCTATGTACTTGTTTTTGTCAAAACATCTTTGATGACAAAATAAAATATTTGATGAATAAATAAATAAATATCCTCTGATTTCAAGTTTATTTTTTGTCCTTAATGTTTTTGAGTAAATATAATAAGACAGGCTGAACACATGTGAGCCCTCCTCTTTGTTTACCTTTTTTTTACGTCTCCATGCGTCCACTGGTTACCCCGTGTTTAACGTCACGTTGCTATGACTTGTGGGTAATTCCCTTAGGCTAAGTCAGTATACCATGCTGACTTACGGAAAGGGTTCATAAAGGGCTCAAAATGTCTGCCAGAGAGCCCTCAAACACTTGAAGATTTGACAGTGGGACAACCCTAGACCCTCACAGACAAACAGACAAACAGGAAACACAGGGAAGGTGTAACACAAAAACACACTAGGAACAAGGGAGGGGCACAGACGGACCATGACATTTATACCATCTCAAGCTGATATGCTCTTAGTTTTGACAACACCACGTTTTGTAGCAAATTCGAATTTGCTGTGCTGTTTAATATGAAGCACTAGATTGTTGGCTATTAGTGTCATGTTGTGCAATGAAGGTTAGATATGTTAATAAACGTATCTTGAGGGGTTGGTATTAATAACAATAAAGGTTATTCTTCAGCACTTATGAAAACAAGCAGCAATTATAAAGTGCTTTACACGGCAGAAGAATAGAAGATAGAATACAATGCATACATTAAATTATCCGAACATAGTCTGCAAACTACAAGCAGCCTACAAATAGGATCTCACAGGATGTAACCTTTTCTGCGACTTCTTGTATATTCTTTGAAGGCTGATAGAAACAGTCACATTTGACATTTGACTTGGTTTTTTTTCAAAGTCCACTACTGTTGCCACCTGATCACGTCCACATTGCAGACGAGGTGCTTATCTTGAACGAGTCTATTCAAAACTGGCGTCAAAACACAAAGACAGGAAGTGAAGTGATCTGTAACAAAAGGATAGATGAGTAACTTCTAAACATGAATGAATTACATGAAACAAGGGAACATTTAACCTCAGAGCAGGGCAGATCATGACAAATAAATGATTACATAAAACAATCCCTGGTTCAGACCCCCGCTATTTAACTTGTTTTCTCCTTTTCCTGTTCTCCCTTTCTATCGTGGAGAATGACAGGTTGGTGGGCAACCCCCAGAGAGCGTTTAGAGCGAGAGACATGCAGGGTGGAATTAGAGTAGCCAGGGGTTTATTTTTCTAGGTAGAGTTTGCCATAAATATACAAATTATCAACTGAGACGATAATTCCTTCTTTTATGTTACTTTTCTGATTCGGGGTAGTATTGTGCATCTGGCCAGGAGTTCTTCGGGAAATTTGTAGTTGTACCTGTTGTTTTTAATTAAAATGTTAAAATTTTGCCGTCATGGGATGTGGGTTGACGCTGTTTTGTTTTTGGTCCGGTGCGGTGTACTCAGAGAAATGTAATGTGCTTAAATGTCTGAGGAGATTTTTGAGGAGTGAGGTCATAAATTCCTTAATCAGCTGTTCTGGGTTGTCGTCTTGCGTACGCTATGGTAAAAATTTCTCTCTTGTGCTATGTGATTGTAGATCGAGTATGGTTTCTTTCATGTCCTTGTTTTCAGAGGTGAACTGAGACGTGAGGGAAGTAACAAAGTGTTGGAGGGATCTGTTTTTTCCTGTGTGTGGTTATTGGTTCCTGGCTGAATTCAAGGTTTTCACAAAGCTTTCAGCAAGAGCTATTCTTGCACCTAGTCAAGAGAGTTTATTGTCTATACAGAGTAAAATGTCACTGTCCTCAGTACAACATGATTTATCAGGGGAGTTGTGAATGGAGTGGGATAGTCTGCATTTTATGTTCTTTGGTTTGGAAGCGAAGTTGTCCTTGTCTTGGTTTTCGTATCGGCCAAAATCACCCTGGCCGATATCACCTTCTGTTCATACGATACGAATCACCACCTGTATACGTCAATTTAACGTTAACCCCGTTAGTCAAAAAAATGTTTAGTCCGGTCTAAGCCGTGAATGTCCTCAAATCCTGCTAACACCCCTGGTCATGGGACTAAGGACCAACAGATAAGAAAAGATGGAGTGAAATTTAAAGAGACTGTCACACACCAACATATCCTCATCCAAGAGTTTGTATGATATCGTGTGAAAAGTTATTCATTTTTCCTGCAATTTCATATGGAAGTCCAACAACACGTGTCAGTTCATGCATAGTCTTTTCAAAATGAACTCAATCTTCACAGGCAACTACTCGGTTAGGTTTAGGCAAGAAAACCACTTAGGTTTAGGAAAGGCTGGTGGTTTGGATTGAAATGACCACGGAAGTGCTGTTACTGGAGTGCACAAGTTACGTGGCAAATAATTCACCATTGACTTCTCGTTTCGCATGGGGAACTTTTGGTTGAGAGATCATTGTTTGTTGGACCCATCCACCACCGCTCCTGCCGTTTGAGGGCTTTTGCAGTCTTAAACCTTCCTTGTTTATGATTACGGGGCTACAATACTAAATCATATTGTAGGATATCTACGAATGCTGGATGAGACCAGCCACACACACACACACACACACACACACACACACACACACACACACACACACACACACACACACACACACACACGGTTTATAAGGACTTTTTTCCCATACCAGTTCAATCCCTGGTATATGGGGACCCACCTTTTCCTTTCTCGTAGACAAGAGATAACTATTGAACTGGTCCTTATGATAAAGGGAACAAACCTCACTGTTCAGAATTAATTTAAGTCAATTAATTAGTCAAAGAGTCTGGAGATTTGAAGACCTGACATTCTAAAGAACTGTTGGGACGGGGCGGATCCTAACATGATGACTTATGAAGTCATGTTGCACATTTTAGTTTCGCCAGTTCGGGTTTCAGATACCTTGGTGTGAACATAACCCGCAGTCTTGCCTCTCTTCATACAGACAATTTTAACCCCCTGGTTGAAAATATGAAAAATGATCTTTTTAGATGGAGCAACCTGCCCCTGTCACTACCTGGCAGGGTGCAGTCTATAAAAATGAATGTATTCACCAAATGTCTGTACTTGTTTAGATGCTTACCAATATTCATACCAAAATCTTTTTTCCAGTCTATTGATAATATTTTAAACTTTATTTGGGCAGGTAAGTCACCACGAGTGAGCAAGGTCTTTCTCCAACGCCCGAGGGGCATAGGTGTCCTGGCTCTTCCTAAATTTATTTTTTATTATTGTGCAACTAACATTCAAAAAATAGAATTTTGGGTAAATGCCCCTGAGACTGATTGATGCATTTTGGAGGCTCAATCATGCTATTCATCTCCTCTTCCTGTATTGGTATACTCGTCTCTTCCGATAAAACAGTCCAGCCACTCTTCTAACCCAATTGTCCTAACTACTCTTAGAATTTGGATTCAATTTCGTCTTCACTTTAAATTTCTAACAGCTTCTTCTCTGGGTTCGATTAGTAATAATCATCTATTCCCACCTTCTGTAGTGGACAAAACCTTTTCACAGTGGAAAAAAAGAGGACTGAAGTGTTTCAGAGATCTTTATGATGATGACCACTTCTCTAGCTTCAACTCTCTTTGTAAGAGATGTGGCTTGGAACGTTCAAATTTCTTTAGATACTTTCAGGTCCACCACTTTGTAGTGAAACACTTCCCATCATACCCTGACCGCCCCTGCAAAACACTTTGGGAAAGCCTACTGGACACACATCCAACTCAGAAGGGACTGATTTCTAAAGTTTACAACCAGATCATAACTGCAATGGATACCTTTTCTACAATCAACACCAAATGGGAAAGTGAGTTGACAGTGAATTGGTGGGTGGGTGCACTGAGTAGGGTGAACACTTCTACGTTGTGTGCCAGACTTGGTCTCATTCAGTTTAAAGTGGTCCATAGGATGCACTTTAGTAACAGCAGACTAGCTAATATATTCCCAAGTCGTGACCCAGGGTGTAACCGTTGTGAATACCCTCAAGCAGATTTACTACACACCTTTTGGGCGTATCCTAAGCTTGAACATTTCTGGTGCTATGTTTTTGATATTTTAACTATTGTTTTAGGGATCAAAGTACAACCGTGCCCTCTTCTGGCAATCATTGGAATCCCAGCCAAATCCATCCTATATGGTACCAAAGAGAAGGATATTATTGCCTTTACCACTCCTCTGGCACGTCGTAGAATACTTCTTGCTTGACGTAGACATCTTTTAAATGGAAAAATGCTCACTGGGCTGTAACTACTGTGTTTTATCCGCCTTATTTTGTATTATGTTACAATGCTGCATCCTGCTGCGTAACGAGGAGAAAATACGCGAGTGAAAGTGAAATATTTATCTAACTGGCTGCAATGACTTCTGATAATGAAGTTTGAAATATACACATATTCACTTAGCTCCAAGCCAATAATCATGAGCAAACAGCACACTTCTGTCAGCTGCAACTCACTTCAGTGTGTGCTTGGCGTCGCTTTACGCAATTAAAAGGACGAACATCACTGGGCTTAAGTCATATCAGCTGTCACTAATTAAGACGTCTTATTTCTAATGGATCACGTCACTGTCGGGGATAGCAGTCTCTCAACTGAACTTTTATTAATATATCAATAGCGTCATCTATTAACACTAGACTTCAGCTATATTTGTAACTGCGACCTCCATAATTTCAGACATCACCTGTTCGAGTAAGCTCACTTACTCAATCAAAATAACCCACGTTTTCCATATTAAACAGAGAAAAGCAACCATACACCTGTACTCAAGTTTCTCTCTTTCACCAAACTGAGCCTGGCTTAATTACCTTTAACTCATTGTAAAACACATTTTATTTTACGTTTTCATTTGGAAACGACAGAATCAAAACTCACGAAAACTGCCTTGGTTATTGTAATACACTCCTCCACCAATCACTAACTCTGGTTTGGTCAAAATAATCCCGTAATTCACTGAGTTTAATGTGAAAATATATATCGACTCTACATGCAGATTTCTGCCCTTGCCTGACTCTCTCTGCCCGCTGAGAAGCGACTCAGGTGCGACTGCTGATCGAGCGGCCCTCGTTCTTTGGAGGCAGACTATTAATTAGCTAAAATAAAATGACGATTGCTCAAATATATATATCAGTTATTCTCTCATAAGGAACATTACGGCTTGATTCCACTTGGCAAGGCCGGGTCTACCGAACTACCTCAGGTACAGAGCCGGGTCCAGGCTCATGAGGAAGTGGCGAAGTTTGTTTTACAAAGCAACGGAAAGACACCCCTTCACTAAATGCATTTCGTTGTTAATACATTGTTAAAACTTTCACTTACCAGTTTGGTAAAGTTAATTCCAAGTCCGTATTAGCCCACAAAAGATGCTGTAACACCATCCTCCATCATTTATTCACCATGAGGCCGAAAGTTTACCGCAGGTTCAGAAGCCAATCACTGACCAGAATCTCCCTGACTGACTTCGAGAACAGCCAATCAATGACTAAAAAAAATTAAACTTAAAAAAAAAGTGGAGTTGGAAATTACACACTGCGAGCACACACTGGCATACACTACAATTCTGGTAAAACCGAGTTATTGAGACATGCGGAGAAAAAGCGGGAGGACATTAGTCACGTGTTGATAAGTGCTTCCACAGTGCACAACTTGTGAGGACATGCACTTTGTTCTCACAACTCCGGCATGTCCTCACAGCGTAAGTGCATAAACAGGTGAAAAGCCCTCATAATCCAGAGATACCAACGCACACACACACACACGCACACACACACAGATAAGGTAGAGATACAATATAATAACTGACTAAAGGTCATTCAATTCTACAGGACTAGAAGATAACACTGGATTTATTTGTATTAAGTTGCATCCAAGTCCAAAAACTTTCAATGTATAAAAAATGGATAATATGTTCTGTGGCAGGAAGCAGTTGGCTGAAAATGTTTTTCATGCATCAATTATGCATATGTTTTCAGAAGCAATCTCATCTCCTAAATAATGTAGAGAGCTATGTAGAGCTCAGAACAAAATGCTGGTCATGCTACTCCTTTAAAAGGTGAAAGTACCTTATTACTGATTTACAAATACGATGTATCATGATTACTTACTTCACTCGTCTACCAGACAGAAAACTTTAGCCGTATTGACTGAATTAATAGGCTAAATTTGTACAACAAGCAAAAAAATCAACCCTATCCAACAATCTCTCAACAAGAAATACCCAAATATGAAAACAAAGTTTACACTGGCAGTCCTTGGTAGTGGTATAATCATCAATATAATGATTTCCTTTATTAAGAGTTAGGCTTTGGGGTAGCCGAATAATGTGGCAATACATACTATGGAATAAATCAAACACTGACCAACCCAGCAGGGTTCGGTAATGGGTTTGACCCAGCATGTTGGGTTACATTTTCTATCCAAAGATGGGAATAATTAATATGTTGTTGAGTTAAATCTAATAGTGGTTTGAAAAATACAACCCAAATTCTGTGTTGAAACTACTTATTTTATTTCGGTCAACTTCTGGAATAAGAAATGCAATGTTATTGCTACAAGCAAAAAAAAATCAAGTTAAAGCAGTAGTGTTTAATCATGTTGAAAGTACTTGAACAGCATTTGGCCTTTACCACGGTTGTTGCTTTATCAAGGCAAGGCCTCTCTGGACAGATACCTCCCTCTGCACCATGTGGACCACAAGTTGTAAGTTGTGTACCACACTCTATATGCTGTCTATATCCATATCAACATGATGGTACCTCACAGGGGGTAACACAGCCACATCAGCTTAAACTCAAGAAAAGGTTTCTATTTTAGCTTTAAAAATCTTAATGATGGAATTGCTTTGGACAAGACTTCAAATATAGGAGGAAAACAAAGATACGATAGCAGAAAGTCCCAACATCAGTCTCATATGATCATTGACTCTCTTGTAATAGAATAGCATAAAGAAAAATGGTTCACCACAGGTCATCATCTATTTCAGACTAAGTCACTTAATATAATGGGGGAGTTATAGTGTTATTGTTGAAACAACACTATAACGCGGTATCTCAGGAACTCCTTGAGGGATACCCATTAAAAGCATTAACATTCCAGCTAAACTATAGAGGCAAACAAAACATTTCAGTTGACAAAGCTGGGATGTATCACCAGTTTGAACTAAACGCAGCATCCTGTGCCTTTCACTTTATGCAAACTCACAGTTCCATTGCTATATCGCACCAGTTTACACCCCTTAAATATACCTTATATAATCATCAATGCATGTGTAACTTCATGTGACCATCGTGTAATCATCAGAAAAAAAATAATTACGGTTTGGTCAAGAATTTTTTCCTATGACAGCAATGCCAGCAACGATTAAAAAACTTCTGTACAGCGCTGTACAACCTTATGGACATGTTTACATGTGTCTTACCATAGTAAGACAGTGGGCTTTAAGAGGTTAATCCATCCTTGAGCTGACTTATCCTTAGGGGCCACTGTGTCTAGTCCTTGTCGTAGGATGAGCTTACGGTGTATGAATGAGTATGGCCACAATACCTGTGCCCCATACACCCCCCTTCTAACCGATCTTAGTAAAGACCGGGAGTACCCTCTCTGCCGTAGGGCTTTAAAAAGAGTTTGTCGCCCCATCCCTATCCTCTACTCGAGAACAAATACGCTTAAAACGTATCAATTGGGACCTCAGAAGACCTCTAAAAGTGTGCCTAGGATGGAAACTAGACCCGCACAGTAAGGCATGCAAATCTGTGGGTTTGAAATACACCTTTGTATCCAAACGTCCTGTCGAGAGAAAATCGGCGCATTTATATGTAATGACATCCAAGAATTCTACCGCCTTAACCTTAATGGAGGGATGGTGGGCATTTAAAGTCCTAGTGAACTCTTGGAACTCAACCTCCGAGTGAGGCCAAATCCCCCAGATGTCATCCAAATATCGGAAGTAATACAAAGGGATTTTCTCACACTTTGTGCAATTCCGTTTCTTCCCAACCGGCCATGTAAATGTCTGCATAGGCCGGGGCAAACTTTTTCCCCATAGCCGTCCCCTTAAGCTGCAAATAGTACCGACCATTAAACTCAAAGTCATTCCTTGAAAGGCTCAGGTTCAATAATCTAAGAATGTCGTCATCCGGTCGAGATGGGTCTGGATACTGCTGAAAGATTTGCCGAACCGCCTCCATACCCCTATCCGTATCGATATTAGTGTACAGGCTCTCCACATCCATAGTAAACATGAAGCATGGCTCTGTGAGAATCATAGATCATACTTTATCCAAAAAGTTAGATGTTAATGTTTTGAGTTTAGTCACAATGAGTGTGAAAGCAATCACCTGTGAGCATCATATCCAGTGAGTATTCCAGAATAGTTTTAACAAACCAATACAATGATCTAATGAATGATTTTCATCTTTAAATGTTTGAATTCTGCAAAGTGCAAAGTACACCTATAATCAGAGAACATGATTTTAATGTATTTACTATATTCAAATCAATTGTAATGAATACAAAAATAGCTGTTTTTCTTCTTCCATGGCGATGCATTTATCACACGGATGCTCGTTGCAGAGCTGATGGAGAGCTCCTGATGTTGATGGTGTTGATAATTAGACATTACTAATCATTACAGGCTGTTGGAGCAGGATGCTCCTCTGCGTGCCCTGAGCAGGTGTGGCAGTCATGGCTGGCTAGAAGCTCAGTAAATACGAGCACACTCAGAGACGGGGCCCCAGGTTTGTTAGGAAGTGACTTGTGGTCCTTCACACTGGACTAAGCCAGCAATTTACGGTGTGTCTGCACACTCTGCTCTTTTCAGGATTTCTACTGTGTTTTAATGATGTTTCTCCTCATAGTAAACTACCCTTCCCAATCAATCAGCTTAGTGTTTCATGCCAGATCTGGAAAAAAATGTAAACGCCATACAGCCTTTTCCAAGAATATCTGGCAAACTCAAAAGTAACTCTTTTGAGGGGGGAAACAAAACAATGAGTTTAGGTTCAGCCAGGAGACTTCAGAGGAGGGTGACAGAACAAGAAAGCTAAGATATGAGCACATCGATTTGATTTGAAGTCCCTATATTGAGTCACAGAAATGTAAGGGCCACTGAACTGGAATGGTTAGATACACCTGCCATTGCACTGTATACATCCAATTCTTTTTCTATAGAAGTGATGGAAAAAGACCAAACCAGTTACATTCTGTTGCTAACTCTGGTACAAGATGTCTCCTGTATGTGTGACGCATGTGATTAGGGCAGGTACTAGCCTCAGTAACCAAAAAGAAGCAGAGAAACTGTGAGATTCGGCGTTTCCCTTGTTGTAGAGATCAGGATAGATTTCTTTAATAGAAGATAGATATCCCTGATTAAAATCAAGATAGTTAGAATTAGTTGTAGTACCACTGAGATGGTTTCCTTGAATTAAAATTGTTATATGTGATTGCTTTGGAAAAAAACTTTAATAAAACCACAGCCTTACCATTTGTAAGTGGCTGGATCCAAACTGAAGACTCTGTTTTTTTTAGATTAAGTTACCCCTCCTCCCCTGTCCGTTAACCGTGTGATACAGAAGTGACGACCAGAGGAGGGTACTCACCCAGGGTACTCTACCAGGAGTACCCTGGGTGAAGACTTGGCAGTGTTAATCATAAATGGTGAGAAGTTCACAATAGGCAATAGTAAAATATAACAGACGTTCTACATAACTATTCATACTGGGTGAGAGCGCCTAGGGCCTAGCCGTACAAGACTCTCAGGAACACAATAATTCAGAAAATTCTAACGATTTAGCTACAGGGAGAGATTAAAGGCCTACGGTATTGTTCCAACACCTCTGTGAGGAAACTACCCCACGCCGGTCGGACCACCGTGTTAGGTGAGCAAAACTTGTCCCGCTTTCCCCGGGGCAGGATCCGTTCACGCTACAATTGGTACATCAGAAATTGGTTTCATCAGATTATTTTTCTAATAAGTGTCTTGTCTTTTTTCAGAAGGATGAACCTGGAACAGAGCTTGAGAGGTGTGAAATGGTTTTTGACATCAGGGAGGAGGATGGTCTTCAGCCACCACACAACCTTGAAATTGATAATAATGATGTGGTAGTCCTTAAAGCTGCCGCAGATGCATGTGCTATATATTTAGTTTCATCTATGCTCTAAACTTCAGCTATCCAAGTAAACTCAAGTACACTTTTGTTTTCGCTGCATAAAATAATTATGGAGATAGAACCAAAGAAAATGACACGCTGAGAGTGTCAAGCTCTAAATATTGAGCAAATCAAAGACATTTGGATACAGCATGTGTTTTGTTCTGTTTTATAACGTGTATGCAAATACACTCCAGGATAATGGAAGGTAGAGAAACAGACTTTGAAAAATGGTCTCAATTTCCGATCAATGCTCTTATCAGCATTCTTTCTGTTGTATAAGTACTGTGGCACTTATATTTAAACTGAAAATGTGAATATTGCTAAATTGAAACAATTCAGTAGCACTAGTAATAGTTTTTATTTACACTGGTTTATGCACAAAAGACCAACCTTTGTTCAAAGATTGTACGCCAGCAATTGAATGGTATATTTTTACACTTCTTCATGGCTATTACATCGTCTCAGTTGTGCAAGGTAAAATGTATGTGGTTCTGGTTAAATAAATGTTGCATGTGAATAAAAAAAAACTTAAAAAGACCATAATTTACTTATCTTTACACTTTGTTGTGTGTTGATGAACACGTAGCTTTACTGGCTACAAAAATCATTGCATTTTTATTAAGGACATAACAGAAAAGGTGATTCATATTTTAAAAGTACATCACAATTAACATTAAGGTCTTTTGAAGTAAATATTTCTGTTTTTATTTATAGTAAGTAAACTAAATTACACACTGAATGTAACAACATGTTTGAGTATTGTCTTATAATATAGCACATTTAGCTTTTGTTTATAGTAAATGTAACATTTGTCATTCACTACACATTCACTACACTTGCCCTCAATCACCTGCCCCTGGTTTTTCCCTCTGCCCACCCCACACATATATATAATCCCCTGCTTTCCCTGTTCCGGTGCCAGATTATCTTTGTTCTACCCCGTGTGTTCATCGCCTTCCAGCATTATTCTCTCGTGTTAGTTTCTATGGTTTGTGACTTTGCCTTGTTCTCCGTTTTGGGATTTTTGCCTGCTCCCGGTCGGATTTGTTTTCCTTTACGGACTGACTTCCTGTGTATGACTGCTTGGTGCCTAGTACAAGACCTTGCCTTCTACCTCATCTCGTCTCCTGTGTCTATCTCTGCTCTTGAGTCCCTGCTCTGCCCCAGAACCGTTACAGTAAAAGTTTAAGTTATAAAAAAGCAAAATATGCATTAACCTACATTTAGTAACTTTTTTACTATGGACTAATAAAATACATGATTAAGGCGTAATTAACAATGATAATTTGTACTGAAATTTGACTTGAGAATAGTTAATGAAATTGCTAGTGTTTAGTGTTTTACTTTGTTTAGTCTAAAGTAAAACAACTATGCTTGGATGTAATAAATATTGGTGTTAAAAAATGGTGCTTTGTCCGAAGTATCATTTTTTTCAGTATACTCAGTGGTTAGTTTGGTTGAGGTCGAAACTGTGATTTGTACGTCTATATGTTCAGCTTGATATTCTGTGATCCAAATAGGGAATAGTAATTATTAGGAGTCCAATTATGACCTTGCTATTTTCCCTCCTCTATCCAGGTATGACAGTGATGATGCTTCTTCAATGGTTTTAAAGGTTCAGAGAGTCCTCCAGAATTGTGCATTTTGTTGCAAGGTATGATAAAGTTACAATTAGTTTTGCACATGCACATTTGATGCCATTAGGTTACATCCATATTTTAGATCTTTACTTGCTACATCCCAGAGGGCCTTGACAGCTGGACACACATGCACAAGGGTGCGTACTTCCCCACAACCATCCCAGCATAAGCCTGGAAGGGTTTGATCCATTTGACTAATGCCTAAGGTAGGTGATGTGTGCCCTGTGCAGTATTTTCAATTGTAAAATTCTAAATCGTACATATTTGTACTGAGTTGCTCTAAATTCTGCACCACTGAAGTAGGGTAAGTGAGATACTCAGGTCTTGCCCCACTAATTGTGGTATTGTCTTTCACACTTTGACCTATCAGATGTATGTTATGTCCCTGCAAAGGTGTGTTGATCAACAGGTTACCGCCTAAGGATATAGAACAGATTTTTCTATAACGGAAATTAAGGCAGAAAAGTACAAATGTTACCAAAATACGTGTATAAAACTTTAACCACACTAACTAAAAATTGTATCAATGGACTATTGAACCGTGCAATGGGTTTGGGACATATATATAATACAAAATAATACTATTAAGATGCTATAGAAATAGATGTGTTGTGCTCTGTGATTATCTGTCCTTCCAGCTGGTCCCAGTTAGCTTTTGTAATTGTACCTCCACAACCCCATACTAGACTTCTCATTTATATTGCAACACACACACACACACACACACACACAGAGTCACTGACACCTTTTCTGACACACTCTAGAGGTTTAACTGTGATTTACACCACTGCACTCTGCAAATTGTATTCTAAGAAAAGCCTGAGCCATTAAGCCGAGTTCATAATATTCTCACAGATCTCCAATAGTTTACATACAGGACTGATGAGTTACCACCATCCAACACACATGCCACACACACCCAACCTCGCAAATGATTTCCATTATATGGTGTAAATGTCTGTCTGAACTCAAGTCTGTCCTTTCTTCCTTTTTTTTGTCACTTAAGTTTCCTTCTGTTCTTATCACCTCTTCCATTCTCTGTCATGAGCTGGGTACATTTTGAATTGAAAACGTTCTATGGTATATTGGCTACCATCCATTAAAGCATTACAAATAGGTTCAGTCAGGCCGAGCGCAACCAAAGATCACCAAACGATGTCTGTGTTCGAAATCGCATACTAACACGGTACCTACTCAATCAGTATGCAGCGCTTACTGCCTATTAAATAGATGATTGAGTATGATTTCACCAACAGACTTCACACTGAAGAATGCTCAAGCGACGGCACCTTTGTCCTATCTCTGAAAACATCACAGCAAATTTCCTAACAGGCTTTATTTGGATGAACTGACCACATGTTGGGAATCTAGATGGTTACTTTCTTGTATGAAAACATCATACATCATAAAACTTAATAAAGTGTCATATTAACAGCTTTTAGCTCCGCTGAAACTCTCACAAGACTAATGACCGGTCTAAAGGCACCCAGACACAATGCATTGTGGGGCAGTTGAACATGTGCAGTAAGCTCACATCTCATACTCAATAATTCTTGCTAATGTACACTGCTCAAAAAAATCAGATCTCAAAATATTCAAGTTAACTCCTTTAGTGACACACTGATATCTTTATCGTGTAATATATGGAGAACAAAATTACGTAAGAACGGTGAATGGAAACCAAAGTCATGAACCCATTGAGGGTCACACCAAAATCACACCAAAAATCTGAGTGAAAAAGTCACGGCTGATCCAAGAACTCATAATGTGTCTCAGTAGCAGTGGCAGCTGGTGGAAAATGTTCTAGGTAGGGCCATCCAATCAATTTCAGCAAACACCCCAGTATGATTTAATGCAAAAAAAATGAAGGTGTCAAACACGCATTACTACTTTGCAGTTAAATATTTAACATTTATTCCAACAGGAAAAAAAGCAGTAAATAACACTTTGAAAAACACGTCAGGACATCATATTTTTTGTCATCCTCACAGGGAATTCAGTTTAATATATATCATATAATAATATTCAGTATAATATAAAACGCACACATACATATATAGATATAAGCTATGATGAGTTTTCACTGTTAATTTACCATCTCAATTAAATGTTGATGCCTCCATGACCAAGTTAAATGTCCTGGTGTTCTCATGTCTCCTTACTTCCTCATCCCTCACTCCCGTAACTGTCCGTGCTGGATCTGTCCCCGTTGTTTGAAAAAGCTAAATAAGTTATTAGCATGACTGCATCCAGTTAGCCAAACCTGTCTGGTACAACTAGAGAAGCTTCACATGTGCTGCTTCCCTTTCCCTGTCTGCTGTCTGATTGTGAGGTCATGTTGATCTGATATCAGCTCTTTGGCCTGAAGTTTCTCCGCCAAAGTTCTCCTCTCAGACGGGTCTTGGAGGAGCAGTGCTCACACTGGCGCTCGCGCTCGCCTGTAGAGACTTCTCCTGACGAGAACACGCAATTTTGGGCCAAACGAATTTGGCCCCAAACTGAATCTATTTGAAGACGCTAAATTGCGATTGGCTAAATTGTATGTCACTCATTTATATCTTTAATCAGCAATTTAAATTTTATTTATGAACTACTTCATAGACCTGCCGCTTTTGGGCCAAATTTGTTTGGCCCCCCTAGCTGCGCGTTCTGAGACGTGTCGTGCACACAGGCGGAGAGGACGAGCAGGAAAAGCATATATTTTGCGCAGATATAATATTTTACACATATTACTGGGTACATTCCATAGTTCAAAAACACAAATATTGACAATATCGACCAGGCCCCATGGCCCTCTATTGGCCAGCTGCCACTGCTCAGTAGTGTGTATGGCCCCATCGTGCCTGTACACACTACTGACAACGTCTGGGCATGCTTCTAATGAGACGGCAGTTGGTGTCCTTGCGGATCTCCTCCCAGACCTGGATCAGGGCATCAGTGGGCTCCTAGACTTGGCGGCGTCGATGCACCGGTACATAACATTACAGAGGTTCTCAACTGGATTAAGGTCTGGGGAACGTGAAGGCCAGTCACTGGCATCAATGCTTTCGTCATCCTGGAACTTCCTACACACTCTGGCCACATGAGGCCGGGTATTGTCCTGCACCAGCGTAAGGATTTTCTCCAGCAGTCAGGGTACTGTTGGCTAGCACGTGGAGGTTTGGGACCCTCCAAGGATATGCCTCTCCAGACCACCACTGAGCCATGCTGGATGATGTTGCAGGCAGCATAATGTTTATCATGGTGTTTCCAGACTTTCATGTCTGTCACATGTGGTAATTGTGAAGAGAATGGGGGGCCAATGAAGAACCTGCCAGGCATGTCTGTGCTTATAGGAATTAGTAAAAGAAAAAATTAAATTGGGGCGTGATCGGATATATGGATATTACCAGTACTGCTTCTTGTAATAAGCTCTGTACATATTTTAGATACCAAAATAAAATCAATTCTTGAATATGTTTTATTTGTGAGTTTTGTGTGATCTTTAGCGTAGGGGTGCATTATCCTCCATATATCTACAACACTAACCTCCTCCAACATTTGCTGCAAGGCTCTTTTGACAAGGATTCCTCTTTAAAACCAGAACTGTTATCTAGTGTATTGTCCATTACACAGTTCCAGCCACCCTCCACTATCATTAAGACAGCTATATTTAGTCATGGTAGTAAAGATGTATGTATCAATATTAAGAACAGCATATACATTAAGAATAGTTATTTTTACACCATATAAGAGTTCACAAATTAACACATAGCAACCATTCGGGTCAACCTCAAAGTGATTAACAACAAGAGGTCGATATTTATGTATTATATTGCCACACCTCTACTTTTACTATTAAAGGAGGAGGAATACACTTCTCCTTTTTAAGCTTTTTACTGTATGTTCTTTTTCATTTAAACATTGCAGCAGAATTCAATTCAATTCAATTTATTTTTGTATTGCCCAAAATCACAAATTACAAATTTGCCTCAGAGGGCTTTACAATCTGTACACATACAACATCCTCTGTCCCAGGACCCTCACATCGGAACAATAAGAAGCCCCCCCCCCCCCCCCCCAAAAAAAAAAAACTTTAACAGGGAGAACAGAGGAAGAAACCTTAGGTAGAGCAACCGTCAAGTTATGTTGTTAAAATGTGCACTTTCCCCACTTGAGAAGGATCGATGAGTCTACCCGAAGGATTCTAACTGGATTTCACTCAATGACCAAACAACTTTTCTGTTTCCTCCTATTATTTTGATAGGTTCAGCATAGTAGTTAGTTCATCACTAAGCCACTTAGTGTAGCGTTGTCTAGTGTAGCGTAGTGTAGGTAAAAAAAAACTTTAAATAGAAAACAAAACAGAAAACAAAACCCATATTCAATATACAACTCATGTAAACAGGCAAAGCATTCATAGTGGTTTGAGTTATAAAGCACCAGTGCCACATTTTATAATCTTAACATGTCTGGATACATATAAAAGGACATATAGCCAATTCTCACTGCTGCCATAACTTAACACCAGGTAATATTATTATACTTTTTATTTCAGCACAATTAGTGATCAAAAGTGAAGCAGGATGTACTTATTATACCATCAGCAAACAATTAAACTCTTAAACCATCACCATTTACTGTGCTTCCACCTTCATATGATTTACAACCAGATAGAAAACATAACGGGACAATCGATCATAAACAACAACGGTAAGATACGACAAAGGGTTAAATTATCGCCGTATGCATTTGCTACAGATCCCCGTGGCGTAATGCTAACGCTAACCAACTGGTGACGACAGTGATCTTGACGTCATCTACAAAGTCTCTCAGTTGTTGCACAGTTCAACTCTCTTACCGGCTGCCTCTCCGGACTTTTAGACTTGTCAGTCAGAGATCGCAGATCTCCATATCATGCGATCTCTTTTGGTGCGGTGTTGTCCGATTCTGGACCGTATGCGACACGGTGTGTCACTGCGTGTCCCTTTATCTAGACTTCTAGACAGATTTTTTTTCGAATATTAGCATTTAGCTCCAGAGGAAAATTTAAATGGGTGACTGACTTTCTCTCTTTCAGTCTCACTCTAATGTAAAAGCCACACTGAAATAGTCTTTCAACTGATGTAGTTACTTTCAAATAACCTTTGCACATATGGAAATAACATAAAAAGTGTTTCTTCTAAAGGCATATGTTCTTTTGTTTGTCCTGTGTTCTTGAGCCAACACCTTGTGCCCTGCACCCTCAAACAAATGAATAAATGACAAAGTGTGAAGAAAAAAAACAAGGGGGAGAGCTAAGAAAGTTCCATCTGTCTGAATCCTAATGAGGCCTCACAAGCTGCAACTGTGTCTTTCACAACTCCAGAGGTGAAACCGTGAAATCCAAATGGCTGGGGAGACGTCAGAAGGAACTGTTTTTATTTCCACCACTGTAGGGAGGGAGAGGTGGAGAGAAAACAAGCAGAATGTCTCTGTATCTGAGTCCACCTGTATGCCGGGCATGGACTGGACTGTTTTTGGAATCCAACCAAGGGTAAACTATCTCAACAGATGCCTCACTCACACCACCTGCCTGTCATATTCACAGAGAGCAAAGGTCAAGTGGACAGCAGCATTCCAGAACAGCTGCCTCCTGTCCCAGGGAATTTCATTTTCATCATGTGTACTTCTGCTCAATTATAATGAACCACGCATGCTCGCACACCCTATCCTGAAATTCTATTTTCAATACCCATGACTCCCCACAGGCTGCAATCTCAGACCTGATTGTTTGTGTGGGCTGGGTAATTGGTTCTACCTGCACCTGCATGAAAGTATCATCTTTTATCCAAGGCTTGTTATTTCTGATATAAATAATTTCGATAATCTCTCAGGTGTGATGAGAAGCTGACGTTTGACATTAATATTGAACACCTGAGATCTGATTCAGAAGATTACATTTATTTATCATGGACATGTCTGGTTTTGTGTACGCTCAAGCTTAGATTGTCAACAGTTCACAAACAGCTGGTTGGAAGGGAACCAGATCAATGTAATAATGGACATGTGCCAGGTGTTTGACTGGATGTTTCCAGCCAGTTGCTTCCATCCACAAATAAGCACAGTGGGACACCCCCATACATCAACTCCCCCCCCCCCCCCCCACACACACACACACACACACACACACACAAGCCCTTTCCCAGAAATCAGTTAGCCAGTCATGGGTGAACAGAGCCCTTTGAGATTTCCCTCCTGATCCACCAACATGATATTTTCTCAGTAGCCAAATAGAAAAGGGTCTAACCAGCAGTTGTTGGCAAGAGTTTCATTTCTACCTTCCAAAAACGAACGATTCAAACATGAGCCCCAAACTCATACCTGACAAATTGATCAGGATGTTTTCTCGATACATAGTGTACATTGAGACACAAGGATCCACAAGATCCACACGTCCAATGTATTGGACTTGTAATGGTAAATGCACTTGTACTTGTAATATCCATTTTAGCAGCTTTAATGTTAATTAATACGTAGATAAATACTTAATTTTGTTAGGGGCTTAAAGTATTATCCAATGTAATTGGCAGTTTTCCCCCATTGGCATGAAAACTGGCATGAAAACAGCTTTGTTACTGACTCTAGCTGGTTCTGATTCTGATGTACTTTATTGGTTGGATGTGGCACAGTGTGGATGAGAAGTGTGAACGTCCATGTTTGGTACAATCTCCAGATTAAGCCGCCTATAGAACAGAAATAAAAATCGCGAAAAATGTACTACATATTTGGCGCGTCCGGTGGCGACAACTCACACACCATATTACAGCGACGTCCCTAATTTGATTCCAACTGGGGACCTTTGCACTATGTCATACTCCTCTCTCTTGCTCCCCTCATTTCCTGTGTCTCTGCTGGTCATGAGCAAGAATGGAATAAATGACAAAACATTTGAAGTAAAATAAACACAATCACACAAGATAGAAAGGATATATATATAACATTTTAATCTAATTTATATTACTCTCAAACTAGATCCTGCATGCCCCTGTGGGCTGTCTGTAGTTAAACCCCACTCCACTTGAGGTAGAAGTTATCTCACTGGCCTTACACTATGAGAATTTTGAATACAACTTTTTCAAATTAATCTTTTTATAAGATACATCCCTTGTTTTTCCTAAGCCAGGCTGGTTTGGTGTACTCTGATCTGATGTTACAGGAAGCATTCCATCTTATGCTCTAAACCCTGCATGTTCTCATGGCTTCAGCTCCAGATTAGCCGGTACTTAACATATCAAAAGGTGTTGCAGGAGATTTACGTGTCCCAGCAAGCTTATCAACAGTATACTTCATGTTTTTAGATTGGCAACACAGTGTTGGTTGGCTGATGATGTTACCACGATATAATTCCAAACAGAGAGAGGCCTTCATTGTTCAGTGATATAAGATGCATGGAACATGCTCTCATCTAATCTGTGACTATGGGCTGTTCCCAGATCAGAAGATGTCACTGTCAGCCTCATTGCTTTAAACCTGAGTATGATTCAGCCTGGCATCCAGGTCAGCCAAATGAGCCCGGGCTACGGACCCAAACTACAGTATATTTTGAAGACATGATCATCGTGATCATCAGAGCAAAGCATGGATGAGGTGATGGACAGAGCAGACAGCAGGATGGGCTGGTGGTCAGAGAGGGTGTCTTGTAGCATTCATGGGTTTGCTGATCTTGGGTGCTGCAAAGTAGCTGACCCTGTGCTCTGAACCAGTATTGGTTTGTCCGTCTGTAGAAGCAATGCAACATGGCGGACTCCGGGGAACAACCCGCTCCCTACGTAGAGAAAATGGCCTTTTCTAATCACTACGATTCTTAGTTTCAGGTCATTACACACTAATGTAAAAATAGACAGTGATAATTATCTTTTGACAGTATAGAGTCAGTATATAGTAGTATATATGGCATCATACCAGCAGCATTACTACATTTCAATGTCTTTATCTGTAGGACATGTCACAGGCATGAACAAAATAATCTGTAACTCAGTGCGGTGCTGTCCTTGAGACTTGATTAGACACAAGTGAAAGGTAAAGAAAGACATTTTATTTCTCTGTTGGTTTTTTTCCATAATGTTAGACACATATTGTTAAAATCTGAGTCTGTCACTGACAAAAACAAGCACTTTTAGAGGACATATTGACAGTAAGGAATTGTGATTACATTGCAGCCTGTCTTGTGGCTGCTGTCTGCAGTGATCACCCCATTAGTCACTAAGACATTAAAACATGGGAAAATAGGGTCCAGGTTGAAACATAAATAAGTTTACCTTTAAGTAATGTGTACATATGGCTGCTTTATTATATATAAACAATATTTCCTCTTCTTGAGATTACTTTCAGAAAGAATAATAATCTGAGAATTTGTACAATATGCATTGGTTCCAGAACCAATATCATGGAATTACACTGTAAAGTAATGCTCTAGAACAGGGGTATTCAATTCAAATTCCAAAAGGTCCAGATTGAAAAAATCTCCTCGTGCAAAGGTCCGGAAAATTACAATAATATCTAACTTGCGCTATTTAGTGCCATATATATATATATATATATATATATATATATATATATATATATATATATATATATATATATATATATATATATATGACATAACTGAAAACCTTCAAAAAATTTGCATCTTAAGAGAAAATGGTGCATAGTTACAAAATCATTTCATCTCAGGTTGATAGCAGACCACCTCAAGGTGTCACTCAGAGAGAACCAGGACATTCTGATGTAGCATTCCAAAATTAAAGCCCTTCAAAATCGCATGCATGAGCTAACTTCAAATCACATTCATGAGACAATTTGTCTAATTTCAGATTAGAGTGACACCTTGAGGTGGTCTGCTATTAACCCGAGGTGAAATGATTTCGTAACTATGCACCATTTCCTCTTAATAATCGTCACAGTCTCTGAACATATGAGACACAGTGGTTTTAAACTGAGTCAGGAAACGTGTCAGAATACCCATATTTGATTGACTGAGCTGCATCATGTGATGTGATGTACAATGCATGTAATTGGTCGGTTTGTTTCCTGGCCCACTGACCAAGTGCCGTAAAGGCTAGAAAAGCTGCGCCGGTTAAAATATAGGCCCTCCGTCAAAATGTAATAACTCTCAATTATCTATCGGTTTTAGTTCCAGGGTCCGGATACAACGGCGTCCGGATCCGGACTGTGGTCCGCCTATTAGTGACCCCTGCTCTAGAAACAAATTAAAATCTGAAAATGCCTTTCTTTGTGTCAGAGGTTGGCAAAGATGCCATGTTATTAAATCAACCAAACCACAAAGGTACTAAGAAAATATTTTTAAAAGTCTCTTCAAATATGCCAATTCTCAACATTAACAACTCATGTATCCCAGTCTCCCACTCTGATAGTCATACAGCAACCACTTTCAGCTGCCTACTAGTGCAGTGAGGATGACAGACCGACAGTTACCTGTGTCTCCATGGGGCTTTTGTTGCCAGCAGCACAAGGTTTTTGGACAATAAAACTATAATTCTTTACAAACAGATGCCTTAGGCAATGAAGCCAAGTGGCAACTCCAGTCATAATGAATCAAGCATTAAGCAATTTATTCTATGTATAAATATGTGTCCAGTAGACAGATAATGTGCCATATTTCCCAACGTGACAGTTAAAGCCACTTCCAATGAAAAAGCCTCCTTTTGAGCTGCTGTAATTTACATGCATAATATAATGTAATGTTTAATTCTACTAGGATCATTAAGGATGGTAAATTATTCAGCCAATCTGCCAGAAGTACTTTAAATCACATTAACTTGATTCAAACAGCAGGAAAAGGAACCCTATTACACACATTAAGGCCAAGGTGATGCAATCATATGCAGTAAATATAGTTAATAGAGTAAACATTCACTCACAACAAGCCATAGGTTATTAACAAGAGTTATAAAAACACCTAAATTGCCACTGACAGGAAGGCCTTACATGATTGCCTCACTTTAAATCTGATCTGGATTGAACAAAAAATAAAACTGCTTTTTATAAAAGCCAGTAAAATAGGTATAGCAAAAATCAGATGTGTGATCTAATTCATTTTAATTTAATGCACCACCTTACAAGCATGCAAAAACACAATTTGCAATGCATGCTGGGAAACACCACAGAGGTGTTTCAGTGGAGGACATCTGACTGGCTGCCTCTTGGTCTAACACTTCAACATTTGTGCAGTCATATCTTAGAAAAGGACTGCTAAATCTGTGTCTCACTCAGTGCTTGTCTGGGGAGGCTCCATCTGCAGCAGACTGCCTTTTTTGGTACACCCAGCTTTGGGCCCAGCTGGGAGTACATCTCATCCCAATGGCCTTTGTCTTAGGTGTTAACCAATAGTGAGAACCGAGAAAGACGGAACACACACAATATAGAAATAGTAGCTACCTGAATGTAACTCCAGAGTTTGTTTCTAGCCCTCTAACTACTAGTTTAGCTCGTCCCAGAGAGAGTTGCTGAGTTTTAAGGGAGACAATCAATGCAGACATTAGGATTTAAATAGAGGGCAGATGGTGCATGTGCACTACCCCCTTTTTTGGCGGTGAGTACATGTGATTTTTCTCAGGTGCAGAGGTGGAGCCTTAAGACCAATAAACCAATAGCGAAGCCAGTTAGAGGTTGGAGCACATACTCAAAGAACTGTTGTTATATCCAGGTAGCTGCACTGCTGACTGTTAGTTATTAGAGTAGAGCTTCTGAGGTTAGGTCTGCCAACAGGGGTGACTGCGCTAGCTAGCTAATGCTGATTTTTGTTTCATTTGTGGTCTGAAAAAAGAGTAAATCAGTACATCCATACGATACGTACTCATTGTAAAGAAATACAAATTCATGTGTTATAATACAGATCAAAAGTTATCTTATGAATGCTATGTGAGGACATTGTTATGGAGACTGAATAGCTTGCTAGAAGCTAGCTAGCTTTGTTAATGAAGGTCATGTTTTGAAGGAGCCAATACAACCACATCGTCTGCAAAAAGCAGAGATGCGATCCTGAGGTCCCCAAACCGGACACTCTCCTCCACCCAGCTGCGCCTTGAAATCCTGTCCATGAAAATCACAAACAGGATTGGTGACAAGGGAAAACTCTGGCGGAGTCCAACACACACTTGAAACATGTTTGACTTTGTGCAGAGTATCTAGACACAGTTCTCACTTTGATCATACAAGGACCAGATGGCTCGTAGCAACGATCCAGGTACCTTTTATTCCTGCAGTAACCCCCACAGGACTCCCAATGGGACACGGATGTAGGCCTTCTCCAAGTCGACAAAACACATGTAGACTGGACGGGCAAACTCTCATGACCCCTCCAACAGACCTGCAAGGGTAAAGAGCTGGTCCACTGTTCCATGACCAGGACAGAATCCGCATTGCTCCTCCTGGATCTGAGATTTGACAATCTGTCGGAGCCTTCTTTCTTGAGCAGTGTGATACCCCGATAATTGGAGCACACTTTCCAGTCCACCACTTTCCGGTCCACCTTTTTGAAAATGGGAACCACCACATTGGTCTGTCACTCCACAGCTACTGTCCCCAACCTTGAAGAGGCGTGTCAGTCAAAACAGCCCAACAATGTCCAAAGCCTTCAGAATCTCATTCAGCCATGGCATGTTGTCGCTGAGGAGCTTTTTGACCACCTCAACAACCTCTGCCAGGAATATGGATCAGTCTTCCCTCGAGTCTTCAAACTCTGCCTCCTCAACTGAGGACGTGTTGGTCGGGTTCAGGAGTTCCTCAAAGTGTTTTTGTCTTTTTTTGTTTTTGTCTTTCCACCGCTCAACAATATCCCCAGTCCGGGTCAGCAGTTCTCCTCCCCTGCTGAACACAGCCTGAGCCAAGCCCTGCTTTCCAATTGTTGGAAACTATTGTCCAATAGTTTGCCACAGCTCCTAGCAGCCGCCAAGGTTTTGAACATGGCCCACCAAGTACACTTATGAACCGCCCTGTGCTTGAACATGGTGTTTGTTATGGCCATTTCCTCACTAGCACAGAAGTCCAACAAAGAACCACTTGGGTTCACATCCCAATCACCCCCCTCCAGGTTTCTCCATTATTACCCACATAAGCGTTGAGGTCCACCAGCATGACTATAGAGTCCCTAGTCTGTGGCCTTTCCAAAATGCCCCCCAGAGACTCCAGTAAGGCCAGGTACTCTGAACTGCTGTTCAGTACATAGACACAAACAAAAGTAAAAGACTTTCCCTCAGTGACTTGCAGTCGCCCAGAGGCAACCCTCTCTTTCCCCGGGGAAAGCTTCATCACAGTGGCGCTTGTGAGTATCCCCACAACCGCCCGGCGCCTCTCACCCTGGGCAACTCCGGAAAAGGATAGGGGTGAAGTGATCCTTTAAGTAAACGTAGCAGAGTAAATTTAAGTCCATGCTACCCACGTCTGAATAAGACCTACAATTTAATCTGGTGAGACAAACTGCCAACAAATAAATAACACATTCCTCCCTAATCATTTCACTGCTCAATTACTATTCCTGCTTTTACTCTTGCCAAGATATCATCTAATTACACACAGCCCCATATGATTGACTTTATCACGGCTACAGAATTTGAGATTTTTTTTTATTAAATGTGCTCACATTCTATTACAGAGACGCTGCCGGAAAACTGGTGGAGAATTGAAAGTACGTACACAGGAGATACTATTCCCTCTCTATCTCAGTCAGAGTATGTTTTCTGTAAGCAATTAACTGATCACATGAGAAATTATTTCTTTGAAAAATCCAATCGGAATTGGCTTGTGAAATTATAATTACCGTCTTTCCACTTCAAATGCTGATTAATCTACTGTCTCTATTGTGGTGATTTGACAAATATTACAGTCGGTGCAATTTAGAGTCAATAATTAACCTGAGTGGGAGGTGGTTTTAGGCTGCCGCTATCTTGTGTTGTTGGACCAGAAGTGATATGAGAAGATGGAACTAAGTACAACTGAATGCTGAATAAGACATTCTTAGGCAACCAATGTTGCAATTAACGGTAACACTTTACTACATGCTATGAAGCATTAGTTAAGTATGAGTAAACACTTAATTCATCAATTATAAAGCATTGTTCCTACATTAACACTCATTAGTATGCAATTTATAACAGTTATAAATGTTTTATTATTGATTAATAAGCTTGTCTATTATGTGTTTAATGATTGTGTTTTCATACTTTATAAATGATGGATTCCTCATTTGTAAATTAAGTATTATATATATATATATATATATATATATATATATATATATATAACCAATTATTAAGGAGTTGTAGATGATTAATAACATCATTTTTAAAGTGCATTTATCTATATAATGATTTAGATATGCACTAATGGTTAATGTTAATATGCTTTATTAATGCGTTATGCATAGATATTCCTCACTTTAGATGAGGTCACACAAAATACTTAACTAATGATTAGTAACTACCTGAATTAATCATGAATTGCAGTATTAATACACATTTATAAAGCATACATTAACATAGTGATCAAAAGGTAACCACGACTTACATCATACCCTGCTTTATGGTCTATTTTACTCTAAATGTGACCATGATTTACTAATTGAACATGAACATCATATAATGATATGTTCTATAGAACATAGAACATTGACCATAGAACATAGACTATAGAACATGGAACAGACTATAGAACATAGACCATAGACCATGGACCATGAAACATAGACCATATAACATTAACACAGAACATTATATTTACTAATTGAACATCATACTGTATTGAAGAAGACCTATAAAGTAGCAATGGCGACCATACACTCAAATTTTCAATTTTTACTGAGATGCTAAATCAAGTGAGAAGTAAGGTCATTTTTTCATAGATCTCTATAGAATTGGATTTTGCTATTGGAAAGAAAAAAAAAGTGCCAATTATGTTATGATGATTTTTAGATCAAAAGTACAACACAGAACACCAATTAAATAATACAATGTAAAAATTATGAAATGCTTAAGTCTGAAGAAACTGTGTTTCTACTTAGCAGTTTGCTCTGGTACCTGCTGAAGCTGAAAATGTAGGTCACTACCCACAATCCCTGCTTTCCTGTGTGCTGCATTTGGGTTCATACACTGTCAGTTACACATTGATCCGTAGATGGGGGCCAGAACATATTTATATTGAGATGAAAATAGATTACACACACAAAAGACAAGATAGTCTTGGAATTCTGAAATCACTGTGTATCTATGGTATTTGCCGGTCTGACTTTGGAATTTTTTTCTTCCTTTGATCTGCCGGTACTCTGTTGGGAGCCTCAGGCTGATAGAAAACCTTTTACAAATCACTCAGTGACCTTCTTAGCACGTCGCCCCCCCCCTCCACTGGGGAACAGTGAGTCCCCAAGATACCAAATGGACACAGTTGAGGAAATGACCTCAGAGCTCCCTGGGAAAATAGCAGTGCCTACAATGCCACTTTCTGCACTACGCGTTGACTTCTTAAGATAGCCCTTCTACTGACATTCATCAGGTGGACACAAACACAAGTCAAACACAGTACATTACAATGTAAAATGTAATGTATTACAAGTATGTCACTTAAAAAGGAGTCAAATAATGATGAACAAGAATAAAGAAACATAGTAGATGAACATGGATGAAGTAATAGATTGAAGTGGTGATGGACATGAAGTAAGACTAATTTGGTGGTTCTGCGTCACAAGGTCAATATTAAGGAGTGTGACATTTCCCTCCCGCTCTACCTGTTGCCTTTCAAATGATGCAATGGGAGTGTTTTCTTTCACTATTTACTTGAATGAATTCTAAACATTTCTACGCGTGCAGTGATGTCACTGCAGCAAATAATGTGGGACATTTCAGCAGCAAAGCTACAAGCTGTAGTTATAAATGTGACGGAGCAAACCGAACTTTAATCTTGCGGGTAAAACACACAGGGACCTATTGAAGATAAAAAATATAGTTGAAAATTAAAAAAATGGATTGATCAATAGGAGACATGACTGTAAACTCACATCTGATCCAGTAATAATGTTTTGGGTGATTTAAAAGTTAAAGTGGCTTTGTTACAACTACTTTAACAAATGTAGTAAAGTTATACCTTCACTGAAATGTTGAGAAAACACGTCCACTGTAGTGTTTAAAAATGTCACTTTCAAACTACATTCAATAGCTGCACCGCAATCCTGCTCACTCATACTCATAAATATTTACATATAATCTGGAATCTGATAGGAATTATTTTCCATCACTGACAGCTGACAACTGTGTGCATAGACATTGTTTTATATTTATATAAAAAAAAAACTCCCACTCGCAAAAAGAAGCACATGCAGAGGTTTCATTTTGAGCCGAGGAAGACTTGACTCTGTAATGTTTTAACAGGAGTGCAAAAAAAATGCAATAACTTTAGATTTTCCAGAGTAACAATCTAATATCTGGCCAGGATATAAATTCTACAGACAGGAAACCTCTGATAATTATTGTGCTGCGATACGTGCTTTGATACGGACTGAATGAATGAGGAAATTAAACTGTGTGTCTGTCTCTGTCAGAGGGAGTAGACAGAGAGAAACTCAGGGTTTGTTGGAGAAAACCTTCCAGTGAGCAGGTTAGGTTCACAGAGTCACTTACCATGGTAACAGACTCCTTCTGGAACTGAAAACCCAGAGTTTCCCTCAACTCAGGGATCACTAACTCAGAGTTTTCACTAAACCTACTTCCTGAAACAGGGACCTGGTGGATTGCACTTAAACTTACACACAGAAACATAGAAGGTTGCTGTCCCTTACGTCTTGCTACAATGTTCATCTTGCCCCAATATCATCCAGCTTGTTGCCCAAGGACTGTTGTTGTGATTGATGATGTTAAAACGAGCACTGATCCAAAATCACAGTAGATTGAGAGTGAAATGTAAGCCAATTTGTATGTGTTTGTCATAGGTCGGGCATGTTGGTGCAGAAAGATAAGTAGGGACATAAAAACACAGACTAACAGGCAAAGCAGCGTCCCGACATGGGCCGCCATCTTGGTTGACTCTAGCTGATGTTCTCCAATTGGACAAAACCTTGCTCTGTGGTTGACATGAGTTAGCAGGGTACTTTGACCCAGTTATGTAAATCACAAAATGCAGTTAAAAACACAAGAAATATTCAAACCAAATAATTGCTTTGTAACACTGCATGTGCGCATAACTGTGTTAATCACACTCAACCAAGTTGAAACACAAAGCAAGCCTGCAAAATCAGTATGAACTCTGAACTAAAAAAGGGTGGAGGCTGGGGTGGAGGAGGCAAAGCTTTGCCAGCAGTACGGTCTGTAACAGCGTAGGTGTAGAAAGGGTCACTGAGGAGGGAGTCATATTTAAATAAACCTCCTTGAAGTGAGAGTGGGCTGTGATTGATGTGAAGCTGATGATTCAATCGGCTGGCTGTCAGCTGGTTACAGTGGGGGCGTATGACTTCCGTGTCCTGCATGAACTAACGCAATGCTTCATTATTGTCTGAAGAGTCACCGGTAAAAGTTGTCTGTAAGCTAACTAAGGATGGGCCTATGCTACACATTTCAAAAATGTGTCACAAACACGGGGGCCACTCAGAAAGTCCGCCTAATTGGAGCATGTTGATTTTCAAGTTAGGATTCTCTTTCTGTGCATCATTAAAAAGGGTGACATGAAGTTAAAAAGTAAAATTGAGTTAATTGCAAGAAAAATGTGGAAGAAATGTGATGAGGGTGTTAATTACTACTGCTAGATTTGAATGAGTAAGTGCTGCCTCAGGAGACCAGAGTCAAGGTCACCACTCCTTTAATCAACAACACGGAGATCAGCCTGCTGCTGCTACACCTGCTCAGACTACACTCACTGAGACAGAGGGAGAAAATGTTATTAATGATGTACTCATGCACACACACACACACACACACAGACACACACACACACACACACACACACACACACACACACACACACCTGCTAGTTCGTCATATAGTACGGAATAATCAATGAGGACGCAGGTTTGATCCCAGACTCTAATTACCTTCTTGTTGCGATCTTTCTCAGCCCAGAAGATACAAGCCATAGTCGGTGTGTGTGTGTGTGTGTGTGTGTGTGTGTGTGTGTGTGTGTGTGTGTGTGTGTGTGTGTGTATTTATATGGATATGTAGCATGTGTGTTTATGTGCTTGTCATCCATAAAGATCTTTAATTGGACCCCACTTTCCGTTTCTATTTGCATAGAAATGAAGTAAATTATGCAGTGGCTGCCTCTCCCCATTAGATGATACGGTGCAGTTAATTAGGGCTAAATACATGAATAAGTAAGTTAACAATGTAAATATACTGCAAGACCAGGTCCCTACTGTACTTCCATGAAATGGAAACAGTCTCTGAGATCACTAGTTAATTATATGGTAGATTACCTTCAGTCAAAAAGTAACGCAGCAGCTGGGAAATGAGGGCGGCAGCCAGGTTAAGAAGCTTCACAAAGATCAACTTTTTTAAGTGGGAACAGTTTCACAGCTCTGTCACGATTCCAGCTCATCTTTAAATTTAACTGCAAGCTAATTAAAGACAGTTAGATTTGAGTGACTGACAGAAGTGTCAGAATTTGAGCCAAACCATCTTACGAGAAGTGGAAAGAGTTGTTTAGGGTGTCCCAGGTTCCCCAAGTAAAAGTTGGGTTCATTTTCTAACAGACAGTGTTTCTTCCTTTTTTATGCCAGGTCCATTCTCCTAAACTGTGATATCTCAGGAATGCCTGGAGGGAATTTCTTCAAATTTGGCACAAACGTCCACTTGGACTCAAGAATGAACTGATGAGAATTTGGTAGCACCATATTAACCCACTGAGCACTGCGCTCCCACAATGCAGAGTTACTCGTCTCCAAAACAAAAGCAGGATGGAGCCAGAGCCGTCAGCTACCGAGCTCCTCTTCTGCCGACACACTCATCACATTAAACATGGTGGTGCCTGACACCCACTGCTACTACTATTACTATTATTATACGTTCAATTTATATTACTATTACTGCTACTACCACCAGTTTTATTATCATTATTCTATTAGATTCACTGCTGCTGTTATTATTATTAGTAATCATTACATTTCTTTATTATTTTAATTTTTTTTCACTGAAACACATTTTTGGCCGTAGCGAAACATGCTGATTTATTTCAACTGATGACATTTTGGACAGACATGGATGTCAACTGCAACATGACTGTTTGGCAGAGGCAAACAACTGCAAGGTAGTAATTATTTAATTTTAATTTTAAATGAGCTGCTCCTAACTATTCTTTTTCCTCCTCCTACCCATCCATCCCCAGCCCCCAATCACTGCCTCTGCACAAACTAATAGGGACTACTGTGTACTACGGCTGTCCGTGTGTTACTTGGGTTGTGAAACGTTGCGGCTGTTGGCTCCTGGTCGGATGCTTCAACTTGATATGTCATTTCAAACACGTACTAGTTCAATTTGCATAAAATGTGAAAGTTTTTCCATTAGAATCTGTGCCGTTTAGTTCATACAACTCCTTCAAATATTAATATGAACTGGCTCCAACAGTACCGGTGGCTGTTGTCTGAATTGCCATGTTGCCAGTAGCCACTGGCACTAAACGCGTTTCCTTTCGGTTAGTCTGCGTATATAGCTAACCATCTACGCAGGGTGGTCTGAGAGCTATCCGGTGTGGAGATGCGCTGTAGGGCAAGAGAGAAGTGAGAAATTATGACATTTACATTATATATACAGTATATAAATATATATATATATATATATATATATACACAGTATATAAATAAATATATATATATATATATATATATATATATATATATATATATATATATATATATATATATATATATATATATATATATATATATTATATGGTCAAAGACAGTCCAAAGATATTACAAACATGAACCCAAATTCAAAAACTACAGTGCTAAAACTCAATTTGGGATGTTGTCAAGTATAAAGTGCTCCAGAGACAATGAGTTGGGAGATATGTTGAGATGAAACTCAGAACACCATGGGGAAAGTTGTATGATTTCTTTTCTGTTTCACAACTGACAACTGTCAGACATCCGTATTTGCAGTACTACCATAGGCAAAGGTAACCACAGATTTAACGTCACCACTGCGCCCAACAGTCAACTTCAACTTGAACCTTGTGACCTCTCAGTGGACAATCAATGAGATGACAGCTCTTCATGATGTGACCTAACGGCCCACGGTAACTAACAAAAAGGAGAGAAAAGGTGTCATGCTCCCTAATTCTTCTTGATTGACTTGCTTCTGAAGGAAGATAATTGCCAGCCACATTTAGTGTTAAATTTAATTAACTTTCTTTGCACTTTTTACCTGTTACCCGGCGCACGTTGTTGATGAAACCTACTCTTCACTTCCCCTCTGCATTGTGCTCTATTGTGTTAACCTGGAAGTTAAGTACATACCTTGGACTTGTGCCATTTACAGTGACAAGTTTAAGAAACAGTAGTCCAGACTTTCTCCCTCACCGCTATGGTTTCCTACTTCTTTATTCCTTTAATAGCTCACAGAAACCTTTCGTGTTGTCTGACAAATAACTTGCTGGCATCAAATCCCCATCAGAGGCCCCATAACTTAAAGCTCCCACACACGTCTGTTGTTATAGACTAGACACTCAATCATTGGAATACACTTTCACTCAACACAGCTACTGGTCCATTTATTATAGCGGGATAAACATGCACAGACAGCGCTAAGTGCATAATCCATTAAAAAGAGAAAGTGTAGGAAGAAGAGTATTTTCCATCAGGCTTAAAAAACAGCTCTCAACTCTCTCTTAAGACTGGAAAAAAAAGGTAAGTGTTTGTGTGATTTACACATTGAGCTGCTGTCATGGAGACAGTAGAAGCCCTGGGAAGGCATCAAACTGAATTTAGTTTGTCACAAGCCAAAGAATCATCAGGTCAATTTCCAGGCGTAGAAGAGAAAGTTCTGCCAAAAATACGCTGAACAAAGCAACCTTAAAAAAGCTACATAATACGATAGGGAGCATTTCCACTGCCTCTCAACATGGCCTGAGCTGGTGCCTCGCAGCTAAAGGTGCTAACAGCGCTAACAGTACAAACTATAGCAAATGTGTTCACCTTTGGGGGAACCGAAGGGTGGGCTGTATAGCCAACGTATGAGAGCAGTGCAGAGCGGCGACCGTAAGCTAACCAGTGGGGCACGTTCACATGCACTAATATGCACAAACAGCAGGCGGCTGGCCGGCTATGAGAACAAAGCGAGGAAGCTCTAATAACAACACACACAGAGGGAGAGAGACTTCATTCTCTGATCAGCTAGACATTACTCCTCCATATCTCTATATAGTATATAGTTGTTTCTACCATAGTAATGCTCTAAATCCTGTATGTTCCACCTATAAATGCATCATCAGTTGTCAACAAGACATCCTAAAGTGTCTTGAAGGTCTTCAGCATGATCAGATTCTCTTTATACCCCAAAAACTGTATTAGTATTGAAATTACTGCCAACATTTTTTGGCTTGCACCCTCCGGGCGTTCACATTAAAGACCTCTCCATCTCAAAGTCACAGGCTGGACTTCAGTTCCAGTAAGTACCAGCTGCACATATTATTTTTCTATATCAACAATAGATCATCATCTGTAAACAAATATAGAATTGTTAAATAGATGATGAATGATTAAATAGATTTTCAACCACCTAATCAAGTGAAACCGTTGTCATATTTCTCTAGTTGCCAAATCTACCATGCCACTAGTGTGTCTCCTTCAAAAATCTAATTTATTCTCCTGTGTCTATTGGGCCCACTCGTCAGCCCTTTGTTACATCTAATGACCATGTTACACTTGACACATCTCAAGACTTTAAATTACACCAGGGAGAAGGTCTGTTACACTTAAACACCAGAAGCCTTCTCCCAAAAACTGACTATATCCATAATTTGTTACATGACAACTCCAAGATGTCCTCGTTGTGGCTGAAACATGTCTCTCTCAGAAGAGCTCAAATAATGACATTACGATAGATGGAAAACATGTTTTTAGGTGCAATAAAATAAGTAAGAGTTTTCAGCTATGTAAAAGACACTGTGCACGAAATAACCTCCTACTCAGATCTCATAAATATGAATATATTGTGCTGGTGCCCTGTCCTTGCCATTTTTTGGTATGCATCGCACCCATGAGCATATTTTGATGCTTTTGAGGACATTGCAAAGGTCCAATCTCTGTATGTTTCCTCTGAGCTATTAGAAATGGGGATCTTAACCTGGACTAGCTCTCTGACAGCTCTAACACTGTTCCAGCTCATAGACAAACCCACTAGCAGCTGCAGTTTCAGTCATGGGTAACATTGATACCTCTCTGGATAAAAACTATGTTGTGCTGCCCTCTCAATTGACCTCTCAAACCATTTGATACCGTTGATCCCAAACTACAGTCCCTAGGTCTGAATGAACCTCACAGAGAGAACTCTGTGGCTCTGTGGAACGCTGTGGCTGATGGTACTCAGTCAAGCTTACCATCGCAAAATGGGTTTCCACAGGGTCCATCATTGGTCCATTGCTGTTTACATTATACATAAATAACGTCTATGCCCCAGGCTCCGCTCCAGCCCAGGTCCTGACTCGTCTTTTACAATTGTCAATCATTAATCACAGAAAAGTTTGAAATGCAGAAAAGACCAAGACGATGGTATTGTCCACCTCCACTAGTGAAACTAAATGTCCTGCCATTGAAACTCTAAACGGCACTCACATCACTCTCATCAGTCAAGATTCATATTCAGCATTTGTTCGAAAAGCTTTATTTACTGATGTTTTTTTATGACTCTGGCATTGTTTTTGACTTCTGTTATTCTGTGGTTGTAGTGTTTGCTGAAAGTCTCTTGGAAAAGAGATCCGTACCACAATGGGACCTCCTGATAGAATACAAATGAAAGGAAAAAAAAAAGGAAAAACACAAATACAACTCCAAATAAATGTTGTGTTGCTTTGTGTCGGGTGGATATGTAACCGTTTGTTCACATGCTAGCTAGCTCTAGTTTACATATGTAATTATGTGTCAGTGTTGTGTTTACAGCTGGCTCTGCTTCCCAAAGAGAATCATTACTGCAGCTTTAACCAAATATGTTCAGTGTCCTAAGCTTAAATAAAGTACTGCTGGTGTGTCTTCTTCTCACTCATGTGTGTAATTAATATGCACATCGATATATTCTTCTTACCATTGTTTTTGTCATGACCACTTTCGCACAGAAGGTGAATAATACTCATTTAAAAAAGCAACACTTATTCAGAACAACGTTGATTTTTCTGAGCTTTCCCACCTTGAATAAAGGCATCAACCAATCATAGTGAGTATTTTCCAGAACTTTAAAACTGGGAGGATGAACTGGCGCATTTGTGCCCAGGCTGTCACCAAGCTGTCTGCCATTTTTTGTTGGTTTATTTAGTTTCTCACCTCTTCTCTTGTTTCAGATCACTTCACTTCCTGCCTTTGTGTGTTTTCCCGCCAGTTTTGATTGTCTGCCCCGCCCCTGTTCAGTTTCACCTGTCCCCCGATAGCCCTGCAATCACCAGTAACTCGTACTTACCTGTTCTCACATGTCCACAAGTCATTTGCTTTGTTTTTGTTGGACCTCTTAATTAATCAATGGAGCAATAAACGACATTGTGACAGTGTGTGTTGTTATCAGAGCTCCTCCTTGTTTTGTTCACATAGCCGGCCGTCCGCGTCCCTTTTAGTGATCGATAGTGCATGTGAGCGTGCCTTTTAGTGCACGTTAGTGCTTTGAGCATGCCATTTAGTGCACCTTAATGCATGTTAGTGCATGTGAGCCAGAACCAATTAAAATGCTCAAAGTCTTTTATTTTCATAGAATCTTTATGTACATGCAGTCTGTTACTGATGAAGAGTTTTGTCTAGTGTACATGCAGTCTGTTACTGATGAAGAGTTTTGTCTAGTGTACATGCAGTCTGTTACTGATGAAGAGTTTTGTCTAGTCTACATGCAGTCCTGTTACTGATGAACAGTTTTGTCTAGTGTACATGCAGTCCTGTTACTGATGAACAGTTTTGTCTAGTGTACATGCAGTCTGTTACTGATGAACAGTTTTGTCTAGTGTACATGCAGTCTGTTACTGATGAACAGTTTTGTCTAGTGTACATGCAGTCTGTTACTGATGAAGAGTGTTGTCTAGTCTACATGCAGTCTGTTACTGATGAAGAGTTTTGTCTAGTGTACATGCAGTCTGTTACTGATGAACAATTTTGTCTAGTGTACATGCAGTCTGTTACTGATGAAGAGTTTTGTCTAGTCTACATGCAGTCTGTTACTGATGAAGAGTTTTGTCTAGTGTACATGCAGTCTGTTACTGATGAAGAGTGTTGTCTAGTCTACATGCAGTCTGTTACTGATGAAGAGTTTTGTCTAGTGTACATGCAGTCTGTTAGTGATGAACAATTTTGTCTAGTGTACATGCAGTCTGTTACTGATGAACAGTTTTGTCTAGTCTACATGCAGTCTGTTACTGATGAAGAGTTTTGTCTAGTGTACATGCAGTCCTGTTACTGATGAAGAGTTTTGTCTCGTGTACATGCAGTCTGTTACTGATGAACAGTTTTGTCTAGTGTACATGCAGTCCTGTTACTGATGAAGAGTTTTGTCTAATGTACATACAGTCTGTTACTGATGAACAGTTTTGTCTAGTGTACATGCAGTCTGTTACTGATGAAGAGTTTTGTCTAGTCTACATGCAGTCTGTTACGATGAACAATTTTGTCTAGTGTACATGCAGTCTGTTACTGATGAACAGTTTTGTCTAGTCTACATGCAGTCTGTTACTGATGAAGAGTTTTGTCTCGTGTACATGCAGTCTGTTACTGATGAAGAGTTTTGTCTCGTGTACATGCAGTCTGTTACTGATGAACAGTTTTGTCTCGTGTACATGCAGTCTGTTACTGATGAACAGTTTTGTCTCGTGTACATGCAGTCTGTTACTGATAAACGATGCCAGTTTTGGGGATTGGGTCCGATTCCTAGCTTAAATTGATGAAATCCATTAAACAGGCAGTCCGTAGTTCAGCCTCCCTGGAGAGTCAGCAGCGACAATGTTGCATGCGTTGTCGTGGACACATGCAGCCACTTAAGTCTCCACTGCATCAACAGTATAGCTAGGAGGTTGTCAGCTGTGTGTTTTCCTCTCTCAGGGTTTCCTGCAGTTTATTGCAAGCCCGGCATGAGGATACATCAGTATTATGTTAGGAATTGTGAATGAATTAGGAATTATGGTGTTCCACACTACAACTGCCAAAAAAGTCTGACGTTATTTCTACTTACTCTTCCTCCCTGCATTAATAGTAAACTTCTTTGATCGAAGAATAGTTGCTAATAAAGTTCCGCTAATTGCTAATTCAGTGATGCACATTTTCCTAGAAATTCGTCAGCTGTGCTCCAGCCTGGAGAGTAACTGCTGTGTTTTGGGGGGGGACGGACGATGATGGAGACCTACGATTAATACATTGTCAGGATTGTGTCCAGGTGCTGTCCATGCCTTAAAGAGATCTGAACTCAATGAGAGCTAGGCCACTTCGGCATACGGTCCGGCCGGTCCGATCCCGATCTCAGAGCGCACAGTTAAAGCGCGCTGGCATGACCGGATGACAAAAGGCGCACTGAAAAAGATGTGTGTAACCCCAGCCTGGGTAGCAGCTACAGTTTGAGCTCTGGGAGTCGGTTTAGAATTCTGAACTCTCTTCCCGATACTTAATCAGAAAGGTCATTCTCTTGTTCCATAATTGTTATTTAATTAAAAACTTTGTGAAGTAGGATCGCCAAGAGGCTCACAACGGCTGAATCCAGCATGGCAGAGCTCAAGGTGATGTTCCCTGACACTGACCTGCCTGTAATGTTGGATTCAAGATCTGAAGACATATGGGGTCATGGACTGAACATAACTCTGGTTATCCAGGCTGTTGTGACAGAGCTCCTTATAACCCTAGATTGTGGTAGATTAAACAGCAAATGAGATATGAATTTCTGATGTGCTCGGCAAAAGGCCTACAGATTGATCGACCATTTAAATATAATTCAGACTCATTAGCAGGACAAATGATTTGTTTTTTGCAGTGGGCCAAGTATTCACAGAGGACGGATGAATGTGGCGTTCCATTTGATCCTGGTAAGCATGGGATTAATGAACAGGCTCTGGAAAGGCAGCAGTATATTTTTCCAACACTGTTGAATCAGTTTGATTTCCTCTTCAAAAGAGCAAAATCACCTTTGACACTGACGAGATAATCAGACGGGATTCAAACAGCCGAGCAGAGATCATCTCCAGCGCTGCCGTCAGGTCGTCGTCCTTTCACCTCAAGTGTCCCTCTTTACTTTCCACTGATCCTCCTCGATAAGCGAGACTATTACCACTTAACACCGGCTCTGACAAGTCAGACGGCGGCTTTATTGTCGTTCCGCTAGTCCATCAAAATCTCATTTTCTCAAGGAACACTTGCAGTTTGCATGCACGCTCCTTATCTTGTTAAAGCTATTCTCTTTTGCAAAATGAATGTTGCTCTGAACGACGACAAGTAAAATGATGTCTGAACAGAGAGCAGACATTATCGTGTATTATCGCCTACATTCTAAGCCAGTGAATGCGGAAAGTAAGTCATCGCTCAGGCTAAGCTAATATTCAGAACGTACCAACAAAGTATGAATCGTTTTCTAAACAAAGTTAACTCGGGTACGGGAGCAGGGCCACGCCTCTAATCACCAGTCAAGAAGCCTCCTCAGACCTCATTACCCTCTGCTGCCCTGTTATATAGACGGTGCAGGCAGCTCGGTAGAGAGAGCTACTCCCAATACATCAGCCTGAGTAACTCATTGTATTGTAAAGTCCAGCACATTGTTGGTCACATAAATACATGGTGTGTGCGCTTCATAGTGACTAGTGTGCACTATAGCTCATCATAGTAGGTTGCACTGATCGACCTGGCTCTAGATTACTTTGTTTGTTTGTGAGAAAGAGACACACACACACGGCTTAAGAAGATGACACGCGTAATGAATATATGATATGAATATAAGAATATATACAGATTTTTATTTTCTAATTTGCTCCCAAGTCTGTTTCTGCAGCTAAAAGAATAAGGTTAACATATTTCCACAGCATAAGAAAACATCTGAAAAACTTTCATTTAACAGAATAAACATGTAATTTCAGTCAGATCTGTCGAGCTCTAGATAAAGAAGTGATATCATAAATCTGTTCAATTACACATTCACACAGTCAGCGATTTCTTACCAGCTGTTCTTCCTGTGTCAGTTTAAACTGTGTTGCTTTGTTCCTTGATTCTGACTAACTTCTTCTTATTTGTGTAATATAATCTATCAATCATGAACAGGGCTCCAATTGGTCAGTAAGCACTGTTTTTTATACGAGTTGATCTCTTATCTCCATCATCACATCGGATTTTGAATCTACCTGCAGCTGTCAGCAGTTCAGGCCGGCGTTATCGATATGTTATCTCTGTTTTCACCCCCCTCTCTCCCTCACATTGTGATGCTCATTTCCCTATCAGCTAATTCATATCTACTATGAGCTTCTACTCAGCATTGATTGGCTTTATGTCTCCCAGCAACTTCTCCATTATTAAAACAAGGCCTTTCATTATTGCTTATTGTTGGGAATGAAAAGGAGCGTGTTTGAGTCATCAGCAAATATGAAAACAAAATGTTTGACATCAATAGAATTATTAATGTCATTAAGATTATTAACAATTATCAATAATAACGAGGCACCACCCTGAGACCAGGGACCAATAACCAAACTATAAACTAAACCTCATAATTAGTATTCACTCTTAAGGTCAATAGTCAAAGTACTATTCCACGGTGACACTTTATAATAACTACACACTATGAAGCATTAGTTAAGTATGAGTAAAAACTTAATTCATCATTTATAAAGCATTGTTCCTACATTAACACTCAGTATAGAATTCATAACAACAGTAATACATGTTTTATTCTTGATTAATAAGCTTGTCTATTATTGTTTCATGATTGTGTTTTCATACTTTATAAATGATGGATTCCCCATTTGTAATTTTGGTCCTTATCAACCCAAATCAGGCCCCTGAATGAACATACAGGCGAGATCCCTTTGTTTCAAAGCACATGGTCAGAAGCACATGGTCCCAACAATATTCACCGTATTGGGCGGGCCGACACCGAATGCTCCTCCCTGGCCTTCACTGTCACAGCACTCTTTCCCACCGTCATATGGTAGTCCAGATTTGGAACTATTCACAGTCAATTGCATTTCAATTTAAATGTCATTCTGTTAATCTAAACAGTATTATTAAAATCTAAATGATATCTTCACAAAACATTTTCAGCATACGTAAGCATAACATTGGCATAAAGACTGTGAAATTGAATGCAAAATGAACTTCATATTTTGGATTTTTAATTGGCAGACAATGTGCAACCTAAATTATTAAAATGAAACGGCAGTTTAATTTGAATTAACTTCAGATTTTAGCTAAATTCTATACATTTCATTATGGCAGGATTCTCCTACGCAGTGGTTTCTGATTGGTACTCAGCATGAGCCGAAAAAATGGTATCGGAACACAGCTGTGAAAAGCAGCAAATCAAGTATTTGCCATTTTTTCTTGACGTAAATGACGTGACACGCTGAATATTCTCGGCCAATTAATAGATATCTGTTATCGATTCTATTAGGACTTGATTTAAGGATTTCATAAAGTAAAGCTATGTTTTTTTTGCATGAAAGATCAGTGCTCTGATCTGTTCCAAAACCACGGTCTTCAAAAGCTGTGACCTTCAGAGATCTATTGGCAGAGATCTGTTCATTCTCCACACGTCACTTCTCATCCCTTCTTCTCTTTCATGGACCGTCCTCCCCCAGCCTCCTGTAGCCTCTCCACCCATCACAGGCAGATACAGTCAGGGCGTGGTGCTGACAGACAGCCAGTGGGCTTCTTTCCAGAGATCTGTCAAGGCGGTCACCACTTTGCTTAATTATGATATTGATCGGTACTGAATGGAATTAGTGTGCGTGTGTGTTCCCATGTGCGTGCGATGTGCCATCACTACTGAAGCCGGGTTTCGCAACATGACTTACCCAGCTAACAACTTGACATTGAATAGGTGTTGATAAATAATAGCCTGTGTCAACTTTGGAAACTCAGGGCTGAAGTGAAAGTTGGTAACCGCATCAGTCAGTGAGTTTACTGAACATTGGTAGCACTGTAAAGTATCCCAATGTTCCACAGGGGGGAACCAGCAGGAGTCACCAAGGCCCTCCTTCATCACGGCTCTATTTGAAAGTTGTGAGGCATTACATTTCATACGGGCTGTGCTGGATGACCAATCGTAATCTGGAACAGATCACAGTGCCACAAGTCCCTCAAGTAAAGAAGACGACTTCTCTGTTAACAACTTATTTCAAATATGTCATTCACCTGTTTATATTTCTTTTCTCTAATGCAGCAGCATTTTCTATCACCATGAATTACTTAATGTTTTCTTTAAAATGGGTCTAATAATTAAAACCAATGTTAAAGGAGCAGTGCTTTAAAAATACATGTTTACATTTCTGAGCTTTTTTTTTTTGGTACATTATTTCCCCCAGTGCCAAGTAATCAACTTCAACAAGAATTATAAGCCATTCAAAAATGGAACACTAAATATTAATTTGTTATTTTATAGGTCAACCTTGCATGAAAAAACTGATTTTCCAGATTCCATATTCCCCATGAACGCTTGGTTGAAGTCCGCGTTTGCCTGTGCAAGAAATAGTTGGGAATGTTCCCCTTACTATAATGATAGGATAATAATGACTAAAGTCCGCTTTGCTTTAACAAAATTTAGCAAAATGCACAAACAACAAAACACAACAATAAAGCTTATTATAAAATATATAGTCTATACAATTTGTAAAGAAGAATTTGGAAATGTCTTTTTGCCGACCCTGGGTCTTTTATGTTTGGTGACATTCTGTCCGAATGGGGTCCTATGTGAACACGATTCTTCTACATGCAAAATGTTAACTTCACCACGTCCAATAAAGTGCAGCTCAAATCTCCTTCCCGGAGCTTTTTCAGAAGCACTTGTAGCGACAGAGTTACAGGTCTGAAGAGCACGGCGTTCCATAGAAAACAATTAAAAGCTGCACTCAAGTGATTCCGAAAAAAAAGCCTCATCTTCAGCAGGGACAGCCTCGTTGAAAAAAGGATTTAGGTGATGGTGGTCAAAGCTAGTCGAATGATATCATTGTAAGAAGTGTAGAAGCGTAGCTAGCTAAAGATGGATAATTCACAGAGCTAAGGCTATGGCTAACTAAGATTTCCCCCTGTTAGTTGTATAGACCAATAAAAACCAAAACACCCATAATGGTTATTATTAAAATGCCTGACAGTTAAACATGTCACTATAATTTGGGCTAATGCTAAAAACATGAAAAGGCCCATCTTTTTTCCCCCAAAAGTCACGAGGCTGAAATGTTGCTGCATAACAGGAATGACACATTTATGTTAACTTTGCAAGACAATGCCAATTGTAAAACATCAATTGAACAGCAGCGAGCGGGTTGCAATGGCTGCTGGTTAACAGGTATGACTTTAGTTTCACTGTCCAGAAACTGAGTACACATGGAGGCTGTTTGGCAGTGCAATTAAGAAGACAACCCTTTGTCCTGTAATCACTCATTTTAAATGTCAATACAGCTCGTCATTATCCTGTATTTATGTTGATTGTGTCAGGCGACGTTGCGATGATCAAATAATGATTTGATTACCAGCATGGCACTCTGCAGCCTGGATGACATTTGAGCCGCAATTAAATCATTAGGCCATTTCTTTCTCGTTCTGACTTGGCTGTCAGCTGAAATAGAAAATCTAGTCATACTTTGCCTGGGTCCACACCTTTAATTCTGCCTACTTCACCGAGTTGACTAATTCGTCTGGCATCATGGCAGTGACAGCTGTTTATCGGTTGAAAAAGCAATCAGTCCAATGAGTGTCGCGGGACACATGATTACCCAATCAGCATCATGTCGTCAAGCTTGTCCTTTTTATATTGCCCGACATAATCATTTGTTTTTACTTTGCTCCGTTAGAACCAGTATGTTGGCCGGGCCACGCATCAGCGTTGACTCAAAATGACGTTTGATTCAGGCAGATATGTTGGTTTCTAATGGGGGGAAAATCATTTCCCCCTCCCCTATGGAAATTGGTTAGCGTTTAGGTGTGATGGATAGAAGTGTGAGCAACACGAATACATGACTTATACTGAACACACTACTATTTTCATTCAGTTTCCAATGAGATTTTGGGTTAACATGCTGGAAACTTGCTTTATTCAATACAAGCGTCTCTAGAGAGACGACGAGCGTGTGTGAATCATTCTGCATAAAAATACCATTTTATTTACTCGCTATACTTTCGTTGTGTTATAGCAAAGAAAAGGTAAAAGGTAATGCAAAGTGACTGTGACTCTGAATGCTAATGGAAGCCATGCGATGTTTTTCACCACGTATGTTACAACTGGTGAACCGCAGAGAAACCGCAGGACTCAATCGCATGACCAAGACACAGGACAGGTGTAGGTAGAATAGTCTTTACTGGCACAGAGATGGGAACACAGGGTTTAAATACACTGGGGAGGAGGAGGTGATGAGACAGGTGGGATCAATCAGGGGCGGGGTCGCAGTGGCGGGAAAACACACAAAGGTAGGAAGTGAAGTGACCTGAAACGAGAGGAGAGGTAAGTAACACAAAATAAAACAGGAAATACTGACAAATGATGAAATAAGAAGAAACTTAGGAAACAGGACGAGACATGACAGTGTAGCATAAATATACTTTAAGAATGTATTAATGCTTTACATACAAGAGTACACAGTTTGTCTTTCACAAGTGTATTTCAGTGATAGATTTTATAAAGTGGAGAGTATCATTTCCAATGCTATTGTATGTTAGATAATACTGTATAATCAGTCACTAAATCTTGAGTTTTGGATTATTTGTCGGTCAAATCCATTCCAACAGGTGTAAACTAAGGAATTCAATGCAAGCGACTCTGAGAATGTGTGTGTGTGTGTGTGTGTGTGTGTGTGTGTGAATCATTTCCTGTTACAGGATACGATAGAGGCAGTGCAGGACTGAAGATTGAAAGCAGAGTGTAACTCTGTCTGACATCAGTCAGACGTCCTATGGGGTTTGCTGGAGGCTAATATAGAACCATCTCCAGCTTGGGGAATATCCCTTTTTTAAAATTATTACAAGACAAGAGACAATACATAAACATAACAGCAAGACGACGACAATAACAGTGAGATACAAGCCAGCAAATGACCAGATGTTCTGTTGTATTGTATATGATGGAGGAGGTGAGATTTTCCATTGAAATATATTCTATCAGTTTCTCCAGTGTGTGATATGTGTGGTGTTCCTTGATTTCCAGTTCATGAGGATAGTTAGGGCCACAAGGAGTAATCGGCGGTTTGTTTTGCTCAGATTTATTGTTGAAATGTCTCCTAGTAAGCACAGTGAAGGGGATACTGGGACAAGGCCACCCAGGAAGACAGACAGCAGTGCCAGGTGGCGTGAACGTACCTATCCGGGCTATTTTGAGTTCAATGTGGACAGATGTCTGATGTGAATCCTGTTTAAAAAAAAAAATTTGCCCACTTTTATGAATTCTGTGAAGTATTTTATACACATTTATATATCAGATCTACACTCTACCCTTCTCAACCATTACCGCCACATCATCCATATTCCCTGCCTCACTCCCTCAACGCCACCACATCACCTACTTAAATTTACAATGAACCTTGCCCCTTGCGCCCCCTTTGTCTGTGTCTGGGTTCTCCTCGACTTCGTAACAGCGGTGACTGACGCTTTCTCAAAACACCTTCTATTGCCTGTAGTATTCTGCTACTCTCTTCCTGTTGACTCCTCACTCACTACTCCTAACCGGCCCCTGGGAAGTAGGGGGGATAACACAGCTGAGTGCATCGCCCCCAGCTGGTACTCTTCGCCCAGAGACACAGTGGGGGAAACTGTTTGTTCACTTTTATTGTTTCAGACAGCTATCGGAGCTACACATAGATTAAGCGGCTACGTGATTGGGTTGGCATATCTGGCATAGCATTAGATTGGTTTACATCTTACCTCGCTGACAGAAGTTTTAATGTCTCTGTGGGTGATTTTGTGTCTGTCACCTCTCCACTGTCTTGTGGCGTACCGCAGGGCTCGGTTCTGGGGCCTCTATTATTTTCCCTATATTTGTTACCTTTGGGACCGATTATAAAAAGTTTTAATATTACCTATCATTTATATGCAGATGATATCCAACTCCATCTGTCATTCAAACCCAGTGAGGCTTCACATTAACTAGGCTCCTGGACTGTGTAAATGCTATTGGAGACTGGACGGCAGAAAACTGCTTACAACTTAATGGCACCAAGACAGAGGTTCTAATCATTGCACCAGATGAGTTTGTCTCTACGATCAAACAGAGTATTGGTCCACTCTCCTCTGCTGCCCATTGCAACCTGCGCAATCTAGGGGTTATTTTTGATTGAGCCATGTTGTTTGACCCCCATGTTAAGCAGCTGTCCAGATCATGTTTCTTCCACCTAAGAAATATCAGTAAACCGAGATCTGTAGTATCAACAGCTGAACTAGAGATGATCATACACGCCTTCATCTCTTCACGCATTGACTACTTTAATGCACTTTTCTCATCACTCAGTGTATCTGCTCTTAACCGTTTGTAGGTAATCCAAAATGCTGCCGCCAGATTACTCACTAGTACAAATCGACGGTCTCACATCACCCCATACTCCGATCTCTCCACTGGCTCCCTGTAGCATTTAGGATCCACTTTAAAATTCTCACCCTCACTTACAGAGCACTACACGGTCAGGCTCCTACATATGTGACTGAATTACTTCACCCTTACTCACCCGCCCGCACTCTCAGTTCAAACATGTTACATTATCTGTCTGTCCCACGCACTCGCCTTAAAGACCCGTGGTGACCGAGCTTTTGAGGCAGTAGCACCAAGGTTGTGGAACACTCTGCCTGCACCCTTACGTTTCTCAGATTCTGTGAATTCATTCCAGAATCAGCTCAAGACACACCTGTTTAGACTGGCATTTGACTAAATACTCATGTCCTAGGCCTGCTTTTAAACCATGTTTTAATTTTGTACTTTCTGTGTGTATGTAAATTATTGGCCCATATATGGCTACATTGTGTTGTTTATGTTTGAAATTCTGCCCCTGTTAAGCACTTTGTGACTTATGTCTGTAAAAAGCGCTTTATACATACATCTTACTTACTTACTTACATACAGCTGACTGCATCGCCATCACATAACCTCTGCTCTGCGACCAGAGGCATTTTTATTGGGCATCGACCTCAACTTGATATGAAGATAAAGACTTTTGTTACTCAGCCCAGCTCCGTCTGAGGTGACTTTAAACAATCCTCCACACCCACACGTTTTGTATTAACAAAATAAATGTAGAAAACAAAATGAGACACTGGTTTAACAAGCAGGCAACCCTCAAATTTGCACTGTTTTACTGACCATCCATCTTTAGCCTTGGTTAAGGCACATAGCTTTCCAGACATCCCGATTATTTACACACCCTCCAACTCTGCACAAAACTAAATAACTCCTGAGTATAAGTGTATCCTAAATCAGCTAAGAACCATAGACTGTGTATACGAAGTAGACATTCTTTGTTGTGACGTCACCCATTTGTTTGTGGATTCATTTTGAAGCCTTGACTCCGACGTTTTGGCCGTCGACATCTTGGATTACGGCTGACGCCATCTTGCCTTTTTGCATCCAATAAATGGAAGTTACCATATATGGACTGCAGAGGAGTGACGTAGAGACGCTGTATACGACTCTGGTAAAGACAGAGACGTGTCAATCACCGTGTAGCCCCGCCCTAAAGCATCCCCTGCTTTACGGTCTGTTTGACTCTAAATGGAGCATAATGTACTAAATGAACATCATGCTGTATTGAAGAAGACTTGAAACTAGAGATTGAGACCATAAACTCATGTTTACAATGTTTACTGAGGGAATAAATCAAGAGAGAAATAGAGTCGTTTTCTCATAGACTTCTATACAACCAGAGGAGTCGCCCCCTGACGGACATTAGACAGAATGCAGCTTCAAGGCACTTCAGCCACCTGCTAAGAACACAGAGCATGTAATCAAGAAAACTTTAGACTCTTGGGGAGTCACGTTACGTAGTATTTCCATTAAGTAATCTCAAACTGAGATTCAACTCAGTTTGAGAAGGTTACATCTACTGATTTACACACTGCTGTTGAAAACATTTCAGAACTGTTGTATGTGTTTTTAACAGATAACAGACTATATATTCTTTCTATTTTTATATTTTCATTCACTAATCTAAATTAAATTAAATCCTCTCCGGGGAGCCATCACCTTAACGTGGTGGAGAGGTTTGAGTGCCCTCATGACCCTGAGGGCTATGTTGTCTGGAGCCTAGAGCTCCTGGTAGGGTCTCCCATGGCAAATTGGTCTCAGGCGAAGGGCCAGACTAAGAATGGTTCAAAAACCCCAATGAAAGAACGAAGAAGAGTCGAGGAGACCCTGCCCGGAGGAAGCCCGGGGCCCACGTCTGGAGCTAGGCCCAGTCGGAGGGCCCGACAGCGAGCGCCTGGTGGCCGGGTTTGCCACGGAGCCCGACCGGGCACAGCCCGAAGCAGCAACGTGGCACCCCCCTCCTCTCCATCCTGTGGGCTCACCACTTGCGGGAGGAACCGCTGGGGTCGGGTGCGCTGCCCCATGGGTGGCAGTGAAGACCAGGGACCTCGACGGACCAGACCCAGGCAGCAAAGGCTGGCTCTGGGGACGTGGAACGTCACCTCTCTGTGGGGGAAGGAGCCGGAGCTTGTGCGGGAGGTGGAGCGCTACCAGTTAGATCTGGTGGGGCTTACCTCTACGCACTGCATCGGTTCTGGAACCGTACTCCTGGATAGGGGTTGGACTCTTTTCTTCTCTGGAGTTGCCCAGGGTGTGAGGCGCCAGGCGGGTTTGGGGATACTCACAAATCCCCAGCTGAGTGTCGCTGCGTCGGAGTTTACCCCGGTGGACGAGAGGGTCGCCTCCCTACGCCGGCGGGTTAAGGGGGGGAAAACTCTGACTGTTGTCTGTGCATATGCACCGAACAACAGTTCAGAGTATTCGGCCTTCTTAGAGACCCTGACTGGAGTCCTGTATGGGGCTCCAGTGGGGGACTCCATAGTTCTGCTGGGGGATTTCAACGCGCACGTGAGCAACGATGGGGATACCTGGAGAGGCGTGATTGGGAGGAACGGCCTCCCTGATCTAAATCCGAGCGGTCGTTTGTTGTTGGACTTCTGTGCTAGTCATGGATTGTCCATAACGAACACCATGTTCGAGCATAAGGATGTTCATAAGTGTACGTGGTACCAGAGCACCCTAGGCCGAAGGTCGATGATCGATTTTGTTATCGTATCATCGGATCTGAGACTGTATGTTTTGGACACTTGGGTGAAGAGAGGGGCGGAGCTGTCAACTGATCACCATCTGGTTGTGAGTTGGGTCAGAGGGTGGGGGAAAACTCTGGACAGACCTGGTAAGCCCAAACGGGTAGTGCGGGCAAACTGGGAACGTCTGGAGGAGGTCCCTGTCCGGGAGATCTTCAACTCACACCTCCGGCGGAGCTTTTCTAGCATCCCTGTGGAGGTTGGGGGCATTGAACAGGAATGGACGATGTTCAAAGCTTCTATTGCCAAAGCTACGGCGGTGAGCTGTGGTCTCAAGGTCTTAGGTGCCTCAAGGGGCAGTAACCCTTGAACACCGTGGTGGACATTACATTACATTACAGTCATTTAGCAGACGCTTTTATCCAAAGCGACTTACAATAAGTGGATCAACATTGGTAATCAAAAGAACTACTAGTCACCAGAAGTCATAAGTACATTTCCTTTTCCAAACAAGCATCTAAGAGCATGAAGCAGAGCATAACACAGAACCAAAGTACAGTGCAGAAACAAGAAAAACAGTTAGTGCTATAAGTAATACCAATACAATAAGTGCAACAAGCTAGTATGAATACAATAAGTGCTAAGTGGAAGGCTCAGGGTAGCACTTCCTGAAGAGGTGGGTTTTCAGCCTGCGCCGAAAGATGGGCAGCGACTCCGCTGTCCTGACGTCAGTGGGAAGTTCATTCCACCACTGTGGGGCCAGGACAGAAAACAGCCGTGACCGGGTCGATCGGCCGCCAGGACCTCTGAGCGACGGGGCAACCGATCGCCCTGAGGCAGCAGAGCGAAGTGGTCGGGCGGGAGTGTAAGGCTTGACCATGGCCTGGAGATACAAAGGAGCTGTTCCTTTCACTGCCCTGTAGGCTAGCACCAGAGTCTTAAACTGGATGCGAGCTCTTACAGGTAGCCAGTGTAGAGAACGGACAAAGGAAGTTGTGTGGGAGAACTTGGGGCGATTGAACACCAGGCGAGCTGCGGCTTTCTGGACAAGCTCCAGAGGTCTGATGGCCGACGCCGGGGCTCCGGCGAGTAGAGAGTTGCAGTAGTCCAGGCGGGAGATGACAAGAGCCTGGATGAGAACCTGCGCCGTCTCGTCAGTCAGGAAGGGACGAATCCTCCTGATGTTGTAGAGCAGGAATCTGCAGGAGCGTGTAACAGATGAAATGTTTGCCGAGAACGACAGTTGGTCATCCAGGGTCACACCCAGGTTCCTCGCAGTCCGAGTTGGCGTCACCACGGTATCATCAATGGTGATGGACAGGTTCTGGTGTGGGCAACCCTTCCCCGGGAGGAACAGTAGCTCAGTTTTGTCTAGGTTGAGCTTGAGGAGGTGTGTCATCATCCACTTCGAGATGTCAGCCAAACACGCAGTGATGCGCGTCTCCATTTGGGTGTCACCGGGGGGAAATGACAAGACCAGCTGGGTGTCATCGGCATAACAATGGTAGGAGAAGTCATGCAAGCGAATAACAGAACCCAGAGATGTTGTGTAGAGCGAGAAGAGAAGGGGGCCCAGGACTGAACCTTGCGGAACCCCTGTAGTCAGCATGCGTGGTTCCGACATGGCCCCCCTCCAGGTCACCTGGTAGGATCGACCCGTCAGGTAGGATGCAAACAGGGAGAGTGCAGAGCCTGAGACGCCCATCCCCTGGAGGGATGAGAGGAGGATTTGATGGTTCACAGTGTCAAACGCCGCAGACAAGTCCAGGAGAATCAGGACAGAGGAGAGAGAGTTAGCTCTCGCAGCGTGAAGCGATTCTGTCACCGCAAGGAGGGCCGTCTCTGTCGAGTGACCCACTTTGAACCCGGACTGGTGGGGGCCCAAAAGGCTGTTTTGGTGGAGATAGGAAGACAGTTGGTTAAAGACAGCACGTTCAAGTGTTTTGGATAGAAAGGGTAGAAGAGAAACCGGTCTGAAGTTCTTGACGTCAGAGGGGTCAAGTGATGGTTTCTTCAGAAGGGGGGTGACTCTGGCGGTCTTGAAGGCCGTGGGAAAGCATCCTGAAACAAGAGATGTGTTGATGAGGTGGGTGAGGAAAGGAAGGAGTTCAGTCACAATAGACTGAAGAAGAGGGGAATCGGGTCAAGGGACACCGGTGGTCAGGGAAGCCGTCCGACTGAAGAAAGAGGCCTTCCGGGATATGTTATCCCGGAGGACTCCTGAGGCAGTTGCAAGGTACCGACAGACCCGAAGGGCTACAGCCACTGCCGTGAAGGTGGCAAAGCAGCGGGTGTGGGAGGAGTTCGGAGTGGCCATGGAGAAGGACTTTTGGTCGGCACCAAGGTGTTTCTGGAAAACCATCCGGAACCCCAGGAGGGGAAAATGGGGAAACATCCAAGCTGTTCACAGTAAGGATGGGACTCTGTTGACTTCAACTGAGGGGGTAATCGGGTGGTGGAAGGAGCACTTTGAGGAACTCCTGAATCCGACTAATACGCCCTCTATTGTAGAGGCAGAGCTGGAGGCTGATGGGGGAGCATCATCAATTTCCCTGGTGGAAGTCACTGAGGTAGTCAAACAACTCCACAGTGGCAAAGCCCCAGGGATTGATGAGATCCTTCCAGAAATGCTGAAGGCACTGGGTGTGGAGGGGCTGTCTTGGATGACACGTCTCTTCAACATTGTGTGGAGGTCTGGGAAGGTGCCTAGGGAGTGGCAGACCGGGGTGGTGGTTCCCCTGTTCAAAAAGGGGGACCAGAGGGTGTGTGCCAATTACCGAGGTATCACACTACTCAGCCTCCCTGGTAAAGTCTACTCCAAGGTGCTGGAAAGGAGGGTTCGGCCGATAGTCAAACCTCGGATTGAAGAGGAACAATGCGGATTCCATCCTGGCCATGGAACAACGGACCAGCTCTTCACTCTTGCAAGGATCCTGGAGGGGGCTTGGGAATACACCCATCCGGTCTACATGTGTTTTGTGGACCTGGAGAAGGCGTATGACCGGGTCCCCCGGGAGATACTGTGGGAGGTGCTGCGGGAGTATGGGGTGAGGGGGCCACTTCTGGGGGCCATCCAATCCCTGTACGCCCAAAGCGAGAGCTGTGTCCGGGTTCTCGGCAGTAAGTCGGACTCGTTTCCGGTGAGGGTTGGCCTCCGCCAGGGCTACGCTTTGTCACCAATCCTGTTTGTGGTATTCATGGACAGGATATCGAGGCGTAGTCGTGGGGAGGAGTGTTTACAGTTCGGTGGGCTGAGGATTGCATTGCAGCAGGAAACCGGTGGATTGCCCACTCCGGGTAGGGAATGAGTCCTTACCCCAAGTGAAGGAGTTCAAGTACCTCGGGGTCTTGTTCGCGAGTGATGAACAATGGAACGTGAGATTGGCTGGAGAATCGGAGCAGCTGGGGCGGTATTGCAGTCGCTTAACCGCACCGTTGTGACGAAAAGAGAGCTGAGCCGCAAGGCAAAGCTCTCTATCTACCGGGCAATCTTCGTTCCTACCCTCACCTATGGTCATGTGAACTGGGTCATGACCGAAAGAATTAGATCGCGGGTATAAGCGGCCGAAATGGGTTTCCTCAGGAGGGTGGCTGGCATCTCCCTTAGAGATAGGGTGAGTGAGGGACTCGGAGTAGAGCCGCTGCTTCTTTGGGTGGAACGGAGCCAGTTGAGGTGGTTCGGGCATCTGGTGAGGATGCCACCTGGGCGCCTCCCTAGGGAGGTGTTCCAGACACGACCAGCTGGGAGGAGACCCTGAGGGAGGCCCAGGACCAGGTGGAGGGACTATATCTCCAAACTGGCCTGGGAGCGCCTCGGGATCCCCCAGTCAGAGCTGGCTGATGTGGCCCGGGAAAGGGAAGTTTGGGGTCCCCTGCTGGAGCTGTTGCCCCGCGACCCAATCCCGGATAAGCGGTCGAAGATGAGATGAGATGAGATGAGATAATCTAAATTAAGCGAGGGCAACACAATACAAACATCATTGTATCTCCAACTACTGTTCAACGACAAATCCTGTGACTATGAAGAAGAGAATATATTCTAACCACTGCTTCAATGCACATTTTTTCCATTTGGTTATAACTTATACAGTTGTAGCTTAGTTGTAGGTTTACATCTTGCTTGAATGCTTTAATATCAGTGAAACCCCCCCCCCCCCCAAAAAAAAAAGAAGAAAGTTATCCTGAAGCTAAGATGAAGGAATCGGGGCATATCTGTTTCCCAACACATGCAGGCCTTCTGTACAGCAGCTTCATCAGCACAAGCATAGTGTGTGTGTGTGTGTGTGTGTGTGTGTGTGTGTGTGTGTTTTGAAGCTCCTCTCGCTTCATCAGGATTCAGGGAAGGCTTCAAGGAGGAATACATTATCAAACTGTGATAGACTCTAAACCCCTATTCATACATAATAAATTATTCAGAGCTCTGTAAACTAAACTCAAAGTCAATGATAAATGCGATCCATTTACCATAGCGCTCATCCACACTTCATTAGGCCGGCATGAGTGCAGTGGAGACTAAAATAACAACACAGAGAGGGATGAGGGGTCTTAGCTTGGCGCTGGGAGCAGGGCGGAGCGAGTGAGGGATTGCGGAGCGGAGGTGGAGAGGGAAAGAGAAAGAGAGCATAGGGTTGAAGGATTAGGAGGATGACAAAGACAGACTTTTACCAATCCCTGCTCATTTAAAAGCTCTCGTGAGGTGGCTTTCTACGACTGCAGGAGTGTTTGGGAAAGTTACTCAGCAGGTTGTGTTCATACACAGTCAAAAATAAACAGCTTCTCACTTAGGCTTTGTAACTTTTACCCTCTTTTAAACCTTTAATTGAAATAGTGCTTGACCACATCTGAGTACAGATGTAAATGCAACCAAAACACACTGAGGAGAGATTGTGATCCAATAAGCCAAAAACACCATTGTGACCACACTGAACACAAATGTAAATGCAATTGTGTTTTCAATCTTCAACTACCTGCACGGGAATAATCTATTAAAGTCTGGATGTGTCAGGTAGAACGTATGATTTCATGTCAGATATTATTACATAACTTTCCTCACAAAATATATGCAACTAAATGAATTCTAAACATTGGGAAATGCAAATAATCTAAATTAGAAACAAAGCATTAAAGTAGTAGTAGTTGTGATTTGACTGCTGGTCACACTGTTTTGTTTATTGGTATTTGGACAGCATATTCCATTATTTCCAAGGTACACGCAGCTGTTAACACTTGCAGGCTGACAGATGATGCTGCTCGGCCACCGTCGTCGTGAAACTGACTTCACATTTTAAACGATGGTTCAGAGGATATGACATTTCCCAGTTTCCTCAATTCCTCTTTCCTCACATCTTTTCCTTATATCTCTCGCATAAGATGTGTGGATGAAATACAAGAGAGGGAAACAAGGAGATATTTAAAACAAATGAGACGTGACTACAGGCACATACCCACAGTCTACATCCAAAGAGTCTGAATACTCCCATTGCTACAGTCATGTTGTGTCTGCACAGGAGGTGTAATGTGAGCGGCATGTATTTGTACGTGTAAAAAGGAAGAAAAAGACTTGAAGCTTAAAATATGCTTTGAGGTTCGTCTGCATCTGCATCAGGCAGCTAGATTGATTGAAATAGGAACGTCTTTCCTCGGCCATAACACTCTTAATTATGCTGTGGTTATTTTGAACTAAAAAGTTCGTAATTTAATTTTCTTCCTTGACCTTTAACAACCAGACAAGACTAAGTTTAAAGTATTTTCTTGGGCAGAAGTAGAGCCATGGAAGAAACATATGGTCATATCTGGCAATGCACCGGTGTTGAAGGAAATGACAAAATATGAAAATGTCTCATCTCATGAATGAGATGAGGCAAACTGTTTTGCTCTGGAATCACGTCAAAGTGAAGAGATGCGGCAGCCGACACCAGTGTCCATCACAGGAACACGTACATGTTGTGCTGTGAACAGAGGTGAGGAGATCCATTACTTTAGCATGCTAATTGCCTTCCTCTGCTATGTGACAGTCTGGTCACATGCCTCCTCAGTGTTTCCAAAAGTCTGACATTTCCTCACAATCTGTCAGCAGTGAACAGCTGCACTGCTTCACACACCGTTCACAGTGACATGCAGAGTAACTTCTACTGTTCTAATGTTTGGATTTACATTTCTGCCAGGAAAAGACAAGCTGTTTGTGTCAAATTCCTCCATTTTTTGGGATGACTTCTTCACCCCTCCCCCAGGTTTCCCCTCAACATGTGTCTTGCGCTCTCATTGGCTGTAGCTCCCCGAAAGATGCATCGGATGGTGTGTGTGTGTGTGTGTGTGTGTGTGTGTGTGTGTGTGTGTGTATGTGTGTGTGTGTGTGTGCGCGTGTGTGTATGTGGAGCCTTGGTGGAACATATTTTATAATTGAAAGGTGCTTATGGAACAGTAATGGATCACTGGCATAAGCAAAATGAAGTTTAAGGGACGTTCAGTCAGAAAGACTCTCTTTACTCTCCTTTTCATTCATTATCTCTGTCTCTCTCTCTCCCTGTGATTACTCTATCAGCTGATTGTGGGCGTTCACTTTAAGTTAGCCAATCAGATTGTGCACAGTTTCCTTAAGCCAATCACATCGCTGCTGTCAACTTTCAAAATGTTCTCCTTTCTGCTGCTGTCAGTTGTCATTTCAGCTCAAATCGGATGCGACCCTCCTCCACCCCAGTCACCTCCAGACAGCATCACAGTCACGCTCCTCATCATCATCATCTTCATCACCACCACCACCAGTGTCTGGACTCCAGGGGGATTCTGCTTTATCTGACCTCAGCATCACTACCCCTCAGTTATACTACGTCAGGATGGAGTCAAAGCGCCAAAGACTTTTGCACGTTTCAATCCTTATGCATGTGTAATAACTTATTGTAAATTGTAAGGAAGTCTCTCCTGGTTGAAATAACACTGCTGGTTTGAATGTTTATGATCAAGTGGATCCAAGTGGTGGTGAAGTTAACGTTTGTGTGGACAAGGAGACTTATCTTTGATAAACATGACTTAACAAAAGTGTTTCCTGTTGGTTTCGGTTTTATAGGGCAGCTACATTTGTTTCTTGACTTTTTTTCTATCTGGATATGTGCGATATGTTTTGAATGTGAAGAAAGTTGAAATGAAGTAATTAAATGTTGAGAGAAGTTGATCTACAGGAGCATGAATATTTTTAAAATGCAATACAGAATGACAGAGCTTTTCAGCATTACGCTCCATTATGTTTTTAATATTTTGAAAAGAGCCTGAATTTAGTATTTTCCTTGACATAAATAAAGACATTTCCACCCTAAATTGATGCTGAAAAAAATAAATAATTAAGTACTTCATTGCTCCAATATAATGAAGTATGGAACATAAAAATATATATAAATATAGGTTAAATGTAGCATAGTATAACTAATTTATTTCTGAAACACAAAGCGAAAGCATACTGTGAACATCAGATACACTGACCCACCTCCCACTGCTGCTCACCCACTGAACATGGAATGAGGAGATAATGACCAAAAATGACTCTTTCCCTGTTAAACTGATCCGATATGAAACATTTTAAGGACTCAGTGACACAATATTCTGCATATAACCTCTCTGTAGGGAAATCCTTCACTGTGCCCATCTACAAAGTGATGTTTGGCTAATAAATCAGTCAGAGACAATAAAGCCCTTTTGATGGAGTGCAGTCAGCCTCAGGTCTAAAATAATGACCGTACTTGACTCGAGCTGCTGCGTAAATCAGCAGAAGAGGCATTTGCAAACAGTGAAGGGAGTCTGCCAAGACACAGGCTGCACGAGGAGAGTTCCCCTCTGTGTATATGAGGACATTTATGAATGCATGGAGTCACTGGCACTGTAATAACTGCTCGGAAATCTCTTCAAATGTCATAATGTGCATCATTGTAATCTGCAAATGGGATCAGACCTGTAGTACCGTCGCTGCATCACAAGGATACTGGATTCCAATTGGCTGGAAGGTATTATTTACACCATACATCATCAGTGTTTCAAAATCAAAAGGGAAATTTCACAGATGACATTAAGTATTTGTTTAGGTGCCGGAGCGCATGCACAGACACGGTTAGGCTTGTTTCGAATAACCGCCACTCCAATAGGGTTCATTGACGCTCCTTTATGTCAATAGGTGGTAGCATTTAGCCCTGATTCCTCTGGGGACCAGAGTTTGAGGGTTACTGGTGTCTTTCAGGAAGAGCTATAATACATCCACGAGAACGATGTGCTGGATTCACTTACTACTGTTTACGATGTTTTACAGCTGTGTTCCAGCATATTCTGTTCACCAAGGATTGCGCTCAGGACCTCGTAACATGCCAGGTAACATTAGTGAAAGCCAACCTGTTAGCTAGCCAGAGGTTGTTTAACCCTATAACCTCTAGCTCCCTGAACAGCGCCAGCTAGTGGCGATATCTGCTATCAGATCATCAACTTAACCTTTTACGTTTTTAGCTGTTCTAAAAAAAATGAAAGGATGTTTTGCCACCTTGTCATCTTTACTGATTCGCAGGTAGGTAGCTATAGTATGCATGAGTTGACATTGTGGATCAATCAACAGATCTTCATTGTCAACTTTGACCATTCCGTTTGTTTGTATTGGCTCTCTTGCATGACATACGCTTAAATAATGATTGGATTGGATTCTAAACGTGTGAATATCCAAGACTGTCATCTGTCGTGTGTTCTATTCCAATTCCAACTATTCTGTGTGTCTGTCGTACTGCTCCTGGGTCCTTACCACACCCGGTACACATTATATGATAAATTCATATCATATCGATTGACTATGTTGTTCATTCTGTACACATGACAACTGTCACACTTCTGTCCATCCTGATAGAGGGATCCCTCCTCTGTTGCTCTCTCTGAGATTCCTTTTTTTTCCCCGGTAAAGGTTTTTGTTCGGGAGTTTTTCCTTTTTTCAAAATGAGGGTCCAAGGACAGAGGATGTCGTGTGCTGTACAGATTGTAAGGCCCTCTGAGGCAAAGTTATGATTTTGGACTATTTGAACAAATTGAATTGAATTGATATAAAGTCAGAAGACCATGTCCTTCCCTGCATTTCAACCTTAAACCTACTCGTGGCCATCCACAGAGTCCTCACGCTTTTACAGTCAATTTGTGCTGTGTTGCTTAAGCACATCACCTACATAAACGATCTGGCAGCTGTCCAGGGTCACTGCAAGCTGAAGACCTAAGTACATAAAGCCATCTGTCCCTGTTGCATTGTTCCCTCTATTATCTGCATTTCAGCTACGATCTGTCTTTGAAACCCACATGAAGCATGCCATTATCTGCATTCTGCACGTTCTGTGTGTCATTTGGAATCTGTGAAGAGACTGTGTGTGTTTCTGTGCGCATGTTACATCTCAGGAGCGGTAGGTCTGTCTATTAACATGCTTCTTATTGGCTTGGTTCCCTAATGACTGCTGCTTGATAGCTTTTTATTTCTTCATACTCTCAACCTGGAATGGCTCTACAACACGGCCAAGGTCAACACGGCGGGATGGTGATAAATGAAACTCGTTCTGCCTCTCTCCATCCACACTGGAAGTTTCTCACAGTGCGAGCTAATGCCTCATAGGCACGCTTGATTAAATCCATTCGTATTGAACACAGCAACATTCAATTTCCATTCAAATTGTTTTAATGCTAATATGCTGCTGAGTGGGGAATAGGAAAGTGTGAAAAGTTAAAAGTGGAGGAATATATATGGCAGTAAATCATGACAGTTGAAGCCAAGTCAGATGGATTCTAATCCAGAGTCAATTACATTTGTACATTTGGATTGAATGCAGTTTAAACTGAAGATAAATGGCACATTTGACTGACAGAAACTCAGTAAAATAAAATAAGAAGTTACAAGTCACTTAGAGTGCAGATATATAGTTTAATTCAAGAGCCACCGTTAGGTTATTGAGTTTTACCATAAAGCCATAAAGTCGAAGAGGCTGACCCACAACGGGCCTTAGAGGAGTTTAAAGCCAATTTAAAACTATATTGCTCTACTGTTTACACTAAACACACTATCCGCAAGACGTGTCTTTGTTCAAGTTTTGCCTTTAGATCTGCACAACCTGTGCCAGAGTGCCCTATACCACGGTTCCCTGCCATGGCAGCTGGGACTGCCTTGCCGCCAGAGTTCGGTGTCACTGCTCACCGTCTGGCTGCCAATGCTCCTCCTCCACTCCACTCCATCAGAAGCCGTGGTCCCTAGTCGGTGCGCGCCCTTTATTGGCCAGCCGCCACTGGTGATGTGGCTTTATTGACAGCAGTGTCAGTAGTTCACCCCTTTGGTGCAAACATCTCAACATATATATTGGACGGATTGCTATGTGTATCTCATGTCCCACATGGCTGTACACTGTTATGCCTAGGCTACATTGAACACAAAACGTATGCGGATCAATAGCAACTGCCACTACGCTTCCAGTTTAATTATTTGAACTGGCTACACAGGCTGTGAGAGCAGCGCGTAAGTGGTGCGTCATGGAGATCCGCTCAAGCGTAAAAATAGACTCTTCTATCGATCATTTTTACAAAACCGTCAGTTTAAATGTCAGTTTAACAATGACAATCACAGTCAAAAAAGTAGAAACATAGTAATGATAATTTAATCAAAGTACTTTGCGTCTCAATGGATCAAAAGATTAGCAATCCATACTTTCTGCATTTTAGACTATTTAAACTATTTAAATCCACAAAAACAAATCAAAGCCAACGAGAGACAAATGCAAAAGAGGAAAAGGAAGGGGGGGGGGGTCAGAGATTGTAGAGAGGTGAAGAATGGCAAAAAAGATTGCCACTTATTATATAACTTATTAGAATTAGCTCTCACTGAATATCTAATCTTCTCCAGCTTTATACAGGGCATGATTTCACTGAGCCACAGAGTACTAGAGGGAGCTTTACTTGGCAGTAATGAAGTGAAAAGCTGGAATATCAAATAGCTTTGAGGTGTAACCTTTGAAGTCTTCTGGAAACTCAAAGATGGCAATATGGAGAGAGACATTTATAGTAACATTTTTGACAAAAGCAAATAATAATGGACAAGAATACAACATATGGGTTAGATTGCAGGATAATTATAAATACATGTAAAAAAAAAACTTTGGAAAGATGAATTCTAAAGAGTTTATTCAAACTTTAGGTCTAAAGAGACCTTGAACGGTTTGAATGTGAGACGAGCACCACACTCCTAACTCCTAACTAAAGAGCACCATTCAAATATTATTCACATCAGAGGGAACAATATTCACCATATCATAAAAATGACACAATAGAAAAATGAACACAGTAGTAACGCTACTGCCGATGTAAAAATGCAGTTCACTTACCAAAGCTGCTGTTCACTTAAAGACAAAGTATATCCTCCGTTCTTTGTTAACAAAGAGTTTAATACCACGGTTGTACAGTACATCAGTGCGGTTCAGCTCCAGTAAGAGGTCCTCCTACTTTAATGCGTTTGAGGGCTGAAAATGTTTGCTTGACAGAGGCAGTAGATATTGGGATTATGACCGCCAAGCATGCCAATGTGTAAAGTTGATGCATGCTCACCCATAGATCTTTTAATGTCAGGTAAAAACTTCTTACATATCTTTAAACTTGAACTCTTACTACTACAAAGTTCTGCTTGCTAGTTTCACAACAGTGAGGCTGGCCCATGAAGATTGGTTGAAGACTATGATAATCAACAATATCGTCCCCATTTACTTAAACTGCAAAGGGATTCTCTTCTGAAGTCTGAAGGCCTCCAAGCAGATTTTTGGACTTAGACGCAACATAGGGACAACATTTGATTGGATAAAAGCTCTACTTAAAACAAGCTGAACAACTGAAGAAGAGAGTAGCTATGCAATGAGGTAATAAGCCAATGAGAAAAAATATTTAGAATACGTGTAGTTTCTGAAAAATAATTAAACTATAAAATAGCTATAGCTTTGTGATTCTGTCTTTGTCTAGGCCAGCAGAGAAGGCCTTGCTGGCTCTGATGGCCCACCAGTGGTTATTCCTACAACGCAAAGGAACATTGATGGGTACTACTTTTGCTCCAGAATATGGTAATTTATGTGTGTTTTTTTTTTTTAACAGTTATTCACACCCCTTCCTTCATAAAATCCTCAAATGGTTTAGATACTTAGTTGATATTTTTGCATTTTTCAAGGAAGTAGCAATGATTTTGTTAATCTCCTCAATAGTATGAATCCTGACCGTAACTTCAGAATCAGCTTTATTGGCCATGTATTTGCAATTAGTACGAATTTGACTCCGGTTTTTACATTGCTCTCAACGTACATACATAGAATATACAAATAAACAAACAAAAAAATGAATAAAAGCAAGGACAACAAAGTAGAACAGATGTAAGCATAAACATTTAAACACTTAAAGACTATGTACAATATAAATATGTGTCCAAAACTATATATATGAACATAAGAAAAACAACATTGACAATCAAATTGAAGTATTAGTGCAGAATCGTGGAGTTGATAAAATGGTAGGGCCAACTTTGTGTCACTCTGCAAATTTTTGGCTCATTAGGACAAAATTTTCCTCCTCTGAGACGCTTGATAAATACAGGATATGAACAGATAAAACCAAAGCTATCTGTATGGACAGAGACCAGTGGAGGGAAGTGAGAAGATAGATGTCATTTAGTATTTTGGGTGTTTGACTCTTTAAGTGTGAACTTTATTTGGTCTCCCTCCTTGGCTTAATACACAAAAAGATGATAATAAATAATAAAGTAAGAAATGTCCCTTTGCCCACTAGTGTGTGTGTTTGCATTTCTCCCCAATTTTGTGTGCTTCTCCCCAACATGACAGTGTGACCCTGATGAACAGATAAAGGGACAGAGCTGTAGCAGGGAGGGAGGATGGAGGTGTGAGAGTGCTTGCTTTTCACCTCCGTGTTCATCCATCCATCTCTCCCTCCTCTCTCCTGGGGAAACCACACTCCATTGGCTTTAAATATTCCACTTTCTCTCATTTCTATTCCCCATCTCTCTGACCTTTTCCAGATAGCTCTCTCTCATTTTCATTCTCCATCTTGCTGACCTCTCCCAGACAAGCCAGCCAATTATTTCCACTTTACACCCATAAAGAGCAGCGGGGTGCAGCCACGGTCACACAAGGGCATAGAGGACATATGGTGCAGAGCAGCCCCTGTGTGTGTGTGTGTGTGTGTGTGTGTGTGTGTGTGTGCGTGTGTGTGTGTGTGTGTGTGTGTGCATTGCTTACACTGAATACAAGAATCAGTGTCCCATCATATGCCGAAGGGACTGCAGCTGTTTCAAGGTAACAAAGTAATTCTCTCAAAACATCGCACCCCTTTATCCTGCAATAAACTGTATAAAAACAAAATCCCTGTTTTATGGATCTATGTTTAGTACTTGGAGCGAATGTAAATCATCAACTTTACTTACTTAGCCAATGACTCCTGTCTCAGATCAAATCTAGGATAGCTCCAGGAGTGCCTTAACAATTGACTGTATGTAAAGATGGGAGACATGACAGCTCCCCAAAAGTCAAGCCAAGACATCTGATCTCTCCCTGGTGGCTGGCTGCAGTATGGCTCATTAATCCCGCTCTCTCAATGTTAGCGGATGGGACATGAGCCAAACTCAAAAATCAAAGTACATAGAGTCATGTGACACTACCTAAGAAGATGGCTGCTTAAGACTTTTGCTCTCGCTCGCTTCCCCTATCTTTTTCCCAAAATCAAACTCTAACTTATACTTTTTCTACAAGACCGTTGCCTTAAATATACAACTGTCAGATCTGGACTGGAATGACTGATGGTCTTAGGAGTAAGATGTCTCAACAACGACAACGAGTTAGCCTCCATGATTGAAGATCCTCAAAGAAGTCCCTACTAACGCCAAAGCGATCGTGTCACTTAAAAAAGACCACAATGACCTCTCAAAACGGGTGGGTCTAGCTGAGGACACTATATGGGAAAATGCAAAAAGCTACCCTGGTTCAAAACGAGGGCCGGTCACTCTGACAATATATACGGCTAATAAACCTAATGGAGAAAATCACGAAAAGCGATCCCATTTGATTTATCTCATCATCATTACCAAAGTGGTTTCCAACTTTTGCTAATGTGAAACTTGAGATGACAAGACCGCATCGGATAATGTCCAGAACGTAACTCAGGACCCCCCCGTACCCAGGTTATGAAAACAGCCAGGAAGCAGGGCTTCTGCACCTTCTTGCTTTATCCCGCACAACTCAAACTGGCCCGCGGCGTAGAGGCTCACCTGTCTGTGTCCTTACCTTTTTAGACCTTAATAAGACCAGCCTACCTGGAACATTCCTTATTTATGTATTTTCTTTTGATCGTCAGTGTTTTTGTGCTGCCTGACAGGTAGGCGAGAACAAGTTGTTTCTAAATAACCTAACATGCTGGTATTTTACAGTTTGCCAAATGCCTGTTATGGAATATGTTTATATAATGTCAGATCCAGCCGAATATAGATGGTAAATTATATTACCTTAGGAATTATACATGGAAGTGAGATATTGCTCTGGACGAGCCCGTTGTCTTAGCGTCATGTTGTAACAATTCACCTAATTATATGAACCTAAAAAGGGAAAAGTACATACGCTAAAATTAAAATGGCACGGGCGGATCTGAATTGGTCAGGTTTGCGTAACAGTTGAAGGTACAAAAAAACATGCTGAAAGGTCTTCTCTATTATTCACTATAAGGACAGACCACATCAGACACAAACGAAACCCCACAGCCAGTTAAATATAACACAATATATTAATATAAATCAAATTCATTCGGCATACGGGATGCAGCAAAACAAAATAACCGTGAGGCTCCCGCTCTACTCCGGCACAATAAACCAAACATTTACAAACTGTAGTTCAAACACCGAGTCCCATCAGTTCCAAAGTTTCTTAAAGTAACGCAAAACAGTCCGATAACAAAATCAATCCCTGAAGCAACGTCGATAACAGGCGGAAGCGTAACGAGATGCCGCGGTTCCTTAATCTGCTGAACACACGCTACCTCACCACCACCGGTTTAGCTGGTCACCGGCAAATCCTGCTTCACACTGGATGTGGGAGGAACGCATTTCTCTGCGCTGGTCAAAAAGTGATTCTGGATAAAATGGACATCTGGAGTGCAGCTGAGGATTCTCAAACCCTTACATTTTTATTTAACAGTGTAATATTTTTTACTTAGTGTTGTACAAATCAAAAAACCGGCAGCCTGTTGAAAGTCAACCATTTTGGAAATATCAGGCGTTTTGACCATCTCTCTTTTCTCCAAATTGTGTTACTAACAACTCCCCCAAGTATCCTTTAACCTTCTACAGGCTGGCAGGCGGCAAAGAGCAAAAAACAAAGGACGTGGTTGGAAGAAAAAGAGAATAATGCTCCTCTGTCCATGGTTGTTTTGATGAGTCATTTTATGTAACAATAAGTATTTGTATTAAAAACACTGGGTGTACTGCACTGGGATTTAACATTCATACATCCAGTGAGGTTTATTCTCAATAACTATTGAGAATAAAGTAAAATAAATAGCAGTTAAGTCAATTCAATGGGAGGGGGGGGGGGGGGGGGGGGACGTATAAAGGGCACACCAGTGCAGAGTACTCGCTTGCGAATATATTGCATCAAAACTGTTCATACTGGCAATAATGCAAATTTTGCACAGTTGCAGCACTTTTTTAATAAAAAGTTCCAATAGGTCGGCGGAGGCAGAGTGCCAGGTATTATTGAAACAGACCGTCTGTTTGAGCAATATTTTTGTATAGCCTATCGAAAGCTATTTCATTGAATTTCACTCAAATGCTCTGAATGAATTTCAGTTCCCTCTGGTACACATTAAGGCAGTGTATATGTCGAGGGCTTTTATTGTGAAAGGTAAGATCTGGTAGGCGCTGCTTTTGTCAAGGCGGAAAGGAGTAATACAAAAATAAAGTGTGCCGTCTTGGTTCGGAGCAATGAGCCTCTGTGTTATAGTACACTGTAGTGCATGTATCAACGTGATTTGTTGATGCCTTCATTTGTGGCGCAAAAGCTCTGAAAAATTATAAACAAATCAGAACGTGCAATATTTGCGTTCTGTGTAAAAGTATTCACGACAAAAAACGTCTGAAATGACTAGCGCTTTTATTGTGAAAGGTAAGAACAAAAGAAGTAGATCTGGATCTAAAAAGAAGGAAGAACTAGATAAAGTTAGGGAGTGTCTCAAAAAATCACTTTTCATTTTTTTGAGATGGGTTTCAAATAATCCATGCTTTGTCAATATTTGATTAATTTAGATACATGTTGAAGTCATTTTGTTGTCAGCTAAAATAACACCGGCTGAGGAGTATAAATGGAGTAGAAAACAATTTAACACAAGATAAAGCGGTGTAAACCAGGAGTCAGCGACCTTCGGCCCGTGTGCCAACGTTAGCATGCGTTAGCTTGACCAATAACACTCTAGCCGTCAGTGAGCAAGACAGTTTGTTTAGAAATGCTGCTCTTTCACAGATATTGGCAGTCGTGCGGCCCATTAACTACAGTAGTTTGAAAGAATTTTTTTTTTTCATTTCCTCCAGAATTTGTGAACTTACAGACTGAGAAACCTACAGAGTTTCTCAGTCTGTAAGTACTGTATACTTTCTGTCTGTAAACATAGTATTTACTGTTGTACGTTTATTTCTGATGAAGAAGATCGGTCTAAAGGTCGGTAGGTTAATGGTTTCAACTCCGATGTGCTCTCATGTATAACTACAATGTAAGTGTTTCTAAAAAAAGCTGCTATGCATGTTGCCTGTTTTGAAATGTTGACGTTGTGTCATATTTAAACTTGTTGATAACCTAAAGTTGATATGGCACACTCACTAACAAGAACATTTGAAAGTGACACTTCACATCAGAAAGATCCCTGGCCAGTAGGATTCATTACAAGGTCCTGTGGGGGCTCTGCCCACATGAATCTGGATACAGATATACAGGTGGTAGCTTTGTGTTAAACCCATAACAGATAACTTGTCAGTACACAGGTCTTTCTATAGGAGGTCTGCAGCAGAGCAGTATAGAGATTATGGAGGCGAAGGAGCAGAAATAAGAGAGACACAGCGAGTGGAAGTAATGGGCTTAAAATGTAGAATGAAGACTGATATACACCATAACTGTCACACAGACAGTAACAGGACATTACGATTTGGAATCAGTCCATTTAAAAGAGCATCAGCTTGTGCTGATGAGGACAAAAATGGTCATTGATGCCATTTCCACAACGGTCGGAATGGAGAGTCCTAGACTGGAGCGTCCTCAGGAAGCTCACGTTTATTAAATCCATTTGGATGGATGAAAAAAAGAGATAATAAATAGTGTGAAGTGAGAGCAGGTAACCTGTAGAACTCTCACCTTCAATCAACATCAGCTAATATCACCCTTCCCTCCAAGTTATTTACTGTTCTCTGCTGAAATTGGGAAGGAAGTATTACAATTCATTACTTGAACCTGTACTCAGAGAGGGATTCAGTTAGACCTCTACTCTGTACTCAGAGAGGGATTCAGTTAGACCTCTACTCTGTACTCAGAGAGGGATTCAGTTAGACCTCTACTCTGTACTCAGAGAGGGATTCAGTTAGACCTCTACATTGTACTCAGAGAGGGATTCAGTTAGACCTCTACACTGTACTTAGAGAGGGATTCGGTTAGACCTCTACACTGTACTTAGAGAGGGATTCAGTTAGACCTCTACTCTGTACTCAGAGAGGGATTCAGTTAGACCTCTACATTGTACTCAGAGAGGGATTCAGTTAGACCTCTACACTGTACTTAGAGAGGGATTCAGTTAGACCTCTACTCTGTACTTAGAGAGGGATTCAGTTAGACCTCTACACTGTACTCAGAGAGGGATTCAGTTAGACCTCTACACTGTACTTAGACAGGGATTCAGTTAGACCTCTACACTGTACTCAGAGAGGGATTCAGTTAGACCTCTACTCTGTACTCAGAGAGGGATTCAGTTAGACCTCTACACTGTACTTAGAGAGGGATTCAGTTAGACCTCCACACTGTACTCAGAGAGGGATTCAGTTAGACCTCTACTCTGTACTCAGAGAGGGATTCAGTTAGACCTCTACACTGTACTTAGAGAGGGATTCAGTTAGACCTCTACACTGTACTTAGAGAGGGATTCAGTTAGACCTCTACACTGTACTTAGAGAGGGATTCAGTTAGACCTCTACTCTGTACTCAGAGAGGGATTCAGTTAGACCTCTACTCTGTACTCAGAGAGGGATTCAGTTAGACCTCTACTCTGTACTCAGAGAGGGATTCAGTTAGACCTCTACACTGTACTTAGAGAGGGATTCAGTTAGACCTCCACACTGTACTCAGAGAGGGATTCAGTTAGACCTCTACTCTGTACTCAGAGAGGGATTCAGTTAGACCTCTACTCTGTACTCAGAGAGGGATTCAGTTAGACCTCTACTCTGTACTCAGAGAGGGATTCAGTTAGACCTCTACTCTGTACTCAGAGAGGGATTCAGTTAGACCTCTACTCTGTACTCAGAGAGGGATTCAGTTAGACCTCTACTCTGTACTCAGAGAGGGATTCAGTTAGACCTCTATACTGGCATTGCATTTGTGCTCGAACATTACATAATTTTAGAAATAAACCAAACACACACATACACATGATTTCATATTATTGCTTTTTAAAATCTTTTTGAATTTTACTTTTTTCCAGGCCTGGAAGAAGCTATTTTTTTAAAGTCAAAGTAGAAACCCTGCTTGTCTTTTCTCTTCATTTGTTTTCAAGAGGATTGCATTTTGTGCTGCTCTGCTTTGGTCAATTGTGTCTCACTCTGTTGCGCATCCAAAGTGCTATTGTAAAGAGCGTTTTGCAGCCTTTATGTCCCTGTGGGCTCATTCTCTCTTTTCTCCCACAGCTCAGAGGAGAACACACACACACACACACACACACACACACACACACACACACACAAAACAAGCACCGACTCCCACAGAGTCAAATAAAAGGCAATACTTTTATCTCTGCTTTTCTATATCTCTCTCTGCAGTCTCTAGGCACATATTTGGATGCCTGACATGTCAAGAAAGGACTCTGAGATGTGAGGCGGAAAAAATAAGAAATGAGGGGAAAGAGAGGAAATGGGATGAAGGGAGGAGTGGTGGGGATCAAAGAAGGAAAAAACAGGTGGTTGGGTTGAAGTGATTGAGCAAGAAGAGCAGGCTGTGGATGTTGATGTCCATATGGCCTCAGAGACACGCAGCATATGTGCCACGCCAACCGGCCCACAGCAGCATCTGCCAGGCCCTGCAGAGGCTGGACACGATGCTGGCAGGGTCAGTGGCGACACACAGGCCCGGATATGGCCGATCATGTCTGCTGATGATCAGAGGTAGAGTGTTGGGCGGGGGGGGGGGGCGGGGGGGGTTGACCTGACAGAGAGAGTTCCAAGCACGTTGTCATGTTGTGTCAAGCTCTTCTGGATGCAGAGTAAAAGGGACACATGGTTGCACCTGACCTGATCTGGTTAGATATCACCACATTTTTCAGAAAGTTATAAAAAAATAAAAAATAATGTGCAAAATACATGAAAAGTAAGCAGAGGTGAGGAAAACCAAAAAAGGGGATTTCATGTGCAGATGTATGTGATGCATTCAGCACACACACACACACACACACACACACACACACACACACACACACACACACACACAAAAACGCTGTGTGGTTCTTCACTCCTTTTTGCATATCCATTTGAAGATTAAAGAATACAGAAAGCAGATTTCGGTATCAGTGAGGTATGAGTTAGGACGTAGTTAGCCTAGCTTAGCATAAAGACCTGAAGAAGGACAAAGCAACTCCTAACTCCTAATGGTGTGTTCACACGAAACGTGAAGCAGACTTTTTTTTTTTAACCGCACTTACATACAGAGTCAATGCAAACAAAGCAAATAGAGGTATTTGCACCAGGTGACGCAATCTACTCGACGTGAATTGTGTTGCAGAAGAGTATCAGCGTTGAGATTCTCCTGTGGTCACTGACATCCTGACATTGAATCAGAAATAGAGGAAAATTATTAATGACTGTATGGTCTTTGGCTACTCAGAGCTCTACAATAGTACCTTATATTTATACATAGACCAGCCAAAACTCTAAGTATAAAATGTATAAACCATGAACTGTCTATGGTACGAACAATAACGCCGTATTGATGCCTAGATGACGTTATTTTGAATGTTGATGGAGCAGCTACAATTTTAGCATAACCTAGCGCTGATAAATCCAGATTCCATTCAGAAAACCAGTATTTTAAAAGTGGTTTGCTTGTTGTGAATTGAGACTTAGGAAAATCAGTATCATTATGTAGTTATTTTTGCATTCTAAATCACTGCAAAGTCTGTCTACTTAGGATTCATACCACTGCAGTGAACTAGATTAATTAAATTTTGTGCCTCCGGATTTTATGAACTCAGACACGAAATCATTTTTTTTTCCCGACGCATCTGGGACTTCCACAAAATGTTCAAAGCAGCGGTAGTATTGATTGAGATGATTGATGAAACGATGCTGGTATCTCTCTGGTGCATCTTGCCAATAAACACAAATGAAAAGCGTTTGGTTTGAACATGGCATTAGTCTTCCTCTGTACAGAATCAGAATCAGAACCGTTTATTGCCAAGCACGTCACCCATACAAGGAGTTTGACTTGGTGAATGGAGCACAACGATAAACAATGAACACAGTGCAATAATCAAGAAAAATGTAAAAATAGAAACATATTACAATTTTAAATACAATATGGTAGACAAACAAACAGATAACAGTACTTTGAAACAAGTACATTGTAAAAATATACTTGTCACCATACACTTGTTTGTAACTGCCCTTTAAAACAACACGTAGGTGAACTCTGATCAGACGCCTTTATTAGCAACACCATTTGTCTATAACTTATGAAACTGGTTAAGATTGGTTGGGTTTAGGCACAAACAACATTTGGTTAGGGTTAAGGGAACCATCTTGTTTTGGTTCAAAATGACTATTTTGTTAATTTGGGGACATTCATCACCTTGTTTACAATGATAAACCTGTGGTTAAGGTGAGGGAACAATCATGGGTCAGCTGGAAAGAGGAAATGAACAGCGGTCACCGTTGTCTTATTTTTTTGATGACCCATCTATCCACCCCGTTGCACTATAGTAACTTCACCCAAGTTTCTCCTTTTCTCCTGTCATTGTTCATACGGGGGCAGAGGGTATTGTCACGTCAATAAAAGTAAAGGCTTTTAGGGGGAGTTATGTGCTTACTATTTCCTATATTTCTTACTACTTAGTCTGCCACACAGCGTATCACACACGGCAGTCCTCATCCTTTTTTTTTTTGCAAGGGCACCGTCGCTGCATCCTGTGCTTAGTGCCGCCCAAGACGATTGTGATTGGTTTAAAGCAAAACAAACAAGCCAACGCATTTTGATCCAGACCAGATAACTGGTGCAGCCAGACTTTAGGCCTGGCCATGCGAGACTACTCACTACTCATGTACGTGCATGTGTATGTACCAAAGCATTTAACTGGAAACCTCCATGCACATTTACGCCACGCCACAACACAGAGGCATACTGTAGAGCGTTGCTGGTTCTGTCCCACATTCAAGCTCTGGGTTTTTCAGTAAACGTGCATATCTGTGCTGCAGCCAGTTGGTCTTCACCTCACACTTTCACATTTGGATGTGACAGCCCCTTTAGATCATTCTGTCCTTACGACTGCGTCTACGATCCACCAGAGTGCTGGAGGTTTGACTCTCGGCTGCTCAGCGGGGCGTGAATATACGTCTCACTCTACATGCGTTGAATGTACTAAAAGGTAACAAAATGTTCCGTCTTTCTCTTCCCTGAAAGAGACGAACGAGGTACAACACCTGGTTACTCGGTGAAGAGCGGCTATCGAACCAAGGGATGACCTTTGTGACGGATGTATACAAGCAGGGCCTCACATACGTCACCACAGGACTTCTGCCCTCAAAGGCGTGAATAGAGGTGTCTTCAGGTTGGTGACATCCCATACTATGTGTTGTACCTCCTTCCTCTCCTACAGGGAACAGAAGTGAGAAACATTTCTAATTTTGTTTAATTTCTCTGTGCACAAATATTGAGTTAGAGTACTCTAGTTAAGCATAATATAGTTTTACGAAGCAGTTGATTTCTTTAATGGGAAATATGTTTTGTCATTAGCTTTTTTTATTTACTATAGACACAGTACATAGGAATAGTACTTTCAGATATGGTTTAAGTGCAGCTTATGTGTCTCTGTCATGTGTCTGTCTGTGTCACATTCTCTTTCGCTATATTCTCCTTCTTATCAAAGCACAGCTTCGTTTGAGCCTGCACACAACCCTTCTCCAACACAAAAAGAACAGATTAGTGACTTACTAATGAGAATTCATGAGAAAGGGTTAATCTCTTTGGAACCCTCATGTGCACTGCTTTCACTTCTCAATAAAAAAAGAGACACAGATGCTATCTGAACCATTTTACTATTTAATAGCTTTGCAATTCATTTCAGCCCATTTGTAAGGGGAGAGAGAGCGCGAGAAAGGGAAATGAAGTTTTTTTTTAGCTCAGACTGCCTTTCATTGTTTAATTGTGTCAGCAAAGTGGAACAGTGTGCCAATGTGACCTTCCAGTGCTTCAAATCACATTTGGAAAATGAGCCTGGATTCACAGGCTGGGATGTATGTGCTGCAAACTTTTTTTTAGCACCACTGGGTTGTATCTAGAACAGGCTTTTCATTTCTCAAGCTGGTTTCACCCCAAAGTTGGTCCATTTACTGCATAATGCATATTCAGCTTTGTTTAAACACTAGGAAAGCTGCTAAAAATAGGCAATAGAGTAATTTCCCAATGCCAGTAGACCAGTTAGCCTTCATGGTTTTTTATGATTCAACATCACAAACATGCCAGAAAACTGGGTTAGTAAACAGTAAAGCAGTATGGACACCAGTGTAAATTGGTTTCTTCTCTTTTATATCTGTTCAGTCTCTCTCAAACTCTGTGCAGACTGATTTGGAATGATGTTCCGAGCGCTGCTTGGATGGACATGGACATAAATTGTGGCTGAGATAGGGGCAAAATTTGCACCACTACTCGGATGTCATAGTTCCATCATTGCACTAAATATCAGTTTCTACTGAGTCAAAAGTCAGATGTTAGTGGGTGTTGGTGGGTTTATTGTCCATGTGAATTTCAGGAAAGTGCAGAAATACCCATGCAGAATTGAAGGCCATGCTGTAGAGCAGACTTGTGATGGCATGGAGTTAGAGATGAGTATGGGTGGTAGAAATGTTTATTACCCTATCCTTATATCAATCAGATAATTGTGTCAGTTTGAGTGTGTTTACATGTTCACATTTAATGTGGCTCTCTCTCTGTCTCTGCCAGCCTCAGACCTGCAGGTTCAGCAGTAAACTGAGGCTCAGACATCTCTGCAGGATGTCTGGGTGAACCAGTGTAATCTCTGGCCTTTGCTGTTGTGGTGGAGGTAGATAACACTGATGTCAGACCCAAATCTCTCTCTGTTGTCAACTTCGTATTGTGAGGATAAAAGGCAGTAGCATCATCAAGCTGAAGCAGTTTCCCATGAAGCTGCAGATGGGTCTAAAGCAGGGATGGAGGGGGCAGTCGTGTAGTAATTAACAAGTCCAGCATTTAAAACATGACATCACACATACGGGTTGCCAATTTATTAAGTGTAGCACTGTACTCAGCTGTGTGTTACACCTTCCTCCTCATCCCAAAGATGCTGGATTGAGATGTGAAGTGCAGGCTACTGAAGCAATGAAAATACAGTGTTCGTGATCCTGGATTCAGTTGGTGATGCCTTGAGACTCACGTCCATCTGGGTGTGTTGCGAACAGTCCCTTGGGAGGATGCTGCACAGGAAGCCTTTGAAAGAAAGAAACTGTAAAAAATCCCACTTAAATCCCGTTACTCCATCGGTTCTTCAAACTGTCGGCAAAACCTCATATCTCCACCTCGTCGCTCACAGCAGAGCTGAAAGTAAACAGTGAGGGATTCATCTGACTTCATCTGAGCCAGCGTTCCCCTCAGCTTCATAAAGAACACTTCTCAACAGCAGCCTGCCCATGAGGTTTACCTGAGAAGGTCAGGGACGGCTACTCAGTGTGTGGGGATTCCTTAGTGAGACCTCTCTGGCTGGCCCTCACCGGGCCCATATCCTCTATGAGGCGAAGCGACCAACGGTTCGGCCTGGAAAGATCCGGGTGAAGGTGGCTCACAGCTCTGACCGTGACCTTTACAGCAGACCTAGCCTGGACCTCACCGCTTCCCGGGGAAGAGAAGGGTAGCTCTAATGGTGACAGTTTGATTATAGATTGCCTTGTATCTCCATTTGAGGTTGATTTTGCTAAAATATCAACACTATGATGACACATCAAAGAATTTGACCATATATACATACACAGTACCAACTTTACCAACGCAGTTTAAATTTAATTTCCTGAAAAGTAACGGTTGTGATACAAGGTTTCTGTACGACAGAGACAATTTGCCAGTGTAACAGAAAACTCACTGAATATTGCAATCTGAAGCATAAACAGGTCTGGGATCGAGAGCCTTTTCTCTGAACTGTTTTTTGATGGTTTGCGGTGAACAGAGATCTGCTTTCTCTATGTCGCTCCTCTGTTTGTGCCTGTAATGTTCCCAACAGCTCGATTTTCCTTTGTGTACCTTGGCTACCTTCCAACAATGGCTATCCTCTCTAAACTTTAGAAGGCAGGGATGTTGTGACTTGATAAGGCAGTCATGTCCTTATCAGGACAGATAAGAGATACACGTATGGACAGACGCTGGGCTGTTAATTACAGTATCAATTCAACAGATCTCTGCTTTAGTAACCGCTGGCAACACACAGGGGTGGAGCTTGGTGGACAAGGGCTGGTTCACTACACATTCACACACATCGTGTCCCAGGCTAGCGGTCAGAAGGCCGCAGTCATGACAGCAGAGGACAAGGACAGGCCAGGGACCACTGATAAGCAGTGACAATCAGACAAGCACACAAACAAGCATACATGCGAGTGCAGACACACGCTCACAGTAGAGTCTCCCTGGAATGATAATCATGAGGGAAGAGCAAGTGTTGCAGGTTGACTTGGCACGTCTCTTTAGTTAATTTCTAATTAACTGTTTACAGCTACTTTGTAATTAACTGTACAGTTAATTCAGACTTTCGTTCAGACTCTCGGTCAGACTTTCATTCAGACTTTCGTCAGACTTTCATTCAGACTCTCATTCAGACTCTCATTCAGAATCTCATCCAGACTCTCATTCAGAATCTCATCCAGACTCTCATTCAGACCCTCGTAAAGAATCTCATCCAGACTCTCATTCAGACCCTCGTAAAGAATCTCATCCAGACTCTCATTCAGAATCTCATTCAGACACTCATTGGTTTCTCATTCAGACATTCATTAAGACTCACTCATTCTCTAATTCAGACTGCACCTGTTTAAGATCAGATTGGTAAAACAATCCATTATTTAAGAGAAGTTAATATGGAAGCAGTAACATGCCTGTGATTCAACACAGATGATTAAGATATAACACAAAATGTATATTCATGATCCCTACAGTGTACCCACCCATAGTTTTGTAATTTATGACAGAAACAGTACAAAAATCAGTACAAATGATGTAATGATGACCTTCAGTATGATGTACCCTTCAAAATTAAATTATTTCAAATCAATGTTTAAAATTGTATTGCAATTGCTTCAAGTTATAACATTTGCATTATGTAAAATGATTAAAGACAACCGAGTAAGAGGCCACACAGGAAGCAAAAAGTAACCACTGTCCCTCAGCACATGTAAGTAAAATGCTCACGTTTTCACAGAAGACCTTGAATGTAACATGCAGGAGAGATGGGATAGATTGTGTTCAGGGCAGAGGAATGCTGTAATACTGAGCGCTCATGAGGCCAACTAATAAGAGCTCTCCACTTCATCCAAACTGCATGCATGAAAACACCACTCTGCCTCCACATTATAAAATTTAAAGGAAAAAACAAAAGCAATTTCAACTGTTAAAAAGAAAAAACAGAAATCCAACCTTCATAATAAAAAAACGCATCAGCAAAGGGAGGATAAGAGAAGGTCAAATCGAATAATGGAGAAATAAGAGAGTAGCCCTGAGGAACTACTTTCACGGTAAAACTAAGGTGGCCCAGGAAGGACACACGTTTATTTCTGTGTAAGGTAATCAGCCAGCTGTGCTCAAAACTTTCTTTGTATCAAAGGGATGATACATTCTGAAACCAATAATTCCGACTGATTTTAAAGCTGATAAGGAATCAACAAGACACAACACATCAGCCCATATGAGGAAAAATGGCAATCACTCCTTATTAATGGATAATTACATTTATTAAAACTTTATCCTGTTTTCATAGTTTTGGACATCGTTTTATCAGTTCTGATAACATTCTGAGTTTGGGAAAACCGTTGTCACTCACCACAGAGTAAACTTGAGACTTTCCTTTTTGATAACACTTATAGTTAGGACTGGCTCAGGTTTGCCTTGGACCAGCCCCTTGTTTTGCTGATATAGGCCTAGACTGCCGAGGGACTTCCTAGGATACACTGAGCTATACATGGCTCAACAGAGCTGTGACTGTCTGTCAGCCTGGCTACAGTGCTGAAGAGAAACCTGGGGCTGTTCTTATTTTTCTCAATCAATGATGAGTAATAAGCTGCTCTGGCATTACGGAGGGCTTTCTTATATGTTTTAAGACTATCTCACCAGACTAACCGAGATTCTTCCAAATTGGTGGAACGCTATGTCCTTTCAAGTTTTCGCAATGTTTGCTTTAATTTGCGGGCTTGAAGGTTATACCATGGAGCGAACCTCTTTTGTTTTACTAGCAGTCTAGTGTCATTCTCAGTGAGCCTGTAGCACTATCGACAAGATCATCAACCTGGGACGGACTAATGTTATCACAGGAGTCCTCTGTTATATTGAGGCATGGTATTGAGTTAAATACAGACGGAATCGCTGCTTTAAATTGAGCTACAGCACATCTATGTAGCCACTTTTGCCTAATGGCGTACACTCCGTTAGTAGGAATTCAAAAGTTATTAGATAATGTTCTGATAAAAGAGGGTTCTGTGGAAAGACTATTAAATCTTCTATTTCTATGCCATAAGCCAGAACAAGGTTGAGGGTGGGGTTTAAACAATGAGTGGGTTTTGAGAGAAAGATGGCTGCTACTCCACCTCCTCGGCCGGCGCTTCGGAGAACGTGAGTAATAATATGACTTGGAGGTGTTAAGGCCGAAGCCACCACTGAGGCAAGGACTCAAGACACGTAAATTCCAAAAAACAGTCTTGCAGAGGTTCGGTTCACAGGCAAGCAGTCAGTTCAGGCAAACAAATTCAAAAGGAAGAGAGGTAAGTAACACAAAATAACACAGGAAATAATTACTGACAAAATAAGGAAGACATAATTTAGGAGACAGGACGAGATATGACAGGAAGAGTTGATTAATTTAGGCTGACATATTCTTCATGACACAGCCAGGTTTGCTCTAATGGAAGACTGCAACTCTGCTTCCTGGTCGGAACTCTGGGTTGTCATGACTTAGGTCCACTAAGAAACTGGATCAGATTAGTAGAAATGGCGTCACTCCTTGGCTCCTAAGCAGACCAGGTTTTCCCCAGAAAGTCTGCCAATGATCTACGAAGCCTACAATGTTTGCTGGACACCACCATGACAACCAGCGGTTGAACGATGACATTGGTCAGGTTTTGGAGGGGGCCAGAGAAAAGTCCGACAATGTTCTTGATGTATGTACACACAGCGATTCCACATTAACTTTAGTGACCTCCGAGTGGTGTAATCGGGTGTCATTACCGCCGACGTGAATTACAATCTTACTGTATTTACGCTTATCCTAAGCCAGCAGTTTTAAGATTCCATGTCGCCCGCTCTGGCCCTGGGAACACATGTGACTATGGCCTCTGGTTTCGCTAACTTCACCTTCCTCACAATAGAGCTGCCGATGAGTTGTTTCTCCGCGTGTGTGAAGAAATCATTTGTTATTTGTTTGTATAATAATGATATTGTTTCTTTTTTTTATAATTTATTTTCAGAAATAACATTCATGGGGCTTTATGATCAACCCTTATTATTAATACACCTCAGTTCCCAACTCCGAAGACACTAATCATTTCACTGTAACTGCCTGTGGCTATTAGCATGGATCTTTGTGAAATTTTTGCAATGAGCCTCATTTACATAGAAAGGGGCCAAGTTTCTGCATATTATCTAATTTAAATACATCCAAACAGCAGAGGGGCACAGTGATACTACTCTCCTGGCAGAAAGGTTATGGGTGATTTTCACACTTTAAGGTTTAGTGACCACAAAAGCTGCAGAATATGTTAATGAACTGGCCACTATTAGTTCTGTTACCCAACCCAAACTCAACAGATCCCTACAAGGTATCGGTTTATTTTGGGACTTTCTTCGCATAAGGCTTCTTTATAAGCTACTTCATTATCAAAGTAGTTTATAAAGTTTTTCTCTGATTGCGCCAAACTGAAATTTAGGCAAAGATAGAATGCCCTTATATGTCAGGGACTGTTGAGGTAATTATAATAAGACATTTGTGTTACCTAAGTGCATTATAAATGTTTGCTTTGAAAAAGCCCATATCATACAAACAGCCACTCTTACAGGACATAGATAATAATATTTTCAATAATCATCCAGAGAATTTTCAAGTATTATAACCTTTCTGCTCTTCGAATTCCTTTTAATTTAATTATTTCATAAGAAACTGTTGATAAGCGTAACCATGAATTCAAAGAGGGTTGATTGGAACTCTTTCAAAACAATTCTGAACTTTGCAACCGTTTCCATACGCAACATTTTATATTCCGTCTGATTCAGCTTTAATGTGATTTACCACATTATAGGCTAACCCTACCCTGCTGCGACAATGGCCTGTTTAATGGTACATTCGCACAGTGCATGGACGATGGAAAGATTTGGCAGCAGCAGGTTGGTTCAGTCAGATCTGGTCTCATTAATTGATTTTCTTGGCCATATATTACCACCTTGTTCATATGGATAACATGTATGCAAACAGTTGCCTATTTTCTCACTCAGCAGAAACAACAAACAAACACAGGACTTTCACCCAGGAGGTTGCTGTTTGTGTCCCGCGACAAACCAAAAGTAATTGCTGACTTTAAGGTTCTTACATAGGTAACACTGTTACACTTGTTAGATAACAATATGTAAGAAATTCTGCCAAGGGCAGGTATTATTGGTTTACGCTAGTTATTTTGTTACGTTATCATCCGTACACAAACCATGATCATTCTTCTAACCTTAACCAATAAGTAACTAGTCAATTGATAACATTAACAATGAGGCATCGGTTCTTGCAAGTGTGACATGAGGCTGATATGAAACCTTTTATAGTTTGTGCACTATGGTTTTGAAGACTTGAGTGCTGTTCATTTTTGCTGTTGCAATCTTAGTTTTATGCCTACGCCATCTTGTTTTTTGGAACCAGAATTGACACGAGAGGGTGGAGCTCAGTACAAGCGAATACTGAATACGAAATTTTAGGCGGCCAAAATGTTACAATGAACTGAAAACACACTGTGAAAGGTTTAAAGTTATAAGATGAAAACACGGACAACTCTCAGGCCGGATAACGTTGTGTTAGTGAACTGGCAATCACTGTGCAGCCCCGCCCTAAATCATCCCCTGCTTTATGGTCTGTTTGACTCTAAATGGACCATAATGTACTAAATGAACATCATGCTGTATTGAAGAAGACTTGAAACTAGAGATTGAGACCATAAACTCATGTTTACAATGTTTACTGAAGTAATAAATCAAGAGAAAAAGTAGAGTCATTTTCTCATAGACTTCTATACAATCAGAGGAGTTGTCCCCACACTATTAATATATGGTCCATGGAACAGAGGTCCGATGCGTTTCACCCAACAGACCGTCATTGCCAGTTAATTGTCCAGCGATTCCCATCAGACCTGACTCTCTCCGGACAATCACAGTCTTTTGTCTTCTTCACATCTCTGAAAAGTCATGAATCAGCTCAGTGATTGGCTGAAATGACTATACTTTTTTGTTTAAAACTTCTATAAGTAAACATTGACATAAAATATCCACCACTAGGGGTGCTATTAAACATACTAACATTGCTTTTAAACTTAAATTCCTTACACGAGACAGACAGAACCACACAGCAGACATTAGCAACCATACATGCACACACACGCTTTAACACACACTGTTGACTGTACTATAAACCAGGTCAAGCTCTTCAAATCTCAGCATGAAAGAGACCGTTTGACAAGTGGTATTAGCCATCCCTTTGTGGATGATGGCAAGGCTTAGAAGGATAGATTCAAATCAGTGCCCCCCCCCTGTCGTTATATGCCCTCCAGTGTTCCCTCCTCATCCTGTCTCTTCAATTTACCTGTCAACCTTTCATCCTGCTTTCACATTTCTCTCATAAAAGCCACGTTGTTTCGTCACAAGGTGCCGTGTACAGTACCGTGCTGGTGCAATCACAAAGCCATTCACAGCTTCTGATTCACTGTGTGTGTGTGTGTGTGTGTGTGTGTGTGTGTGTGTGTGTGTGTGTGTGTGTGTGTGTGTGTGTGTGTGTGTGCTTTAGCATGCCTCCTGTCAAAAGCAAAATCAATGATGTAAAAGTGGCAAGTGGCACCCCAGGTTACACCTCTCTGTGGTGGTTTTACATCATGTAAGCCACAAGGACAGTCAAAGGCATCCTAGTCTTTTTTTTCGTGCATGATTGCTGTGTTTGTGTTGCCCAGCTCTCCTGCCAGCATTCAAGAGAGGCTTTTGATTTTACAGGTTATTTCCATGAATTCAAGGGAACACTGCTCCCTGTGCTGTTCTGTTTCCTGATTGTTTTGAAGGTGGCTTTGTCTTTGACTGTGTGGCTTAAGAACTCGGCTTTGAACCCCGTTTCCAGAGGAGATTTCTAATGTGCACTGAATGGATTCGATTGCTTTTTGTTCTGAAACATTAAAGGCTGTGTTGCAACAGATAAAGATTGTGAACCACTTCACCAACTGCTGCTGAGAAACAACTCACACACTTGGACTGTATATGTTCATTTAATAATAATGCTAATAATGATCTCTTTCATAGAAACAAAAAAATCCTATTTATTACACTAGGTAAATGAGCAACGTCATGTGTTGGATGATTGGACGATTCAATATGTTTCTCGATATATTGTCTGTGATATGGTACGATACAGTTACCATGTCACAATTTGATACAGTTCAATATGATACGATTCAGTTTAATACTTGATTCATAGTATTCTCTTGACGTATCATATTTTTCCTATACTAATATGGTGAATTGGATTTATTCAAGGAGGTGCATAAAAACTTCAAGTGCAGCCACAACTTGTCAAGTCTGGTCATGACGGATGGATTCCAGCTGGTCCCATATTTAGAGGATTTTGGTGCTGACCATGAACCACAATGTTCCTGGTTCATGGTCCAACTGGTTCAACTATCAAATTCGAAATAAAAGGATGTTGTCCATTCAGGTGCTCTGCGGTGCGTTAAAATGGATGGCCAATCTTCAAAGAAAACATTTGTTTATGGTCTTTAATCAAAGATCGTTTCAATAATTGCAGAACTGTAAATCTCACCCATGAAGTAGATTACTACGACTGTGGATGTCTCAGAGGAACCAATCAATCGTCCTCATGTTCTATGATCCCACACCGGCTAATGAGCCTTACGGTGCAGACCTGATTGTGCATGTGTTGTAACCCAACGATAAGACCTGATGTGAGGCCTTCTCTCTTTAGCCTCCTCTTGTTTTCCTATCTCCCTCTCCTCATCTCCTCAAATCTCTTCGCAGTCAACTATCTTAATCAATGCAGGAAAAGTCAGTGCAATGGTTATTTCTTTTCCGTTCTGTCTTTTATACAGTCTAAAATCAAAAACCTATTGTTTTCCAACAGAGTGGCCAGAAGTGCAGTAAAAGGTAATTACAACTTGAGTCAAAGGTGGCAAAAAAGAATATTTTATAACTTATATTCCATCTTGTTGTATCTGCACATATGACTGTAAAGTACTTCACAGTGTTGTGTAAAATCCTTGGAAAGAGCCGAAAGACATTATGAAACTTGGACAAAATACATTTCAGTGGCTGTGTTGTGGTCTCCTTGCCCCTGCTAACCTGGCGGTCATCCCATACAGTGACCCCCAAACGTGATGCTATCAGCTCTATGCAAAGTATGCAATGAGAGAACAAACAACCTGCTTTTGAACAGGAAATATGACTAAAATGGCAACGCCAAGCTTTTCCTCCATCTGTCGCTTTTACCATCTCACCTCCTGTGTGTGTGTGTGTGTGTGTGTGTGTGTGTGTGTGTGTGTGTGTGTGTCTGTGTGTGTGTGTGTGTGTGTGTGTGTGTGTATGAATGAGAGAGAGGCAAAAGCGCTCATTTGGATCAGTGAGCTCAATGTTTATGAGCTTGTATGCTAACACACACTCAACCTAAATTTTAATTGGTGCATGGCGCGCTGCCAGTGAGCTGCTGTTTTCTTTTTTTTTTTTTTTACTGCTCCCCGTTTTAGCATCTGAAAACAGAATATTTATAGTTCAACATTTCTTCTCCTTTGTCTTTTAGACGTGAGAGTCAAACGATTAGGCGTTTGCTTGATCTGAGCTGGGAGTCCTGGATGAGCTGTCAAAGGCTGCCAGATGTTTCCTGCTGCAGCTCTATTGTTCCAGATGATCTTTTAGAGGGACAGAACAAGTTCTATACTAAATAAATCATCTCAACGGCTTTGATTCCCACATAGTATTGCAATTACAAGATGACCAAACACAGACTGTATGAAGATGAAATACTGTTGTGGATCGAGTCACCATCTTCAGAATGATGACACTGTTGGATGGAGTTACTACTAGGACCTTCTTTCTTTCAGTTGAAATAAATTAACCATTTGGTATTAACACTGTCTTCCCCACGGAGGTTGGATTGACCTGTCTATGACAAAAAATAAGTAAATTTGGCACTTTTGATACACTAACTCCTGCTGCTCATTAATCAACACATTCTCCCTCCCAACTCGTCAAACAGTGACACGTGGATGCACCAACTCATGTCAAATTACTTGTATGTGCAACATACCGTGGCAATGAATGGTTCTGATTCTGAAAGAGTTTTTTGGGGGAGTTTTTCTGTTCCGATGTGAGGGTCCCAGAACAGAGAATGTCGTATGTGTACAGATTGTAAAGCCCTCTGAGGCAAATTTGTGATTTTGGCCTATAGAAAATAAATTGAATTGAAGAGGTTAGCCTAGCCAAACCAAGTAATTATGAAGGTGTTGTTTCCAAAGACGGCTTCTCTTCTCTGGTGCGTCAGTTTAACAGTTGCCTGTTTAATCCTATATATTGCAACACGAATATGATCCTGGTAATGATCCACAAAAACAGTAAGATTTTGACAAATTATTACATCCTGTTGGTCATCACAGTCACACATCTACCTCTTCTGTAATTAAAAATGCTTGGTTCCAGGCGGTACTTTGGCTAATCTCTTTCAATGGATGGAGACACTGAGGAAGGATTAGCAGCAATAGAAGGTCCTAAGAGACTAATTACCAAAAAAAAAGGTTAAGTTTTAATTCATCTACTTCTTTTCATGTTACAATGTGAACTGGTTCGAATGTCTGCGTCTCCAACATGCCTGTAGATTTGCATTAGAAACTTTGTTTTGTGTAATCAAATCAAGGAGTTTGCTGTGCACATAAACACAGGCGTTATTTTACAGTCTGGTGCTGATTGCACAGAATTTAACCAGTGAATCTGCTGTGCGTGATTGTGGTTTGACTGTAGGCATCATCGCTCCAGTTAGAGACTGCAGATGGAACAGATACCTGCTGCTTTCAGATGGCTGTGAAAAGAAACTAAAAACTGTTGCAGATTACAGAGCTGGTAAGAATCTTTTATTAATCTTTTTTCAGTCTGGCAGGCATTAATGCCATATCTGAAATAAAACTGTATTTTGTAAGTGGAAAGCCAAAACCAGCCTGGTATCACCAAACGGCGTATGAATAACACACCAATTTATTATTTTATCACCATTCATTTTTTGCTTTTCGCTTGTCTGCTTTGTGAAACCCTCCTCTGTGCTTACTTTTCTCTTGGCTTGACACAACTGCACTTTGGTAGTGGGGGGAAATGGACCATTGACCCATTTGGATTAAATGTGTATTCATCCTTGGTGATGCTTCCAATCTCTGTCTACAATGCCACACCATGATAGTCCTGAAGGCACCCTATATGCCGCCATTGGACACACATGACGGTGTCCAGGAGACCAACACTGAGAACCTTGTTCCCCTTGCTGCTCATGAGCTCTGTGAGCAGCTGATCAAGGAGTCGGATGCATGTCTCCCCTCCACGAGTCCCTGCAATGCAAGCTCATTGTTTGTGATGTGTCCGTCCAGCCCCCTCACCGTCACAGCAGGACAGCCCTGCTGGGTTAGTTGGGCCCTCTTGGACGTTTCAAATTCAGCAACATCAGATGCATCCCATTCAAAAATGCAGGCTGAAATGCGTGCTATGAAAATGGGGTACAACTGATGTGCATCGGTGGTGCATCTAAGCGGACAGTGACATTTAGCCACCGACTGATTTAGTCCTTCAGCTTTGTTTGTCCCACCTCCTTGCAGCAGCAGCTGTCCACATAAAGGGCAACAGGAGGATCCACTTTGGCGTCACGGTATGGCAAACAGACAACAGGGGATCGACCCAAATGCAGACAGACATGGGGAGCAGAAGGATACTTAACAGTGATTTTACAAAAAAAAAATTCAAAACAAAACTTATATGCAAGTTAGTAACTGAAATCCAAAAAAAGAGAAACGGGCAAAATGACAATTGAAACAAGATGAGATACCAAGGACAACTGCACGAAGGAAATAAACAGGGAACATAGCAGACAAACCGACAACCAACACACAAAAGACAGGACTATAACTAAACCAATCAGACAACAAGACACAGGTGGGCAGACAAGAGGGCAGGCTGACAGCTGATAGGTGAAAGCAACACAAAGGGAACAGAGCAAGGCTGACGAGACTGATACAACACAGGTGATCATAGAAAAATGAGAGGGAAAAAAAAATCACATGGACAGGAAGTCAAACAAACACAGGACACAAGAGGCAGGGAACTTCAACATAAAACAGGAAACAAACTAAACCAATCAGATCATGACAATCGGGCACCTCGTTCCTGAGGAGATCTGGAATGCTGATTCAGTTTTACATTTTAAATACATTTGTAAAACATACTTTCATACAAAAATATTGTATAAAATTCATTGTTTCTTCATGAGAAGCACTTTGTAAATTACGATTTGGAAAGTGCTATACAAATAAAGTTAATTATTATACTATTACCTGGCCTGCACCCATTGGATCCAGTCAGGACCCCCATAGGAACCTGACCCACTTCATTGTCAGTACAGAAGTGAGTCACTGTGCAGGGCCCTTGGCAGGTCCAGTAAGTTTCTTGGTGATTTCAAAAATAAAAAAGCCAGTAACCAGAACATTTTGTAAGTAAGTAAGATTCATTTAAAAAGCGCTTTTCACAGACAAAAGTCACAAAGTGCTTAACAGGAGTGGTATTTCAAACACAAATAACACAATGTGACCATACAAGGGCCAATAATTTACAAGAACAGATTGTAAAACATGAAACGTATTTAAGAAGGCACAATAAACAGACATCATCATCATCATCATTGGTTGTAGAAATCCAAGATGACATCAAAAAGAATGAAAGAATGTGCTGAACAGTGTCAATAGTTTTCAGCGATATCTTCTAATATTGGACAGATATCACAAAGTACCATTTTATTTTCAAATTAGTTGTGGGTGTAAAATGACTTTATTGATTAATTTGGGTTTTATTCGAGAGATACAGCATTCTGTACACAGACTGAAAACAGCTATCTGATGTAACTATCAGAACTCACTGGAATCACCATGGTAACTGTCACACACACACTCTGCCTTCTCCAGTCACCTCACCAGCTCATCTTCACCACCTGCAGATATGGATTATGGTAAATGGATTTGTACAAGTCCTTTCTAGTCTCTGGACCACTCAAAGCTTTTTAACACTACATGTCATCATTCACACCATGCAAGGTGCCACCTGCCCATCAGAACTATCTAACATGCATGCCATACCATTCACCACAGGCACAGCTATTTGTGGGGTTAAGTGTCTTGCCCAAGGACACATCGACATGCACTAGTGGATTGAACCGCCGATCCTCTAAATGAACCACTGAGCCACAGTCCCCTAAATGTACTCATTAAGTAAATGAGTACATGCATTGACCATTTATGGGTGATGGGATATGAGGCTGGTCCACCTGCAGACTATTCCAATAAAAGGAAAGGAAAGAAAAAAGCGAATCACGTCTTGTCAGCTGACGGCCAACACATAAAAACACACGTCAGCTGTAGAGTTGTGTGTGTGTGTGCTGTGTTTGCGCATGAGAGAGTGTGCATGTTCAAAGCTGCTGCGACACAGAATGGAATTCAAATTATGAAATGTTCTCTCATCTATTCCTTGCATGTCCGTAGCAGTCAGGGCTTTTTACATCCACTTCAACCTGCTTGAGTGATGCTCCACAGAGAGAACTTAGTGTCCTCATTCTGTCACAGAGGGAGAGAAGGAGACAAGGTGGGAGGGGACGAAAACAGAAAGACACAGACACGGTGTAACAGAACGCTCCTTCTGAAAGATAATAAACATTCGTCCAGCCTTCTTTCTGAAATTCTGAACATCTCTACAACATATCTCTTCCCGTGGACACCCTGTCGTTACACACAATCCTTAGGAGGAACTGAGTGAAAGCTGGAAACCCAATGGAGCTCCCAGGGTTTGAACACCAGGACGGCTGACTGGTTGCCGAACTCTCATTCACTGAAACATAAGAGTGGATACCAAAGTTCAGAGTTGACTTCAGTTACAGTGGTTCCACAAAGCATTTAAAGGAAAACTTACTCACAACCCGTCAAATACAGCAGCTTGGCCCAATGCGTCAAAATTGGACGCTCCACATATTTACTCTAGCGTCACTTTTGTACAGTAATTATGACAAGAGTATAGAGAAGGAGGTCAGGCGATGGAGGGTAAAGGGCAACACAATCTGGGAGGAGGTCTGGGTGGATGGATGGGTCAAACCAACACAGGACTTTAATTAAAAGGTAGGTCGCTAATGTTGAGAAACTGGCTAGAATTCGCTAGATAAAAAAATAAATAATATCTATATATATATTTATATCAAACTGAAAAATAGCAGCCCAGAGTTGACCTGCTGTTAGAACTCACAGCTGTTAAGATAGCAGCTGTTGAAGACTCTGTGAGACAGGCAGGTAGATAGACAGGCAGGTAGGTAGAGAGGCAGATATACATTGTTTATTAACTGAATCCCCATCCTGGGGTCCACAGGAAGGACAAAACATAATACATACAATACATGACGTAAAACAAACAGTTATACCAGTACAGTCAGAATAGTTATACTGGTACACATACAAAGTACAGTCAGAAACTAGGATGTATTTTATCAGAACTGAGCGCATACATTATGCATCCATAACTTCTTTAATGAAGGATCAGGAGTATACAAAGGCAATGGAGTTCTCGTCATATAATCAGTGGCCTAAGGTGAGCCTTTAAGTGTTTTTTTTAAATGACAGATTGTTACCCGTATAATTTATATGAGGAATTAGTGAGTTCCAGGCCATTATTAAACATTAGATAACTGCGTTTGAGGAGGTTTGTTCTTGGGGTTGGAGGTATTAAGTGACCTGAGCTAGCATTCCTTGTGTGATGGTTATGTCTGTTGTGTGTTTTCTACTAGGTTGAATAAATATTCAGGTCTGATAAAATACTACATTTCTGAAAAACACAACAATGCTATAGTATAAACTGAGAACCATGACAGGCGAGAGTACATATATGCTCTATTTGCTCTTATTGATCATTAAAGTACCAATCTGGCGGCTCGGTTTTGAACTAGTTGTAGTTTATTTATGTCTTTCTTTGCTGCCGCTGACCATATGACTGGACAGTATTGCAGATGACAAAAGACAGAGGACTGTAATACCTGACACTTAATAGAGGATGTTAAATAAATGAAGCGCATTCTAGCCCATTGCTATGCCCCTTCCCTTTTTAGTCACAATGCCATCAATGTGTTCAGACCACGACAACTGTTCATCCAACACTACACCCAGTAGTTTGGTCTTCTTGATCTGTTCTATAGCCATGCCTGACACTGAGAGTTGAAGCTGTGGGTCACAAATAAGTATACTCCTAGAGCCAAACTATTTTTAGTTTTGTAAATATTCAGGGCTAGTTTGTTCACTTTCACCCAATTAGACTGTCTTTCTAGATCTTGATTCATAATGGTTACTAGTTCATCTTAGTTTGAAGCAGTGCTATGATACAGTCTTGTGTCATCTGCATACATTACCATGTTGGTATTCTTAATGTGAAAATAGAGAAGAGAAAGGGGCCTAAGCAACTTCCTTGTGGAACCCCACAGCTGATGTATCTGCAGTCTGATAAGCTACTTTTATAAAAGACTCTGTGATCTACTAAACAATCCGTTGGTCCACGTCGTCTCTTGACTCCAGTCGCCCACCTCAACTTGCTAATCAGACTGTAAACAACAAACAGTGCAAGGAAAAGGGACATCTGCTGGCTAAGAAATAGAAGCCTGGTGCGTCTCATACAGATGCTGAAGGCTGCCTCAGTGTGTCGGTATAGGGCGGCGAGGGACGCTGACCAAGTGTCGGAATTTGTTAGGAGTTGGGAGTGAGAACAGGTTAATACATACCGAGTTTTGGAACAATCAATATTACGATTTCTGTGAGCTTTTATCCGTGATTTTCAGAAAACAAAAAAGTATAAATTTCAAACTACATTCAAATCGAGAATGTGGCTAAAGCCTCTCCCGGATATATCCTGTAGACAGCTTTCCGGTCTATTTCAGGGCTTGTCACACAATACAATAGTAACCTACGGCAAATATATACTTGAAGTGATTATCAGAGAAACTCTTATGTGGTGAATCATGTCATGGATGATACTAGCAATTGTTGAATCTGCTTCCTGCTAGCAGAGCTCTGGCAATCTGCTGATTTCAACCATCACTGCAGTTCTTAACTGTCTACCTGTGGGTGTGTAGCTCCTGCATTGTTTGTGGTGAGAATAATTCAGACTGAGAAGAGAAGGTTTGAGACTGGGAGATAATAGAACCCCTCCAGCTTGGGTAAACATCTTTGTACTCCTTCAAACACGCTGCATATTAACCTTCCCATTAGGAATGAAGAGAGGGAAATAAACAGACCACACACACTATGATTATTTGGATTTACTTAGAGGTAGCGTGTGATGGGATTTCTACACCGCAGTGGGGAGAATACATTTGATTAAATGTGTTAAAGCATGGAGATACAGTAGGCATCAAAATTAGTTTGTGATTACATTACATATGCTTGTGAAACATGTGACTTTCTGTTGTCTCTCATTTAATGTGACTTTTCACAGTCAATTTGCAGTTTTAAAACTCACAGTAGGCACAGATCACTGCTGCTAAGGAAAGGCGTTAAGTACAAATTTAAAGAGTCAATCCAGCCTTCTGTAGTGAAGACAAGAGACTTTGGATAACATGGAATGTCCTTGGCTCAAGGAACTGACTGTTAGTATTCTGGACTGTGGTCTAGTCCTCTACATACACTAGAAAAATTGTGATGTCCTTTCCAAATGTAGAGAAATAAAAGTTTGTCCCAAAAGAAACAATAATGGCTTCAATCAGGTATTGCAACAGCTTTGTTCTGCCAGTTGTTCCCTCAGCAGAATAAGAACTTTGACAATCAGAGCTCTTTTTGTTCTCAAGATGTTCCTTGTCTTGGCCTGAAATAAAATAACCTGCTCATGAGACAATTACATTGGCTATTTGTTGCAGTAGCAGTTATTCAATGCTTTAGAAAAAGCTTCTCCTCATACATTGTCTGTGTGGGTCCACTCTGCTGATTTGAATCACTAGTGCAGTGCTTGTTCTGAGCGCCTGGCCGTTTGGAACATCGCTGATTGCTTCCAGTGTTGTTGCTCATTGCCAACTCAAGGGAAGCGAAGAAGAAGTTTGTTTGTAACGTTGGTATATCCAGCAGGCAGCAGCAAAAGTGAACTGCGGTTGATGATTCGTGGCCTGCAGATGGTATGCTGGACTATGTCTGCAGAGCCCTCACAGAGTTTACTTGTTTATTCAAAGTGTATTAATATTGAAATTGTTGCCTGTCCAAATTGCATCAACTTCTACACTGCATGGCCTTATGTCCCCAGCAATGCACCCACCAAGTGAGAAATAGATCGAAGGAAGGGTTCCTGAGATTTGAGAAGGACACACATACAGATGTTGCTAGTTTCACTGCATTACCACAGCGACGTTGCAGCATTAAAAGCGGGGTTGCACTTGATAACTGCAGACGCAAGATGGCAGCAGAGTGTTTAAATTCTGATGACAGGATTTTACTACGCACCCACTTTGACCACTATGCGGGTACAATGGCACAGCAGTGCGGCCTGTATTTCAGCTCGTTGACTCCACAGGAAGTGAAGCAACTACGCAAGCGCTCTTAACAGGAACTTCACTGAAAACTTTGGCTAAAAATATGAGACATTCATTTCTTGTTATGTTAGCAGTGATTGGAACGGTAACTTCTCTTTGTTAGAGCGGATATTCATCTGTCGGCCTTCAATAAATTTGTTCCTGAATTCCCAAGAGACATCATGCATAGTATTAAGGAAGGGATTCCTCGCCGGCTACATGCAGCGTGTTTTTACATGTCTAGGACTCATGTAGACACGTATAGTACACATGTACATCCAGTAAGCTAATATAGCCTATTAAGATAAACACCATACTTTATTAAAACCACCTCTCTGTGTTTTTTGGGGGTGGGTGAGGGGTGTGAAAGTCCCTCGCATTCAGGTCAGAAGAAGTATTCAGATCCTGTACTGCAGTAAAAGTACTCATACCACCCTTTAAATATGCTCCACTACAAGTAAAAGTCCTGTATTTAAAACCCTACCTTGCAAAGTAAAAGATTGTAAGTATTATCAGCTGAATGTAGTTTAAGTAGTTAAAGGTTGTAGCGTGAGTGGCTCCTGCCCCGTTTCTAGGCGGGGAAGTAGTTCGCACCTAACACGGTGGTAACTCCGCCGGCTGTCGCACCTGAGAGGATATACGTTCCTCTGCTGTGGTGTCAGGACAATACCTCAGGCCTTTTATCTCACCCCGTTGCTAAATCGTTAGGATTTCGGATTAATTGAATTCCTGAAACTCTTTTTCAGCTAATGCCCTAGACGTTCTCAGTGGGAAGCAACCCCAGCTACCAGTATGAATAGTTATGTACTTTGTCCGTACTTTACTATTGCCTATTGAGAACACCCCCCCCTCACCATTTCCCTCAGGGAGCTTACCTTAAGCTCCTCTGATTGCTTCAGTCGTCACTTCAGGTCACACGGTTTACAGACAGGGAAGAAGGTTAAATTGTTCTAAAGAACCAGAATACTTTGTTTGGTTTCAGTCACTTACAAAATGGTAACGACTTGATTTTATTAAAGTTTTTCACACAATAGTCACATACCACAATTTCAATTCAATGAAACAGTCTCTGTGCTGCAATAACTAATTCTAACACTCCTACTGTGATGGGGTTTTCCTCTTCATCAGCTTTCACTGATTTGCTATGAGGTGTATCTAGTCTCTAGCCTAGAAATCTGCCCCCTCTTCTTTCTTCTCTCTGCTCTGCTGTCTGCTTGTTTTCCAGGCTCTTCTCCGTCTCCTCTGTCTGTGAGTTTTTCCTTTTTTTTCTTGCTGTCCTCTGATAGCAGAGAGGTCTTCTGGTCCACACTTCTCAGTGGATAAGACAGCAAAAAGGGTCTTCTTGTCCTCTTTTCTGAGGGGGTAAGACCCCTAAGTCTAGTTGGGGGGAAAAAAGCCCAAACTCACAGATTCTCTGCTCCTTTTTATGCTGCTAGAAAGCTGGAACCTCCTTCAGGTTCATGCGTCACTCAAACATAAGTCCTCCTGCTTCTCGGTCAGACACAGAATGTAACTGGTTGTAACTGGTTTGATCCTGTTCTGAAGAGGAAAGATTATATAAGTTTTAAATAACTATTTTATATAAGGCGTATATGCAGTTTATATGGCTAATCACCTCTATCAAGAAATAAAACAATATATATGTTTAATGGTTATAAAACGCAAACAAGCTATATGTTGTGAGGGTTATACTTTTATGCTTTCATACTTTTCTACGATCTTATTACAAGGTAAAGTAATGATTGATGAGTAAAATGTTTTACTATTATATCTGATGTGTCTGGATTAATATTCCTGCTGCATTGATGTAAATTGTGCATCTTAACTCCTGATCTCTAGCATTGCAACATAAACTATTGTTATATTTAACTCAAAATGACGACAACTACTTAAGCGGTGTGACTGAATCTGAGGAGTCTTTTTATACAGCTGTGCTCTGTTACATTACAATACTCTTACTGGAGGACTGCAGGTGTTTCTTTCACAGCTGCTGTGTTCACTCTCTGTATTGTTGCAGTCTGGACTGCTCTCATGTGCTACCTGCAGGTTGATGGTGCACTCTGCAGCTAAAGAGCACAACCAGCTGGATGAAGTCCCGCCTCCCTTTAAATCTGTACATATACAGACAGAGAATACTTTTTTATGTAGTTAAGAACCATGCAGTGTATTACGAAGTCATTGTCATTGACTCTGTAGACTGTTCATTTAGTTTGAACTGATGGAATCATTGTTAGTAACACTTTGGTTTTTCTTCTCCTAAATGTACTTTGATCTAAGATATTTTTCTTGGAATATTATTTTCCATTTCTTCCCTAATCATTTAGAAGATTTTGTTTTTTAGTTAGCTCAGTGCTTTTGTAGCTACAGTATGACCAGTTCAGTTAATAATTTGCTGTTAATCGACTTTAGTAAAGAAGAAAAACGTAGTAAATGTAAATGTGTGTTCTCTACATTTGGGTCCATTAAAGCAATATTTCACATGCTCTCAACACTCCCCAATGTTCGTGATGAAAGTGTACTTGTAAACTGTTTGGATCTTGATGACTAATACAGTGTATCCCTGGATTTCTGTTCTCTGTGTTTGGTTGTGGATTGTCAGGTTGCAGCGCAAGGCATACGATATTTGGGATATATAATTTCCCAATATAAAAATGGGACTCTGGGTGAAGAAGTTTGATTCATACTGCTGCTGCGCTTCACTTTTCACTTTTCAAAGCTGCCGCATTGGGACCGTAATGACATGGCACATGAACATATAAAGAGTGATAACTCTTTTGTTACAACGTCTTTGGTGATCAGCACGTCAGGCCACACCCATTGTGCATCAGAATTGAGAACAGTAAGACTATTGAGGCCGTGTATGATCGATAGATGATACTGCAGCTCACTACTTCACTGGAATGTCACACTGCAAGATGGTGGAGCACCTGACCCCTGACCCCTACCACACCCAAAATAGTATCTATTTGTGGAACCGTGGCAACCTCTATGCAAATTCCTATTGCAGTAATAAAGAAGTATTGTTGACTTCTTACTTCATAGGAAAGAATGAAAGAAGAGAAAGAAGGGAGGGGGAGAGGGACAGTCACAGGTCAGAGGGATGCGAATGTTAGAGGTCTTAACAGAACTGCTTCTTCATTTATTTGGCATACAACGTTTCCCGTTACGCCCCGTACAAACCAGATGCTGGAACATCAGACTTATGCTCAGAGAGACAACTACAGAGAGGAAGACATTTAACTAGACTAAATGCAAAGGTACAGGGATCTTTCCTTTTACAAATATATGACATATATATATATGCTTACGAAAAGTTACTTCTCATTTTTTGTGCGTTTTCCTACATAAGCCATGAAACATGTGTCAATTTCTGCTTGTTACATGAATACAGTCTTTCTAAATAAACATCTGTCCTCACAGGAAACAACTCAGTGAGGTTTAGGAAAAGTTGTCGTTTGGGTTAAAATAACAACGGAAGTGCCGTCACTGAAGTGCACAGGTTACAAAAACATCAACGTTGAACGAATAGCTGTCTCCAGTCTCTGTGGACCAGAGGGAACTTACATTCACTCAATACATTTTACTATAAGGCACAACTCAACAAAATGACACTGGCTTAAAATGTTTAAAAGGCACGTTCTAGGGTCTTGGGCGATTTTGATTTCTTGTTCTTTTAATTTCTGTCGACTAGGCACAGAAAGTGTTTACTGGCATATAGAGCGGGGAAGTGAGATCCCATCAAGTGGTCAATTGAGACGCATGTGGAGACGCATTCCAAAGCAGCTGTGATCAGACGCACAGAGTGCACAATGCTCTCCTAACCCTCGATGGCATATTGTTGCCCTCAGGCCACAAACTACCTTTTTGGACCCCCCCCCCCCCCCTCCCAATTTAACTGTTTTTAACTTGAAAAAAGTATTTACTATCACCAGACATGTCTGTGTCCAATGAATTGAGGGGCTGAAGTGGGTATGACCTTTTGTTTGGGAGTGACGCAAAGCTGCACAGGACACAGTGCCACACATTGGTAAGTTCACTGTAGCTTTTTAACATGTTTAACATTTAAATATCTTTATATAAAAGATGTATGCATTCACATTAGAATGTAAAGAAGTATGTTGGATTGTGTAAAGAATCTTTTTTACTTTTTATTTATGTACTAAAATTGTGTTTTTTTTGTCCGTTGCCTCAGGACAACATTGTTCAGTTAGACCACTTACTGTATGTTTAGGCAATATCCTGCATTAGTGTGGAGATGATAATTCTGACCATAGTCATTGTTTGTGGTATACTATCTACTGATAATTACTGAAATGGGCACAGGAACATAATATGAGAGCAAGTAACATGATCAGGTGGTTTGAGAGACAAGTCAAGACAAGAGGTCAGGGGTCAGTCGGCAGAGTAACGTGTGTATACGTGTGTGTGTGTGTGTGTGTGTAAATGTGTAGCTGTGAAGGTGAATCATTTTTACGGGTCTACCAAGTCTGCCTCTCACAACATTCTAACAAAGAGTATGTCTAAAATGAGAAGCAGATGTGTGGAGGCCCCCAAAGTCTCAATAATCTTCAAATCCTCTGTCTGTGCTTTTATTTGTGTTTGCTTCTAGTGTTTTGTTAGAATGTCCATGCCATGCTTACTGAACAGAGGGCTGATTGGTTGAATACAAGGGGAACTGCACTGCCCAGTAAATAACTGTATACATAATTAATACAATGCTTTCTTCAAGAGCACTGAAACTGATAACATCCAGGTAGAGATGATTTAAGGGTCTGATATGAATAACTCAAATTAGTCTCCTGGTACATGAGGCTTCATGGGAAATAACACAAATGAAACCACAGAAAGCTTTTCTCCTGTGACCACATTTTGCTATCATGCATCTTTTGGGTGATGAATCATCTGGTGTTATATTTGGCTACTCATCTTCTTGAAAAAAAAAAAAAAAAGTATAGAGATCTGTTAGCAGTGCCTTGTGAGCATGCAAGTTCATCACTGTCTACTATTTAATAATCTTCGCCAACTTCTTGCTGTTCCACTGCATTGTTGCAATGAATACCAGGTTCAAATCTTTCTGTAGTTACAGTTCAGCTACAGTGTAGCTCGGATACCAGCTCCAGATGTTTCAAAGAGTAAGGTTTTGCCGTGGATATCAGATCCAGGGCAGGGTGGCACCAGCTGGTTATTGTTAAGCCTGATCCTAACTGCTAAGTCGGCCTTTGTTAAGACCGGTCTTCAGAATGGACTTTACGTCAGTTGTACCAACCAAACTCAAGCCTAGGCTTAACAATGCCCGATTTTAGTGATGCACATTCATGTGAATGCCCACCCTGCCCTGCAGAGTGTGTTGCTAGGATACAGTTTTAACAATCTCCCACTATTTTACTAATTTGTAGCTAATCATTTTCAATTTGCAGCAAAGTTGTGGTGGATCAGAGAAAAGGAAAAGGCAATTCTGCAGACATTGAAATAAGAAATAAATAAAGCTGTTCAGCCAGCAGTCTAACATAGTGACAAATAAGAAGACAAACCGTCGGGGGTCCTGCCCCGTAAACCTCAGTATACAGGAACATCCTTGTTGATATTTTTGAAGAGGAATCTCCAATCTGCCAATGGTCTGGTGGGTGTGGACCGCAGCGGTTCCGACCAACCGCAGGAAGAGAGTGATGTCTCTTCAGAGACTGATATGGTTTGCATCAAAGTGAAAAAAGTAGCTACGTCACTGTGAATTGTGTGTGTGCATTCCACATACCCATTTATTTATGTATTTAGTTAGTTTAATATTAGGTAATTCTGCTTCTAGAGTGTAACGTTTTAGTCAAAATAGACAACAGAAATTGCCACATAACTCTATTGGCCAGACTTAATTAATTTGCTATTTTATTTCAGACTCGACCAATGTTTTGCACCAGACATGTAGTCGGGAAATACTTTGAACTGAAGCAATACATTGGAAACATTTCAACAACAATGATCTGATTAGGATGGTATAAAACAGTAGTTTCTGTCTGAACTTAAAGGTGTTAACAATGTGTGGACGGACTAGTCGTCCACCGACGTCCTCATGGTGTTTCAGTCTCTGGTCAGGTGTGGACAGATTGGAAGCCAATGTTGCAAATGACAATAGGGATCAATGAGCAGAAAGAAATTATGATTCGACATTCAGTCAATGATAGGCTATACTACATCAGATTTGACCGTTTACATTCTTAGTCAGGGACATTCCCATTTGTGTTCTACTGTGAGTGAAGATTCTCTAATTAGACGGATCAGCACAACTAAAGTTCATGTCTAAAGCCCAAACACTGTGAGGCAGTAAGCCCTATTTAGAGGAGAACAGAATGCGTTACAAAGCAAAGAAAGAAAGACATTGTCACTATAAACACTCCTGTTAGTTGTAGCCTAAGGGCAGTCATTTTAAAAAGTAGCAACACTAGTATCTGTTTTTGAAAAGTCTTCCAGTGCCAGAAGCCTACTAGAATCCCAGTTTCTTCAAGTTCACTGCCCAACAAATGAGGGTTTTAAAGCGATACACAGTGCTGGATTTGTCATATATCCCAACATGCTGACAGTACATGAATGCATAATAACACAGACAGACAGGCTAGCAGACAGATGCACTGTTTCAACTGCTGACAGGAACAGACCGAGCTACAGCTAGGCTGACAGGCAGACAGACAGGCAGTGAGTGGGTGTTTGGATGTGGGCGGTGAAAACTTCTAGACTTCTCCAGCACACACGCAACTTAAGCAGGCTTCCCTCCAAGTGTTTTTAAGACAAAATGCAATGGCTGCTGCCTCCACATAACTCCCACAGTAATGGTTGTATTAACGTTCACTTTTTAGTCTTATGAAAGTCTTTTCTTGATCTCGGCTTCAGAATGATAAACCTCAGCTCATGAAAAAATGAAATTAAAAGGCAGATGTTTCTCATCGATTGTTCAAATTCATTATATTTATTTTTCTATATTCAACACACAAACACAATGCAGTTAACCTTTAATGTACAAACAGCACAGGCGGTATTCTTATTTCATGACACCTCTATATAGTCATCACTTGATTACAAGCCATACACTGAGTCATCACTCTATTACAGACCATACACTGAGTCATCGCTTGATTACTGACCATACACTGAGTCATCGCTTGATTACAGACCATACACTGAGTCATCGCTTGATTACTGACCATGCGCTGAGTCATCGCTTGATTACAAACCATACGCTGAGTCATCGCTTGATTACTGACCATACGCTGAGTCATCGCTTGATTACTGACCATACGCTGAGTCATCGCTTGATTACTGACCATACGCTGAGTCATCGCTTGATTACTGACCATACACTGAGTCAGGTTGAGTCAAGTCAAACCGAACCATGCACTGGAAATAGGGCATTAAACGACCTGCCAAATACTGTGTTTAAAGCTTACTGAGGCCTCAGAAATAGCTAAATCATCAGTATGTTGTTGTGGGTACAATGACAACTGGTAACTGTATTATTTTATTTTTTTATTTTGAAATTTGGACAGGTAGTTTTTTTCAGTTATAGGATGTTGTCTTCTTTAAAGTGCCATCTAGAGCTGTTAAAGCCAACCTGCTAATACCTTCTTCCTATTAACCCCCTTTCTCTTTTTCTTCTCATAGTTTTGCCAACATCCATCCAGATCCACAGCTTTATTCGATCCCAGCAGTCCCAACATACGTGAGCAGGCAGACTTTTCTTGGCTGTGTTATTGGCAACAGCTGCAAAAGGCTGAGTATTATTACAATGAGCAATGTAATTGTCATTTCCATCTCTCTTTCTGCTAGTTATCTACATAACACTGCAGTGCCAGAGCAACATTAGCTGCCTTTTGAGCGAGACAGTTTGCAGGTGAAAGATGTGGCATGGTAATAAAGGCGTTAGTATGCCCTGCCATGCCTGCCTTCCTTCAAATCCAAACAAAGCAATTACCTCTAACTGGGATTTGATGGTCTTTATGTAAATGCTTTTCTTTGGCTGTTTGCGTGATAGAATACACAACTCAGCAAATGCTACCCTTAAAGAAACTGCTGGATGCAGTTATGCCCCTTTTCAAATTCAATGACTCTGCAAATACAGCTAGGACTGACAAGGGAGTTCTGTTGGACAGAATTTCTGAAACCCATGAAAGCCTCAGCAGGACTAATTATGTATTTCCAATCAAAAAATCTCAACAATGTGGGACTCAATTCATCTCTATTACAGAAGCAACCAAAATATTCAGGCATAGGCATTCAGAGGCCACAAGAGGAGGAAATTGAGGTAGTTATCATTGACTTGGTTAAAAAACTGTGGTTGAGTTGAACGTGGATCTTATTTTCATATACGAAAACATGGTACCCAGCTAATTTGATTGCTGACATCTGTGAACAATGCAACAATGCTAAAAAAAAGTCCAACAGTGCAAATATCCTAAGCTTTCGAAGTATACAAATTGTAGAACAAACCACTCGTTTTTTAAATTCATTTGGAAGAGGAAACGAAGGTGAATGTAGGACATTTTTCAGACCATCTGGGTTTTGAAACGATGGGCTGTCGGAACAATGGGCAGTTCCGCCTCTCCCCTCTGGTAGTCATATGAATCATACTCTTGTCTGAAAGTACTGTTGTTACAATACCACCAATGAAAACTACAAGATCATGAGTTTGCTCAGTTGACATGAAGACAAGCTAGCAAAATCCTCCCTTAGTTGTCTTAAACTTCATGAACTTGGCACAAAATGTGGTTGACAGACCAGAAAAAAAGCTAGTAAGCGTACTTTAATAACTATTATCTCTCAGGTCACAAATACATTTATAAATGATAAGATATGGCTCTTCTCTACAATTATTCACTTATCGTGTTCGACTAGTTTTTTTCTTATGAGCTCTTTTCCACCTTGATTTGCAAGCCTATTCATTTGAATTAAAACAGAACTGCAGTCGCAGTTTGTCCTCTGTTTTCAGCAACTGAGAACACATTAAATACTTCAATACGATTGAAGTACACTGCCATGTGAAGTCAGGTGACCTAGTATAAACAGCAACAAAGTCCACATAGGGAGGAGGTTGGGGTAGATGCATTGGTCAAACAAAGACAGGACTTTCACCCAGGAGACTGCTGTCCGTATCCCATGTGAAACCAAGAATCAAAGTTGATTAAACTTGTCACAAATTGTACACCTTTTTAGTTAGTTTTGATCTGGATTTGCCCGTTTCACTAACTCTCCTATCACTTCAGGTCCTGCCACTAAGACCATGCAATCACTCATTCCCTTCACTTGGTCTCCCACACCTATCTCAAGGAGCTGGGGACCAAACGGTCGATCCTCTGATTGAAGGACGATCGGATCTAACACTGAGCCACAGTCGCCCCAATCTTATGTCAGCCTGTTTCCTCAAAAACAAACGACCATTGTTCCAAAGGCCCATTACTCAGAATATACAACAAACACAGATCAAACACAAAGCTAATTATTATATAGAGTGACGTCACCGGACCTTCCTGGTCGCAATTTAGTTTTCCTACTATAGTGAAGGCATGACCTGCCCTACTCTGCCTCTGATTTGCTTACCCTGACATTCTTGCCCTAAACCAAAACAATCTCACTCCTCATGTCTAAACCTGACCAAGGCGCCAACGAAGGCAAAGAGCACCAGCCAGACTCTCTGTCTGTTATTGGATAGTGTTGGAGTGATATCTTAAAAAGTTACAGAAACATTTTAACATGGGCCAAGGATGATGCTGAGAGGAACATGGGGCTTAGGAAAAAAATAGGGCTTAATTTGGATGGGAAAGAAAAATCAAGTGTACTGAGGGAACATAAGGCTGACAGAACATGGACCTGAGCCCCCTTTAGGGACGCAATTTAGGTACTTAACTAACGCCACGTACACATGTACAATGTAACACGCAAGTTATGTAACAAACTTTCAACCCAAACTGCAATCCTTTCCTAAATCTAACCAAGTGGTTTTGTTGCTGATACATTCATAGGAGAATGTGCAAAAACTTTTTGTAAGATCTATTTTTATAGCGTTATATGCAAGATATCATAACATTTTTTGTGTTCAATTGTGTAACACAGCAAAGCAAGCCAGGTCATATACAAGCAGAGAAAAAAAGAGTAGATTTTAAAATGGATTTTCAATATTAAATAAATACTTACAAAGCCCAGACACATTGGATACCTCTCCAGGCAGATGATGAGAGCTCTTTACAAATCCTCCCATTTAAGGTCAATGTCATCCTCATGCTTTTCCAGCTGAAATACCAAAAATCTGTGGTGGCATTTTCTCTGAATGCCAGCTCCAGCTACTAACAAGCGCACAAAAACCTCCCCAGCAAACAGGTGTATTAAAATACCTTGCATTGTGCATCAGTCCATATTGGAAATAATAATAAACAATACATACAAGATGGAAAAAGAGTGTATCAGGCTTTTGTAGGAGCGAGAGAGGGAGAGAAGCTGCGGGGTGTGTTTGTAGTGCTGCTGTGGAGAGGAAATGTCATTCCTGTGGCCTTTTCCATCCAGACCAAACACACGGAGGCTTTCATATACACACACCACATGCATCGGTCTTCACACCCATCTATGGATAAGAGAATGGTGTTTGGGTGCATGTTTGTGTGCTCAGTGACACTGTTTAAGGGCTGGACTAAACAGTGACACTGTTTAAGGGCTGGACTAAATTACTCATGTGTGGGTGATGGATAGAGGAGAAGTTGCTCAGCGGGTGAGTGAATGTTTGAAATTATTAGAGCCCGAGCAACCGACAACGTCGGGCCGCGAAGGCCCTATTGAAATTTGAATACACATAGTACATCGGGCACATATTTGGGGGACTTGCCATACTCGAAAACTCACCAAATTTTGCACACTTGTCAGGCCTGGTGAATATAGCCATCTGATATAGGTTGCATATTTGTGTGTAAATAAATGGCTCTCTAGCGCCTCCTAGAATTTGGACCGGCGACGCCCCTCAGCCAGTATGTCCGATTTACTTGAAATTCAACACACATGTCCACCTCCTCCAGATCTACAAAAAAGCCTCTCCTGGCACCAGGCGCCAGGAGCACCTGGCGGTCGGAGCACCTGGCGGCCGGAGCACCTGGCGGCCGCATAGTTACAAAATCATTTCACGACAGGTTGATAGCAGACCACCTCAATGTGTTACTCAGAGAGAACCAGGACATTCTGATGTAGCATTTCAAAATTAAAGCCCTTTAAAATCGCATTCATGAGCTAACTTCAAATCACATTCATGAGACAATTTGTCTAATTAGGGCCCGAGCACCGACAACATCGCTGCATGCAGCTTTAATTATGTTTTGTTTTTTCTCCTTCATCTTTTTTTCTTTATTCGTATTTATAGGATGGCCCAAAACACTCACACAACATTTTGAGAAAGTGAAAGAATAAAGGCCAATATATTATTGATTATAATATTATAATTTTGTTCCCCACAGTTAAAATGATGGCTTAGTTTAAATTGATTTGTGTAATTGTAAGACATTCTTAGTTCATTATATAGGATGTCTACATGAGGTTTTGAGAATCCATTTAAGGCCTGTATGCAGAAGCCTTTCCCTCCTTTCACAATATGCCACGTCAATATTAATTCAGAACCCCCCCGTTAACGGTGACGAATAGTAAATGGAGTGCCTCCTAATCAGTAAACACGATATGATGCTCGTCAATATAAGACAATACGTCAACAATAAGTCAAGACAAAGCTAGGGTATAAAGCCGGCTACTGTCTTACTCTCAGAAGTGCTCTCTCCTGGTGTGTGTAGGTAAGTAGGCCACAATCATACTTCTTATTTTGGGTAAGTTTTCCTGAATTATCTTCCAGCTTTAAAGTGGTTCAAAATATTGATTCTTTTTCAGTCTGTGTTTGCATCGAAATTCCATATCAAGAAATAGAAGCCTTGCTTGTTTGTGTTGCACTGTCCATGGTGCTGATCATGGATCTGTCACCAAGTCACTGTTTTAGTCACTTTAAGTGAAAGGTCAAATAGTGAGGTGAGACTTAAGCATACTGTCAAGGGAGTTCTGGACAGGACTCAATAGCACGACCACGACACAGAAATTGAGGAAAGGAAATACTTTATTTTATAAGGTAGAGCATGCAGGATCGACGGTGTGGTTCTCCGTGGACCGATACAGGAAGACAGGCAGGATTACAGTGTGGATCCCTTGGTCCGACACAGAGTTGCAGGCAGATCGACACCGGAGGCTGGTTTGGGAATGAAGCCTGTATGATGACTGTTCTGGCATGAAGATTGTACGGACTGACAACACAGGTCTGGAGGACCAGGGTTCAAATACTGCCCAGATCTCATTAGTGGGATCTGGGTCTGGTGTGTCACCCCGCAGGAGGTAATCAACTGAAGTGTCTGCAGCTGTGTACCAATCAGGGGCGTGGCCATGGGAGGTGTCTCGTCTAATGTTTTCTTTTTTTCTTTTCGTGTTGTTATTTACTGTCATGTCGTCTATTTTGTTCTTATTATAATTGCTTTTATCGTTTCTGTTTTTCCCATGTAAAGTGTCTTTGAGTGCCTTTTAAAGCGCTATATAAATAAAATGTATTATTATTATTATTATTATTACGACTTCTTTATTTAGTTAAAAATAAATACTTTACCACCATCCCTTGTGTCTCGTCTGGATTTGTCATGGCCTAGGAGCCGGGTTGTTTAGGTGTCATTATTAATATATCTTAGTCATCTTTTAAAATTAAATATGCATGATATTGAACTACTCAGTATGAATCCATTATTGTAATAAAAAGTCTAAAAAAACAGACTTTGACTGTTTTTTGACTGCCCACCCATACTCAACCAGAGGCTCGGCCACATTCTTTCTTCTGATTGCGCTGATCATCACAGCTACGCACCAGAAACCTCTGACTTCCCTGTTCCAATACTGTTCATAGCGGTAGAGGTGTCAATATATAATATCATAATCTAACAAATATATTTAAACATTTTCTTAAGCTCATGTCCCGTAAGGTCCCGGCTACTCTGGGCTTGGGACTTAAGGCCCTGTAACCCCGTGCATTCAGGCGCCTAGTTCAATATGTGTGATCCTGGAATGTAGGATATTGACTCTAAAAAGGGGTCGGTCATCTCCTTGAGCCTTTGCAGGCCGTTTACTGCCTTAGAGATCTGACTTCTAGTGACAACAGTAAAAAATCCCCATTGTTACAATTTGTCAATAAAAACATCAACACATCAATTATTTACTGTCTGTAAATTTGGCAGATTACAAAAGACATCCAGTGGCAATGGTCATGTGCTCTTTGTGTTCTGTCAGTCAGTGCGGATTCACCAGGGTGTGTGTGTGTGTGTGTGTGTGTGTGTGGCGAAAGTGATTTGATGAAAATATTTAGTTTTGAGCTAGTATGAGGTAACTGAGGGGACTAGCTAATGAAAGGAGTGTGTGTGTGTGTGTGTGTGTGTGTGTGTGTGTGTGGGGGGGGGGTTCTGTTTGTGTTGGGACATAAAATCCCCAGACTGCAAAAATATAGACAGATGTGCACTGTACCAATGATGTAAGAGATTTCTTTTAGATTTATGGCTTTGTAACAACATGAATACATTTCCGTGGTCCCCAAAGGTGTGGCAGTACTCTTGGTGCCTGTATATACTATGTGTGCATGTATGTACTATGTGTGCATGTATGTACTATGTGCACAGTTTTTACACACTGTTTCTGACTCCAGTGTTTGCCAAATGTGGTTTGTGCTAAAGGTCACCATTAGCATAAGGCTCTGAGTGAAAGTCCTCGGCTCCACCCCCCCAGCATGCCAACTGACTGTTTGTGCTCTTTGATTGAAAGAGTGTCAGACACAGCACTGCTATTTGCACTAATTGTTGTTTTCCCACAACACCAAGAGTCCTCAATGTCCTCAATCTCTGGACGCTGTTGATCGTTTCTATACAGTATGTGTATAGTGTTAGTCGAGGAAGAAGCAGTAGCCAATTGGCATCATGCATTTGTCATAACCCTGCTCCTAGGCCATGACAAATATTTTATTTCATATTATATAATTTAACTTCCTTAATTATTTAATCCAAACAACGGCCAAACCCAAATCAGCCAGAAGCTTAATGGCTCCTTCCTCACTTCCTACCCCCTACTTCTGGTGCCCTAGCTTGGACCACAATAAAACAAACGCAGAAGCCCTTTATTGACACGGTTGGTAACGATGAACAGCAGACCTCAGCATCACTTGAACAATCGTGCCGGTTGGCCAACCACAGAGCCGAAAAACAGACATCACATCCAAAGATAAATAGTTAATGAGCTTTACGTCTTCCATGTGAGAGTGCAATGGGCGTGGCCAGTGTCTTTTGAAAGGACAGGAGAGGTGTAGAAGTACACTAAATCACAGCTCCCTGCTGATGACTTAAGCAGTAGCCCTGTACAACGCTGAGGAATAATGTCCGGCAGCCATCCCTCTGTAGGAACCTCCCCCTCCATTTATTGTGTAAACCTCCTCCCTCCTCTTTTTTCATCCTCTTTTTCCAGAGCAGAGGGAGGATGTCCAGGGTTACACCTAAACTGCTTCAGTAACCAGCTTTAATCAACGACTCAGCCGTTCCTTTTATAGATTTCGCCTCTCAGTGTGCTACACAGCACTTTCTCTCCATCTCTCTTCCTCCCTCTTTTTTCCATGTCTGCCTTCCTATAGAAGCGGATGGTTCAAATTAAGCGTGAACCCAGTGAGTGCGAGAGAAAAGGGTGCACAGCTGGGCATATTTAATTAAGATTACAGACGTGTGCCTGTACCACTTTGTATTGCTTTTCCTTCCACACATTACAGGCTCAGTGAGCATGACATGACTTATGGCCGTGGTGTTTGGGCCGTGGGGTGAGTTTTAATTAACCCTGGGAGGATATGCGAGACTGATACTTCCTGCTTCACTCTGCATGTTGGCCAAGCCGAGCGGGCCCCCGAGGGACGGTCAGGGGAGCCCCTTTGGATCCCAGCTGCTTCTCTTTTGAAATAGCCGTGATGACCAGAGCTTCGCTGATACTTCTGTGATACTGACACAAGCATGACTGTCCGACACGAACATGAGTGCAGGGTAGCTATAACCTGGTTACTTCGATCCAGACACAGATGCACTCTTTAGAATGGAAGAGAATGATTGTAAAGCAAACTACAAGCACAGGACCCATATACACAAAATTAAATTAAAGTTAAAATCCAGCTGAAATAGGATTTTAATAGTTCTGGTAAAAACGTAAAAATACAGGTATTGCGCGGTCAGAATGAAACACTTTGTCCAGACTGGTGCAACAGATTAATAGATGGATACTGCAAAACCCATTGGAGTCAGCAACACATACTATTTTCTGGCATTCGCTCAACATGCACAGGGTTGTTATAACCTCAAATTAAAAATTCTGCTATAAACTTCCAACTTTAAAACAAATTATTATATAATATATATATATATATATATATATATATATATATATATATATATATATATATATATATATATAAAATATATATATATTATATATATATATATTATATATATATATATATATATTATATATATATATATATATATATATATATATATATATATATATACATATATATATCAGTGGTGGGCCATCAGCGCCAGCAAAGTCTTTTCTGCTGGCCTAAACAGAATCACAAAATTATAGCTATTTCATAATTTTTCATAAATACACTACATGTATTCTAATTATTTTTCCCATTAGCTTATTTTCTCATTGCACAGCTACTGTCTTCCTCTGTTGCTCTGCTTCCAGTGCAGCTTGTTTTAAGTAGAGCTTTTATCCAATCAGATTTCACTTCTATGTCTCCAGGTAAGAAGAGAGGCCCGAGGCCCGCTAGGAAGATTTAGCAGTTTAAGTAAATGGGGACGATATTGTTGATTGTCATTGTCTTCAACCAATCAGATCTTTAGTTTGACATGTTGGGCGTATTCTTTGACGTGTCAGAGCTGTCTCGGTGGCCTACAAGTATTGTAGGCAGTATTAAGGTGCGGTGTGATTGGTCAGTGGGCCAGCATGACTGTTGTGACGCTGAAGCAGCTAGCAGAAGTTAGTATTAGTAAGAGTTCAAGTGGAAAGATATTTAAGAAGTTATGACATTAACATGACATTTTTTGCGTTTTGCTTTGTTTTTTAACACTCAGTGGCTGAAGAAGGAGGAGAAACGGATTTGGGAGTTACTGGCAACGCCTTTCTGGAGAATGACATTTCCAGAAAAGGTGGACATAGTAGAAAAGGGTCGGCCAGCCCCACAGCTAGCAGCCCTGACCCAGCCAGGAAAAGGATTTGTACGAACGATATTTCTGTCTGACAGCGTCGGAGAAGTGTTGCACATTTTATGGCTAAGAATGCGTTTTATTTGGGACTGAGCGTCTTGGTTCTTTGGAGCTAAGCTGGATTTGCTAACCAAGGCAGCAACAAACTTTTGAAAACTTTTGCTGAGACCCGAGTGGATCTACAACTCAACGAACACGTTCGCAGGAGGTCCTCTGGCTGGAACTGAATCGGACCGATGTTCTGCAGTAGTGTTACTACTGTGTTCATTTGTCTATGGTGTCGTTTTTTATGATATGGCTAATATTGTTCCCTCTGATGTGAATACTTTTTGAATGGCTCGTGCTCTTCAGTGTGTGGATGAATACGTGTTTTAGCTCTGCAGTGTTGCTGGATTGATTTGTCATGCTTTGTTGTCATATAAATATATGTGACTGGTTCTTGTGAGTTTGTTCTTGTCGTTGTGTTAATTACGTTGATTTTGACTATATGCATTGTCCATTAATGACGAAGCATCCCGTCATCATGGGGTTAGGGTCAGACATTTGATTCTCTGTTTGGGGTGTTTTTTTTCTTTTACAAAGCCTGAATTATGGTCTGGAGAAATGAAGATTGTGTGGTGATTGCTTTAGCCCTGTTTGAATCAGTAGGGAACAGCTAAACGCAGCAGGGAGAGTTTGTAGCTTGTGTGCTGCAGTTGTTTTCCTGCTAAGCTAGTTTAGCATAGCCTCCCAGAACACACGCACCAAACCAGAGTACAATGTTGTGGTTCCGGGGTGGGAGTGTCAGACAGCATGCTACCATATTGAGCCTAGTCCGCTGAAAACATTATATTTACCACAATTTAAGCTTCTGCATTTTCCAAATGCACTATTATTCAAATGTATTGTTCGGATTGTTAGCCTCGTAACGAACGGTTTAATACGAATACGTGTATTGTTACACCCTTGGAAACAAAAAATAACTGTAGCTGTGGCGTCATAATGAGGTTATTAGAAGGTGGTTCAACTGTAGAAGGATATATATATATATGCAGATAAAAAAATATAGTGCTTGGAACAAGTCAAAGGTTATATTTTGGCCCTTAAGATTAAAGCAGTGATTCTCAACAAGTGGGTTGCGGACCCGTTTTCAGTGGGTCCATCTTTTCATTAAATACATTTGAGAAGTTGAACATTTGGGTCGCGGCTTGTCATTAAGGGGTGATGGTGGGTCCCGCAGCCAGACCAGTTGAGAACCACTTTGTTAAAGGATATATAGTTATTCAATTATGTAATTCAATAATTCAACAAGTTGAGAGGGCAAAACTCCTTGCAGTGATGCTTCATTACACTCTATCTTGATCTCATCACAATAATTACATTATTTTAAAGATGGGAAAAGCAGTTGGTATTTCCACGACATGTTCTTTTGTTGGTCGTCCTCTTCTACGTCACATTGGCACCTTGACTGTTCTTACATGGTCTGGTCATCTGCTGCAAAAAGGGCATAACAGTTGGTTCTGGGTTGTATACTTTGATCCAACATGAATCATTTGCACAAGTGCCTATCTTGCCTTAAAGTTGAGAAAAAGTCATTATTAAATACATACTCTTATGTTTTTGTTGAATCAATTTTGTTTATAGTAATACTGTGCATGACCATGACACTAGAGGGTCCAGAAATGATCAGCTTGTAGTGCCTCGAGTTGGAGCTATTACTATATATATATATATATATATATATATATATATATATATATATATATATATATATATATATATATATATATATATACCTGGATTGCTGATCTATTTTTCCATCAATACCATAGATGAGATAGAGCCGGTGACTGAGCTAAGGGCAGACAGGTGTTGGTGTCGATCAGAGCAGAGAGAACAGTTAACCATGAAGTGAAATTACTGCGTTAGATTAAATAGTCTGAGGGTGAAGTTCAGTACCATTTTGAAATAAATGTATATTTTGATGGGTTAAGGTGTCACTCAGAGAGAACCGGGACATTGTGATGTAGCATTTCAAAATCAAAGCCCCTCAAAATCTCATTCACGAGCCAACTTCAAATCTCATTCATGAGACAATTTGTCTAATTTCAGATTTGATTTTAGAGGAATCGGTGCATAGTTGCATCATTTCACTTCAGGTTAATACCAGACCACCTCAAGGTGTCACTCAAAGAGAACCGGGACATTGTGATGTAGCATTTCAAAATTAAAGTTCTTCAAAAAATTTCATTCACGAGCCAACTTCAAATCACATTTATGAGACAATTTGTCTAATTTCCGATTTGATTTTAGAGGAAACAATGCATAGTTACATCATTTTACTTCAGGTTAACAGCAGACCACCTTAAACAACTCCGGTCTGATCTGCATAGTCCACTCTGATTCATATCAACACAGTTGACAGTTGGGCTTTACAACATCAGTGATCCAGGAAGACATTGTTGGGTTCGTGGAAGCAGTTGAGTGCTAACATAAAGTGGGTATATATCTTTGACATATTGCTGTTTTATTTTATTAAGATGCAGGCCATCACTCCTGGCCTCCCACTGACTCATTCTTCTCACTTGGCTGAGAACAGACCATCAAAGAGGGATTGATCTCCAAGTAGCTTTATTTGATCTATTTACTCATTCCAGGATCCTGCTAATGCACATTATGTACACTCGTCTGAGAGACGCCTCCAAGAATCTCTCCTTGGGACAAGCTAGAATTGCTTTGACCCCTCTTTGTGAAGGATGAAGTAGTCTCTCAATCTAATTCTGCAAGCTTCCCATGGAACCATGGCAACAACAAAATAACTCAATTAATCAAAGACATTTACCTTCCAAACAGCGTTTGGCAGCAGAAAACAATGCAGCTTCTTTAAGCTGGACCCTATTTAGCACAGCAGGGCTGCTTGGATGAGGCGGTGTATTTAGAAGAAACATCAGGTCCCTTGGGGGAAAGCAGCCGTAATGGCCATGGTGGTAGTTGGAGGTATATATATATATATATATGCATGCCCTCACATTTTTACGCCTTTATGAGATGAATTAACGATGGAGTTGACAGTGTATTACATTAAATCCTTAACACAGAATAGAGAGGGGAGTAAAAAATAAATGCAAACATCAGCATTAGTGTTTGGGCACCAGTGTGATTGATTTCTCTGTCCATTCCCTGTTGGCTCTGCCAGAGAGAAATCCTGAGGATAGACAGACAGCCACTGACACTTCATCCCTGGAGAGAAACACTGCCAGGAATGGACAGTGTTTATGGATACACATTGGCAAACAGCACACAGTCCCACTTTAGAAGCAAAGGGATGTTATTTTACTGATTAGTATTCACAGCATACTGGTGTTCTTAAAGAAAAAAAAAATCTTCTTTTGCAACCTAGGTAACCTTAAGATGCCAGTACACTTCATCAGAACTACATGATGTATGACCGAAGAGCTTCTGAGACTTCCTTCTGCCACACCCACACTTTTCAGACATCTGAATGAGGGGGGTTTTGTGCAACCATTCCTGTAACTTTCCAAAAACTGACCATCTGACATTCACACCCACTACTGGGTCCACTACTGAGACAAAGTCACTCTGTAGCTACACTGGCGATGAACCTTTCTCATGCGGAAGCATGGTGAAAGGAGGTCCATCATTTCTTCTTACAAACAATCGCACTGTCAAGTTGTGGCGCAGAACTCCTCCATCGCACCAGACAAACTCAGCGTCCAAGGAGGCTGGTATGAATTGTATTTGAATTGATTTTGTCATCTGTCCACGGACTGTTGTTGTCCTTAATGTTGATGTCCATAGCGCTTTGCTAGTAGAGCATGGATTCTGTTCAGCACTTCCATCACTCTGGGTTTTGACGTTGACATTGTGTGTTGCATTGCAAAAAGACACTTTGAAATTTGATTTAAGGAGCCAGAGCATAGATATCTGATTGGAATTGAATTTTAAACCACCTCCAATCGTGCTTTAGATCAGATTTGCAAAAATCACATTTTTGGTTATCCAGACTTCCTAAAATCAATCGGGATATGGATATGCCAAAAAAACAGAATTGGCCTGGCAGTCTAAACAAGGCCTTAGCACTCCTCACTATTTTTGTGATGCCATTCGATTCCTTTAACCCTTACAAACTCATCTATACTGTTCAAATATATGTCTTTTAGCCCAATCTATGAAATATGACCCAGATTATAAATTGACAGTACTTTTCTTCTGTGACCCAAATGACTGCAGACGTTTTAGTCCACACCAGAAACACCATGACTTGAAACAATGCAATCTTAAGGGAAAGCACAACGTCATTTAATCCTGTGCAGTTCCACAACAAACCCCAAATAGAGAGGCACAGAACAGCGCGGTAACACAGAAGAATTTGTTTTACACAGGCCCACATAAGCCCCGAGCGTCCTGTTTTCACAGCTGAATGGAGTTGCATGGCAAGTCGTAATGTGTCAGAGCTAGCCGTGTCATTCAAGAACAAGAAAACACAAGTAATGAAAGCCAAAATGACAGCAAAGCAGCAACTCTCTCCTGGAGCCAAAAGGGGAAATGACACCAGGGCTGTGGCCCACGTGCCGTGACACATGTTGTGTCACTGGCTGTGAAATAACTTCATCCCCCTGTTTTGCCTGAGGAGGACGGGCGACCCAAGCGGAGAACTGGACTTCTTTTGAAGGCTGAGAGTTATGATGTAGTGGTGAACTTTAAAACGACTGCTGTTTTCCTAAGCACTAAGGCATTGGTGGTAATAAGCAGGATATGAGGGAGCATTGGAGTCAGGATATGGAGGAGCAAGGGGGCACTGTCTGGGCACTGGCCCCTCTGTTCTCCTTGTTATTTGGGACGGTGGGAATGTGAAATAGCATATCTCATTACAACATAGCCCCTCTGGAACAGACACACTAGGGATAAAAGGCTGTCTCTATGATACCTCCACTGCCTGAGTGAGCTGAGGAACCAAAGTACACAAATGTTCACTTAGATGTTTGGATGTCAGGAACATCAGTACATACGGTATGTTTAGAATATGTCACAAACATAATCATGCATTCTTTTTAAATCCATTTCACTTCTGTCAACTACAGCGGAATGTTGTACATGTCTCACAATATAACAAGGGTGTTTCATGATTGTTAATTATATGTGCAGATATTCAAATGTAGTTATTAGTGGCATGTTTTAGATGCTTTTAAAAGTTGCTGTAATGTACTTAAAGGACAAAAAACACTTCCTCAAAACAAATATATTACTATTAAATTAAATGATATATTAATATTACGATCAGCGCTTTAGTGGCTGGTTTGGCGTATAGTTTTTGAGAGATATCCAGTACTTTCTGTCCAGTGTTTTTATCCCTTTGATTAACTGGCTGCAGCTGGCTGTTGTTGCCATCAGCATGGCTTCCACCTGAGCAATCCAAGCAGCCCTTCAAAAAACCCATGGCATAACAAACTGCAGTTATGGGTGGGTTAGAACTAGGCCCAGTGTCCATATTTTTAACAGTGGAGTGGGTTTTCTGCAACGCCAAGAATATGTCACAAAATGATGTGAGGTCTTTTTAGACCAACAAGTATTTCCACTGTTAAGCTAATGTCCATAGGTGAGGGTCGGAAAGTAGATGGACTGGTAAATTGAAAGCTTTGCCTTCTGGCTTGGCTTCTTCACCACAACGGTCCGGTACACCGGGCGACTGTGGCTCAGTAATAGAGCAGGGTCGTCCTTCAATCAGAGGGTCGGCGGTTCGATCCCCGGCTTCGCTATTCCATGTCGATGTGTCCTTGGGCAAGACACTTAACCCCAAATTGCTCCCGTAGCTGTGCCTACGCTGTATGAATGAGTATGAATGTTATATAGTGCTGATGGGCAGGTGTCACCTTGCATGGTAGCCCCTACCATCAGTGTGTGAATGGGTGAATAATGACATGTAGTGTTAAAGCACTTGGAGTGGTCGGAACACTAGAAAAGAGATATACAAGTACAGCACTAACCCAATGAGCCACGACCGCCACATAGCGGCTGCAACCCTTCTAGACAACCAGTACCGGTCTGCCCCTAGGCAAAACAAGACCAGAAAGCCTCCTTCATAGGGTTCTTACGTTGCCGTCATTAAATGCATTGATGACTTTTGGCCCCTGCTACATGAAGTCTGACAGTTGAAGCCTGTTTTTTTTTTCATCAAAGTGACTGCACTTGGAGTACAACATCCTCCTACTCTCCAGTCACCCTGACACCTAGTCTACATTTACCGATGACACACTGCAGCTGGCTATGGGTTCTGGGTGACTGGCTCAGAGACCGGAAGCCACTCTGTTTGTAACGATAGCAGCAGAGAGTCTAAAGTGTCAGGGAGGAAGAGAGAGGCGGCAAAGAAAAAGAGTGTGTCAGCATGAGGCAGAGACTTCTTTGGCCGAAGGATCTTGATGAATTGTGTTAGTCCGTTTAATAATGTCTATAATAGTAATAGTAATATAATAGTCTGTCTGCCATTTCTCCCCAGTATGGTCCCTGTTTCGTGTCTGCTCCCCTCTGTTGCGTTCCCTGTTTTTTGGACGTTTTATTTTCATGGACTTTTTGTGACTTATTCTTTGGACTTTTGGTTCACACGTTATTGTGTTAAATACTTTTTTTGTTGCCATTAAATCCACATTTATCCTACCCTCTTGTTTCCCTGCATTTTGGTCCAGCCCTTTATTCTCCGCGAAAACTAACAGACGCTGTGTAACTGCTTTATTCTCGACAACAGTATACCATTGCTATGTTGTGAAATTAAATGCTCCACAGTAAATACTACAGCATTATTGTATACGTAGCAGCTGAATGAAGAATCTATCAAAATGTCCCCTTGACCAAAACTTTGGTCCATGTTTAACATTTTGGGAAACACTTTGTTGTCACTTTCTATCTGAAAGCGAGATAAGAAGACGGATATCAAATGTGTGTCTCTGTGCACAAAGCTGGAATCCAGATGCGGTTAGCTTGGCTAAGCATAAAGGCTGGACGCAGGGGAAAGCAGTTCAGCAGTATCTCAGTGTAAAGCATGGAATCTCTCTCTGTCTTTGTGTTTTCTTCACATCTTTTGAAAACTGCTCATCTGGTCGACTTCACGCTTAGCAGGTGTATTGCTAGGGACCCCATGGAGTTTTTTTTTAAAATTTGGTGCAATTTGGATATGCAATATGTTCCGTATTAATAAACTTTTAATATAGCGAACAGTGTTCTGTGCATCAGGGGTGGGCCTTTACAGGCTGAAACGCATTGACTGAAATTAATTTTTGCTGCTGGATGCCAGATCTACCGATATTAAGACACTTCCCTGGAGTCATCAAGCAATGAGCGTTTGTAGGCAACACTGTGAGCAGCACTGTAAGCAGATCAAGCAATCGGGCCACTCCAGTGAGGTCTGTCGGATATGAGTGGATAGGTATTCTAACCACTCAACAAACATATCTTCAGTTATATTACTCTCTCCACAGAGCTGCTGTGAAACTTATAATGTAAGGCTCACTTGAAATGCTCAGGCTTCACTGACACTTGGTATTCTCAAATTAACTTGATGTCTTTGGAAAGTTAGGAGACTTGTCGAAATTAATCAACGAGTCAATTTTTCTTATTTAAACAGGTACTTACACAGGTCCACATTTGTGATGTAAACAATATGTAAAATGATTCCTCCATTTTTTTAATTTATCACACAACCTTTCAATAGGTGGATTGACTATATCAGACATCACCAACAAGCCAAGACTATACACTACATACAAATAGAAAATTAATCTTGATATATGAAAATGTTGTAATATTCTAAACAACATGACAAATGCTGACACCGGTGTTCCCATTTGTGTGAATTGTGAAAAAAAAAAAACTCATTGATATCAATATCGTAGTTCAGACTTTATAATTGCTGAATTGCCTCCAAGATATAAATCTCATCAATATAATAAAAAAAAAGGAACATTAAATGTAAAAAAAAAGTGTGGCAGTCAACGTTTAGTTATTGTAACATAGTTTTGTTACGTAAATTCCGGACTTTACTTGACTTGATTTTACGTAACAAACGTAAGTAAACGTAACAAGTTAGTAAATCTACGTTGGAAGCTTATTTTAAATAGACATTATGCATGTAACAAGCAGAAACTTGACACACTGTACCCTGACAAGTCCAAAACGGACGCTAGAGGGGAACCTAGATCGCCATACTGTGAAGAGAAGGGCCACTGACCAAGCTGCTGTTTGATACGTTGAGATTTAGAATGTGTTGGCAGAACCATATCTTAACAAAAGGGTTCCAACAGCATGATGCTTTAAGTTGCAATGTGAAAAACACTCCAGGTATATCATGTACTAAGTAGCTGAAGCTCCATTCATGGTCTAGAAAATAGAATTCGAATGACTTCTCAATCTGTTGCTGACGGTATGAAAGCCTATTATGGATAACAAAATAATTTATCAAGCACATTTTTAAAGAAACATGACAATTAGGAAAAGTGTGACCATCGCACATAGCATTGCCTTTAACCATTGTTAAATCACAGCACACAGTGACGTTGGCCCAGCCACCTGCAGCGTTTGTGTCTTTCGTCACAGGGGAGACTGGCGTCCTCACAATCCCGCAAGCTGTCATTTCCATCATTTCTCCCGACACACTCTCTACTGAACCTATCCTCTCCAGTTGAAAGTCCCCGAGGTGAAGTACACAATCATTCCAGAGTACTACTCCCTCCACCCTGTGTCAAAAACTCCCTCTTCTGCCAGTCCTCACAGGTAATGCTGAGCTGACAGCTTTTCATTCCTGCTCAAACAAAGATCACAAGAGACAGAGAGGGGGCTGAAGCTCAACCGATACAGTCATCTCCCGTTTGACCGGCCGTCACCTCACCACACCACGACTGCAGCGACAGACAGGGGGAACCAGACTGGTGTCAATGCTCAAAACATCAACTCCATTCATGCCTGGGACTATTGGGACGTCTCGCTCTCGCCTGTGGAGAGGCTCGTTGGGGGGCTGTGCTGGGTAAGGACTGTAGCTCAATGACTCAAACTACTTTGCCAAATACTGTATTTTTTGGAGAAAACTTAATTGCATGGATGTCGTTCTCTGTCAGCATATTCATTTGATGGTTGAGGAAAAACATTAACTACTTCTAGCAGCCACTACCACAGCTTCCATGTTGACTGGTGGGATGGATCATTTACTTAGGTCAACCAAACTCAACAATAACTGGGCGAACATGAACGCGATGCTTGGCTGACAAAATTGAAAAATTTATGAGTGAAACAAATCAGTTTATCCGTCCATCCATTCACTGAGTAGGTCAAGTAAAAGTATATTTTGTTATACAATGCAAGCTCAATGTGCTTTACATACCACAAGTATGAACAGAAAAATAGGACATGAATACATACTTAAATACATGTAAAAAAAAAATTGATAAATTATACATCCCCATAAGCATATCCACCCACACATGCTCAAAAAGAGAGAGAGAGAGAGACAGACAGAGATGGCGGCACTTTCTAGCCATAGGCCTGACAGAACAACTTGCTTTTTAAAGAGGACACAGTTGTGGTACATCTTCTAGCATCAGGCAGTTTGTTCCAGACGGTGGGCCCATAGTAACCCAATGTAAACGGGGAACAACATTTTGAAATCAATTCTGTAATTTATCATAATCCAGTTCAGCGATCAGAGCAATATGTTAATATTTTCCTGTCCCAGAGAGTACTGTGACGGCCGCAGGGCCTCTGCCGGGACTTGTGTGTGTGTGTGTGTGTGTGTGTGTGTGTGTTGCGTTGCTGTGTATGTCTTTCAGTGTTCCTGGTTGGTTGGTTCGCCCTATAAGACCCGCCTCATTCTGACGGAGCGCTGGCTTCTTCCCACCTGACGTGCTGCACGGAGTGTCTGGCAGCAGTATTGCAGTAGTTGAGCTGGCGGCACGTTTTTCCTTTCTGGCATTCGTTACGGGAATGTTCATTTTTGTTGCACATTTGAAATGTCCTGGCCTTTTTGTTCATTAAAAGTATTTGTTTGGTTAACTCCTTGCCTGAGTTTGCGTGACATTTGTTATGGTTTTAGAGCCAGACTGTAACAATACTCTGGCTGAAGCCATCACAGTCTTTTTTTGGAAGTCCAGCAAGCATTACAATAGTCCACCCTTGAAGAGATAAAGCTATGATATCTATGGTGTTCTGATTCCTGCATTAAGACACGTGTATGTGAGGTGAAATCTGTTCTGCAAGTCACATAATGTGTGTGTGCGTGTGTGCGCGTGTGTGTGTGTGTGTGTGTGTGTGTGTGTGTGTGTGTGTGTGGGAGTAGTGTCATTCACCTGAAGCGCTGCTGTAAATATTTCAGAGGGACCCAACACTACAGCCTTATATTCACCAGAAAGTGCAATAAATTGTCAGTGAGGCAGCATTTTGGATATAAAATGACCAGAGAGTTGACTGAACCACGAATTAGGAGGGTGGTGGAACTGACAATGAGGGATGGTTGCTTCGGGCCAGACCGGTAATTTGAACCGCGGCCTGTGAGTCTGCTCTCTGTCTCCGTTGCGCTGAGCTGGGACTGAAGTGACTGGCCGAGAGAAACCGGCAGTTTTTTGCTTCATTGTGAGTAAACCGTTTGATGTATGGTAATACTGCGGCGTCCAGACACAGATAAATGAAACTATACATTTTACTCATAGGAAAGCTCAGTGTCTAGGAAGCATCTTGCCCAGATGTGGCGGTGTGTGCCGGTGGATTGTTGCTATGAGGTACACATTCATATCTGTGTGGTTTTTATTATGCATTTTTTTTTTTGTATGGTATAGAAATTATGTAAAATGAAATATGTGATTTTGTATTCATGTTGTACAGCTTCCTGAGCAGTTGCGGACAATGTTAGTTGGGGCCGGTGTGTTTTGTTGGGAGGAGTAGCTGTATGGGATTAATTACGTTGCCATCACGGCGATGCGTAACCTGTAGTGTTGTTGGATACCAACCAGGCTGTTGCTGTCTGTGCGAAGCTGGTTTTAAACATGAAATTAATATTGTTACATGCGTAAAGATTCATATATACAACACAGCTTCCTGCGTGTACATGCCTAAACAGCGTTTGAACCTGATATCTGGGGTTCTGGGGTGCTACAAATGAATGAGGCTGATGTCTATGCCGTTGTCATGAAGTGAAAATACACATTGTGGACAATAACGCATCGGAGGCAACAAGAAAAGAAAATTCATAAAATTGAGAATTCAACCAGCAAAGACCACAGATGTCAAATAGTTGAGTTAATTAGATTGTAATGAGTAAAAGACATAATCACATTCAATTAGTCTCACATAGCCTCACAATATGCACTACATGGTGGGCACACTCAAGGGGGACAAATAGCATTTGATACAAAGAGTTTAGCTAAGTTTAACATGGATTCTTTTTTTAGATTCATTTTCCATTCGTTATCAGCCTTAAGGCTGTGATATGTTACAACATGTAAATGTGACAAACACATTATAATCAGGCTAGATATTAAATCCTATTTGTTACTCAAGATTTTATTAAAGAATTAAACGTACACTAGCCTATCATGTATGGTCATAAGTGTCTGAATACCCATTACACTATGTGATTGTTTACCATCTTGTTCAAAGATCGTGGGCATTGACCACATGGAGTTGGTCCAATCAATCCATCGGCACGCTATTAGCGGCAGCTCGTCTGCCTGCATCTGACCATAGTTAGCCTTGTAAAGTAACTTTGAATGCCTTCACTTTCAAACTTCAGAGGTTCACTGATATCTTACTGAGATTGTGACGATTTTACAGATGATTTATACTTCATGTCATGTACATAAACGGACCAACAGGAGCTCGAGTAGACAGGTTATCAACCTGAGATATCACTTTAAGTCCGGTAACGTTACAAACATTGAGATTAACTACACGGATAAACTGAATTTGAGTATTTTGCTAATTCTGTTCTTGTTTTGTTACAGGGAGCCAGGAGCTGAGGGGGAGAACGACGGACAAACATTCAGCAACCATGGCTTGGAATTGAGACATTAGTCCATTTGTAACATCTCCATTTGACCATCCTGTACTTAAGGTTACAGTTACATTAGCTCTCATCCCACAACTTATATAAAAAATAGTGTGTGCATATGTGCTACTGCAAGTTAATAAACGCATTTGCTGACATTTGTTTTGCCGCTGTTGTTAATGTTAACTGTCTTGATTGATTTCCTCTTCCTCTCTTAGGATTGCAATATATATAATATATATTATATATTTCATGTGTGAATGAAATAAAATAAAGTTATTAATAAATACATTGTTTTAATGAACTTTATTAATTTAGAAAAACAATATGAAAAAGAACTTTGAATGAATTATTGAATATATGATTAAAAAACTGATTAAAAACACTAAACTAAAACCTTTACAGTATATATACTGGAGGTATGCAGCCCCTGAATTGAGACGCAGCTCTAATCACAGTGGCGGGAAAACACACAAAGGCAGGAAGTGAAGTGACCTGAAACAAGAAGAGAAGTAAGTGACAAAATAAAACAGGAAATAAAAATAACTGATAAAATAAGGAAACATAATTGAGGAGATAAGGACGACACATGACAAACACAGATGCTGCACAGAAAAAAGGAGGGAAGACCACAAAGACAAGAACACGGGGACACAAGAGGCAGGGCACTTCAAAATAAAACCAGAAACAACTCAACCAAAACAAGGGTCATCCCTCCCTCACTCCCTCACTCTATTCCAATCATGGTTACTATTTGGTAGTGATCACTGCCCACTGTTGACTGGTTAAACACTTCCAAAGTGCTAACACCTGCGAGTACAGTGGATGTGAGTGTCGGATCAATTGGACTTCCTGTATTCTGTGTACTGTAATATCTTGTGACCTTTCCGTTATTAGAACACACTAAGCCCTTATCATCCATGCATTCCTCAAATGCAGGCCCCTTTGCATCTGTATTATTACTCCCCCGACAAAATACTATTGCATTGAAATCCCCACACCATTCTACTTTCCCATGAGTTGTTCTACTTGCTGCACTCAATATGTCACAGCTAAGTCTAATTCAAGGATTATAATAATTGACTGTCATTAAGCTGTCCTTTCCTGTCCACACTTTAATTACAATTGATTCTTGCTCATTCCCAAATTAATTAAATTATAGCTAAACCTTGCCCGGTTTTCCTGTTTCCCCAATTGCAGTGTAACCATATAAAAAAAAATCCCATTGTGGCTTCAACCATGTCTCTCGTATTAATATTACGTGAGGCTTGTCTGATAAATCAGCAACACACTTTTTGAATTCTTATCCATTGGGGACAAGACCTCTAGTGTAGGATAACTAACTTCATGAAGAGCCTGAGAGTTTGGTGTTCCTTCACTTAATATTTCTTCCACTACTTCCTGTGGAAGTCTTTTTAAGTATTTCTCAGCTGATTTTACGACGATCTTGATCTTCTCAGTCTTTTTGCTCATCCGTGCTGAGCAGTTCATCACATCTACCATAAACAATACAAACTCCTTATTGCCCACAATAAGCATATCTTTATTTACAGCAAGCTTGTCACATCCTCCACAGGGTGTGTTTTTGCTCTCTGTTGCCACTGATCTTGCCTGGACACTTACTTCACTGCTTCAGCATAGGAAATCCCCTGGGAGACCTTAACTCGCTGCACCTCTGCTGCTTTCTTAACGATTTAGCAACCACAATATGCTGAGCTGTGTTCTCCTCCACAGTTCCAACACTTAAGTGTAGCTCCTTTCCATACTCATGTGCAGTCTTTTCTGCCACATCTCTGTTTGCCTCTGCAATTCCCTTCTAAGTGGCCATATTGTTTGCAGTTGTAGCATCAGTGGAATATTTGGCCTAACCTCCGAACTCATATATCGTATATATCCTTTAGATGGTAGTCTAGGTTCATTGAATTTGATCATGACAGACAGGCTGTCACATTTCTCTCTATTTCTGGTTGTTTACAGACGTTTTACGTCCAGCACTTTTTCACCTTTGACATTATCTTTGACTTGGTCAACTGACACATCTGTAGGTATTCCCGAAATGCCTCATTGAGAAAACTCTCCATTCTCAAGCAATGAACACGGCACATTCTTACTATCTATCTTGTTTATTCGTATGGCCTCTCCTTGTTGCACATTATCTCTACAGAAAATCAACAGCGATTCATTTCACGCTATTTTATCATTTTTCACCTCACCCAGCATCCTGTTTATTGATTTTGTTAGCTTAATTGGGTTCCGCTCACCAAACGAAGCCACATCTTGGAATAGTTTAATAATCACGTTCTACTCCTCTTTCTGCCTTGCTTTTTTCTGGTTGTGCTATTGGATAGAGGAGACCGGCTGATCTAAACAGCTGATGTCATGATTGACAGCGAAGAGCAATGACAGCAAGGAAATAATGAGCATGTGTGAGGAGTGATTGGCAGATGTATGGGAAATAAACTACGGGCTTAGGCATGCAAGAGTAAATCCTTCCTGACTGAACTTGTGCTAGAGCTTCATTTGTTTGAAAGAGAGGTTTTCACAGCATTATAAAATAGATATTAGAGAGGGAATTATGACATGTTTAACTTCCTAACACTAGCTGTAAGCAGCTTTTAATACATAATAAAAACTATTAGTGCCAATATTTTTTTTCCTAATCATTTCAATTATGTCTTCTTAAGCAAATCACCACTATGGCATGACTATAACAAAGTTAGGATTTCCTCAGACAATAGTCGTGATATCAAAATTTGATATGTTGACATGCCTTCTTGCAAATACAAATTCAACCTTTTGATAACAATTGGTCTTTCATTCCACTAGAGCAGTGGTTCCCAAATCTATCTACGCAATTTTGGGGTTAAGTGTCTTGCTCAAGGACACATTGACATGAGACTAGCAGAGCAGGAGCCGGGGATCGAAACGCTGAACCTCTGATTGAAAAGCGGCCCTGCTCTCCACTTAGCCACGGTCACCCCCTCGTCGGTGTTGGTGACCACCAGGGTCTCGTGCCGCTGTATCGCCTCTTCGATCGACACGAACCAGGCCTGTGATGTGGTGTCGTATGCTGGATCCATGTTAAGGCCAGATCGTACTGTAACGGGTGTGGTAAGGACCCAGAAGCAGTACGACAGACACCCTGGATAGTTGGAATCGAAGCTTTATTTTCCACTGGACACACAACAGGTTAACAGTCTAGGATAAGCACAGGTGTATAATCCCACACGGTGGAACGCCAATCTGTTACGGGAGAATGCAGACAGAATCCTGAGGAAACAGCGGCAGGATCTCGTGGTCGGGGACAGAAGACTGAGTGAATTACTGGGGCAGAGGCAAGGTGGAGAAGTCCAAGACAGGCAGGGTCGGTAACGGGAAATCAGTCGGAGGGTATTCACTGGAAGGTCAGGCATGAATGCGGAGAACGATCTGGCAGTGAGTGTGTGTGTGTGTGTGTGTGTGTGTGTGTGTGTGTGTGTGTGTGTGTGTGTGTAACTAGGGTCTAAATAGTGGGTGCAGCAGAGTGAGCAGGTGAGGGTGATGAGGTGGGTGTGACTAGCAGGTGCACTGAATAAGCTGAGTGAGAGATAGATAAACAGGATAGAAGTGGCAGAGCTATGACACGTGCTGAACGGTCCTACAACAAGTGTTATCAATTCAGGCTAGCAAAAAAAAAAAAAAAAAAAAAAAAAAAAAAAAATCGCTGACAGTGTGAAGCACCTGTAGCAAAGTAACGCAAGGCAACGTATACAGTATGTAGAATTGTAAAGGAATGACTCTGATCTGTCGCACTGCAACATGCGGCTCAAGCAGGTTGGAGCCGATGTATCTCCAGTTCCCGTGTCTTCGTGGCGGCTGACACCTGCTCCCCACTGGGCCACGGCAAACCTCCTGTTCCTGCAGACCCAGTTGCCGGTGTTAGTCACTAGAGTTCCAGTCGCCAGAGACTCAGTTTCCCATGTCCGCCCTCCGGAGGCATTCTGCTCTTCTGGTCCTGCCTCCTGGTTCCTGGCTGCTTCCCAAATGACTGGTCCGTTCTCTGGCCCAGCCCCACCTGTCTGTTTGCCCTACAGAAGTCCTTTGCCCGTCGTCCCAGCCTCCCGGTTGTCCTCTGGAGAGCATCCGCCTTCGGAACTGTATTAAAATCACCTTTAATCATCCTCTTGCTACCCGTGTTTGTTGGCGTTTGGGTCCTACTCTGATTTCCTGGCTGCTGCCTTTTGCAGACCCTGACAGTTTTAGTTTAAAAGCTTACAGCTGGTACTGAGGTGCAGATGTCGCTGCACTTCTGTATTAATATGTATGTGATGCATGCTCTTTGAGAAGCTTATGTCAATGTCAGCTGTTTTGTGTTTGTGTTTTCTTTTCTGTGCTCCTGTGCCTATAGTGTGTGTGTCTGTGTTCAGATGGGTTGGTGTGATGTTGATTTATGTGTAATCATATGCTGAGGCTGCTGTAAACAGGCTGCATTAGGAGTGGTGCACAGTCCCTGTCAGAGTGTGCTTGTGAATGTGTGTGTTCATCATCCCCATATGGACCACGTGGAAGCATGTCGATGTAGCGTACAGTCCTGATGGGTGCTGTTGGGATCTGACCATGTGCCTTGCCATGTGTTTTGAAACAAAAGGGATCTGGGCCTGCCGATTCTGCAAGCAAGGCCCATCCTGATTTGGGTAGATAGCGCCACACCCCCCACCAGAAAGGATTTCACACTCGCCTGTGAAATCGTCACCCAAACGCACCGCGGCTCTCATTGGACGAGACCAGGGATGCGGAGGCAGGACTTCCGGTTTTACGGCCGGAAACAACCACCTTACAAAACCACTTAGCGCCCCGGGGGGGGGGGGTTCGCTTATCTCGCTGACGTTGTGTCGGCGAAAGTAAGCATGGACACAATGTTGCTGTTTAAAAAGAAAATCCTAGGTTAAACAGTTTTACATTAGCTGGACGAATCTACTGGACTGTTTGTTTTTGTTTCGCATCCTGGAAGAGGAAGTGGACAATTTCCCTGCAGAAGTGAAGAAAGGACAACGTCCCTTTCTCCTCAAGTCGATTCATGCCGGTTATGAGCCGAATAAATTCTCTGCTACGGAGAGAATTTATTGCGCAACACACGGAACGGCGCCGTCGGAGGACCAACCGATCAGACCGACTGATCAGACCACGAAATCTACTCAGGCAAAGAGTCTGGGCTAATTTAGGTTATTGTGTTTATTATCGTGTTTGTGTTGCTTAAGTTACTGAGTCGTTTTTATCAGAATCATTTATTGCCAAGGAAGTTTGCACCTACAAGGCATTTGTCATGGCGGAAGGTGCAGAACATTAAACAATCAACAAACAAGAACATCAAACGATCAACAACAATCAAGACGTGCAATAAATAGAAACATTAAAATTTACAAAAGAATATAAAATATAAAATAAAGTGCACAACAAACAGATAACAGGACTGGAAACAAGCGAAATGTTAAAAGTGTCGAGTGTGTTTAAATAAAAAAAAAAAAAGGTGGTGTGTATGCTCAACAATCGCCGAGATTAACCCATAACCTCTTTATTAAAAGGAAACGTTTTGTTTCAAACCAACTGCCTCTGTGACGCATTTGAAATTGCGATGTAGAAGTCTGGGCCCCGATTCAGCAGTCAGACCAAACCTTTTGTGATCATCAGCGGTGTTCTTCGACAACAAACGGAGATGCAGATTTACCTAATGTGGTCTGATTGCATGGGGCCACTTCGGATTTGATGCTCCTGATGAGCTTCTCAACTTCATCTTCATCCTCCATCTCTAACCTCTTGATCGTTTTAAAGCTTTTAGCCACATACTTCCAGAAACCCACCACAGTGTGACAACCCTTCACATTTAGAACTACAAATTCTTCACCAAAATATTCACATCAATTTGAAAACATCAGCTTCTGAGCCAATACACCTAAGTTTGTGCTGTACATTTCATTTAACTCTCACACAGTCCATGTCTCATCCTCGTTTCCTTCACTTGCATCTTTTCCTTGCATCTCTCCATGCATCCCTCGTGGGAGGGACAATGCGAGGAGGGTATATGACACAAGACATTCATTAACATCGGAAAAAGAAGTGTAAAGAAAGAAACGGTATTCCACATAGTCTTCTTTCCATCTGTGTTGGTCTTTTGGTCAGTATAGCCTTCTGTTAGAAAGCATCATCATGCCAAGTTCAACAGTGGTCCCTCATGTTTCCATCTCCTCCATCCAGAGGACCTTCATCTCCCCAGACCCTTGTTGTCCTCCCCAGCCCAGAGGAACTGGCTCTTTTCCTGGACACCTCTGGAACCAACAGGTGGCTAACACCTGCAGAGGCAGTTGGCTATCCATCCAGCCATCTGCATGACCGCTTCATCCATGCAGGCAGATCACAAACAGCCCTGGTCCCATAAGACTTCTTGTTTGGTTTAGTGAGAAAGGAAATATTAGTAGAGGGCAGTGAAAAGAAACAGGGCGTACATCCATTTTAAGGCCCGTATTATTGGCTCTCCAACTTGTAGACTGTTGCTCCTCATCATTTGCCGAAGCATGCCATTAGTTGCTGATAGTTTCAGCTAGAAACTGATTTAAGTTTAATTTGCTATGCTCTGAACTAACATGTTCTAAGCTACGTCCAGACTAAAGAAAGATGTCCTTTGTGATTTGATTTGCCCTCCAAGAGGTTCAATACCTTAAAAGCTTACATTATGGACCGCTCCTCCAGACACCTGGCTCATCTGTACAAAGCAGCCGAGCAAGGAGCAAAGAGAAAGGCGCCCTCCAGCCACTGCTGCCTTCTTCACAGCTTCTCACACACAGACAAACGCTCCCCCACACAAAGCAAAGGCCTCGCCGCTGCACACACCAGTCACAATGCAGCAGGCACAGCCCAGTCACTTCCTCACATTTCCACTTGTAACAAATCCTCTTTTTAAATGTGCATTACCGAGCTTATAGAACTATCAACCTTCTCCCGCCATCAGGGCGAGTATTTGTGATGAGATCCCAGCACAACCAGAGTCAGACTCAGGGTTTGGAAAAAGCTGACGCTGACGTGCGTTTTTCAGCACCGGGGCCGTTTCCAGGCAGCCTTCCCATGGACTGTGGGCAAGTGGTTTCACACAGTTGAGGAGAAAGGCTACAAGCTGGCTGCAAACCATGTCAACAGACGCTCCAGAGACATGCACACGCCCGATTACACACGGCCTGCTATCTATGAACACATGGATGTCAAGGCTAGTTTAGAGATGCTACAAAGTCAAATGAAATAAAAATGAGAAGAATAATAAAAAACAAGAACCCTTAAATGTATATATTAAAGTATTGTGACCAACATATGTAAAGGAAATATTATTGTGTAAAGGACAATTATAAATATGTATTAGTGCTGGGCAACGATTTCAATTTTTAATCGCGATTAAAAATTTAAAATGCAAACACTTAAAACAAATAAGGTGCTTTTTAACAGCAGTATTCCCTTTTCAGTAGCAAGTTATACAAATAATAAATTATATCTTTATTCAAAAACATGAGAAATAACAAACAATTGTTTCTATTATTTGGACTTCAGCAGGAGAAACCAAATGAATGGTAGCAAGTAGCTACAGATGGTGTTAAAGGATATTTAAACAGGAATGAAAATGGAACATTCTAGGAATGGGGAGCAGAAAGTAGTGACATTCTTGACATGGTTGTCCATATAGCTTAAAAAAAGGCAGTTTTGCTTTTGAAAACAGCTGAAAAAAAAAAAAAAAAAATCAGGCTTAGCAGTTTCTGTCAGCTGTGTGGGTGGCATAGGATTCTGTGTTGGTTATTCTCGTATTTCAAAGCAAATATATGTAAAAATTCAAATTGGATCTATATTTCTTCCAGTATCAAAGGGTTTGCATAAACTCCCGTACTGCTGTAGTAAAACACTGCCAGCTAAAGTGGAGAGCAGAGAAAAACAAGAGTCAAGATAAGGCTGGACTCTTCTTGGCATTCGTCCTGTAAATCCCAGCCGGAGGCTGCCACCACCCACACCTTTCTTCTCCATCCAGGCAGCCCTTACCCACCCCCATCTCCTTCCATCTCCTCTCATCTCCTCTCCTCCTTACTCTCTCTACAAAAGACCTTCTCAGGACTTCCAGACTCATTTAACGGGTTACTTTTTTTCTTCCTCCCTGTGCTGGCAACCTGTGTCTGAAGAGTGGGAATGACATATTGTTAACTTGAAAGAGTTCATTGTTGTGCAGGTAGAAGAGCGTCCTTAAGGCAAATCTGCGCTATGTGATTTAAAGCTATCAATAAAAAGTAATTGACTTGACTAAACCCCTTCACTTGAGGGAAATTTGGTCATCTCAGCCTCCGTTTCCCAGTCCCGGCTTTCCTTGCCATCCCATCTCCAAGTCTTGGCCGTTTTTTTGTCCTGTATTAGCTTCAACCGTCTGTCCTGCACCGCAGGACTCTAACTGCCCATTGGCACCACTGCAGCTGCTACAGCCAGGCTAGCTATTCATTCTCCAAAGAGCCGAAACACTGGAGCAAAAACTGATAGATTCCTGGGCCGAGCAGCTAAATGACTGTGCATGCATCGTCGGAATTAATGGCTGAATTCAAAATGTGCCCTTCCCTCTCCCTGCCTTCTGCTTTAATGTGATTTGCAAAGGTCAAATGCAAACAATTAGAGCTGGGGAAGAGATGTAACAACGAATGTGGAGCCTGTCTTCGAAGCTGGCACAGAGCTGTTTCATTTGGAATAAATCCTACAGTGAACCAGAGCTGAATTCTGAATGGATTTTGCTCTATTTCAGTGTGAACTTGATCATTTGTAGTAGGAGGGGAAAGAACAGATTCACTATCAGTTGTGATTATTGACACTTCATGCCACTTGTCTCAGCCAGCAGAGGAATAGGGTGACCGTGGCTAAGTGGAGAGCAGGGCTGCCTTTCAATCAGAGGGTCGGCGGTTCGATCCCCGGCTCCTGCTCTACTAGTCTAATGTCAATGTGTCCTTGAGCAAGACACTTAACCCCAAAATGGCTCCCGTAGCTGCGTCTACGGTGTGTAGATAGATACTGAATTGTAAGTCGCTTTGGATAAAAGCGTCTGCTAAATGACTGTAATGTAATGTGTAATGAATTTACAAGAATTTCAAGAGTATGTAGCAAAACTGAGCTTAACAGTTTGACTAACGTTACTTCCAGACAGCTTTTGTTTTACAGTGTAACAATGTGCTATTAGCACAGCTAGCATGTGGTGGATGAGAGACAGAGCAGACTTCACCGTCTCCCCCGGGGCCTGTCTCTGTTAGGTGTGTGTGTATGTGGCTTGATTCAAAATTACAGAAGCACTAATGTCCAAGCTTATAAATACAACAGCATTTTTTAAAATTATTTTTCTTTATTTAGTCCCAGGGTCCGGTTAAGGGTCCTCTTAGTGTTTCAAATCAGGGTGCTCCTGTGCTTCGTTTGTTTCTACTCAATGTATCCTCATACAACGGTTCCTACGATAGCTTATATGAAAAGGTATATTACATGCGCTCTTATGAATATCTAGCAACATGAGCAATAAGTGCGCTCGCAGAACCTGTTAAGGCAACAAAAAAACCGCTCGGTACGGTTTAGGGAAATAACACTTTGTTACCTAAAATAAGTATCTTTGTTACATAAGTTACTTAACAAAAGTCATTCAAAATAAGTCAACGTTGACTTTTTTGTTTCACTCTGAACACCTGTCAGTCCATACTTGTCTTCATACTACGTCACCTGACTTTCTCAGAGTCATGGCTCATGATTATGGGAGTTATATTTGAATTAAAGTGCATTGCTTTTTGTAGGTATATATACAAACTGACTTGGTAAACCGTATCATTCCTCAGCACACTCTTACTACTTAATAACCATGACCTTGTGTTCCCATTTGTGGCTTATAGAGCAGTATAATACCGCTATGAATAATAATATAATAATATAACAATATAACGCTATGGTGGTTGGGGTGTTTGATTGATTCCTGATTTGCTTCATCTCTTTTACTAGTGATTAGGGTCAAATCTTGGTAGACACAAATACATTTACTCACCAGCTGTTAGAAAAACAATTGAAACATTGTGAGGCAACTGTAGGATCACTACTGACCAATAGTGAGAGCTAATGTTTCCAATGATCCAAACTATTTTTTAATGATGTCTACCGATTTAGTTTTTCCTTAAAAAATGAACTATAAAACCACAACTGCCATATTTTCCCATCCTAAACCAAGTGGCTTGAGTCCTCTAATATTACTGTCATCGCTACAATGGCATTTACTCATACAGCTCGGGGTGTGTAATGCATTCTAATATTCCAGCAGCATATAAATATTATATGCTCATGGCTGATTACCAACCGGGCAAAGTGGGGAACTGCTGTAAGGCCCCATACCCTGAAAGCGGGGCAAGTCGTAAACATGGACATCTTTTTGCATTTCTACCATACCCCCCCCATATGACAAGAGCTTTTTCAGAGCAAACGCGGGATATTAAAAAGATACAGATTAAATGACTAATTCTTAAATAATATAGACTCATTGTTAATTTAAACTTGACAATCTCTTTGTATGCAATTCTTTCAATTTATTAGACCAGTGATCAAATTGAAGAGTGCATTCTCCAGTCTTTTGTTCTACTATGAACTGGCTTAGGCTCGCACATGTCCTTGCCAATATTTTGGAGGACAGAATTGTCCCTACCAACATTTGAGCAAACTTGTTTACATTACCTTTGGAGTGAGCACGCACACACACACACACACACACACACACACCGTCAGAGCGGAGAAATGTGCTTCTGGTGTTACTGGCTGCATATTACAAAGTGAGTTTTTTTTCCCTATCTTTATTCAAGAGCGTGTTCTTTCATAACTCATTGATTCCACTTCAGATTTTGTAATGCCCTTCCTCCGAACCCTGTCCTCACACTCCCAAAGCCCCTGCTTGCGCTTAGACTTCTGCTTAAACTGTATGCTTGCGATGTTGTCCAACAGCGCTGTCCTTCTATTTGCCCGTTGTGAGTCGTGCCTGGGCCCAGAGCCCACCAATGTGACTTTCACTCCTCAGGCCTTCTGCCACTGCTGTGCTCCCCTTTCTCGGGCTGAGAAGATTGTTAAGAAATCGTAGAAAGATATGAAAGCATAAAAGTATAACCATCACAAAGATATATCTTTTTTTCACTTTTTATAACTGTCACAATACTTGTTTACACATATTATAACTGATTTAACCTAAACTGTTTTTATTTCATATTAGATATGATTTAACATATAAACTGTTTTATTTCATGATAGAAGTGATAGAAACATGTAGCCTGCTTACACACTTTAATGTAACAAGTGCTTGTATAGTGCTTTGGTCTATCCGGACCAAACCAGTTACAACCAGTTACATTCTGTTGCTGACTCTGTTACAAGATGTCTCCTGCATGTGTGACGCATGTACTAGGTACTAGTCAGAGGAGCATAAAAGAGGCAGGAAAACTGTGAGACCGATTCTCAATGTTTGAAAGCATGGATGAAGAAGACTTATTATTTCTGTGACGCTCCCTGTTGTTACAGTTTTTTAAGTCAGTGTGTTATGAGTGACAATGTTTCCTTTCTGAGTGACATTTTTGTTGTCAGTGTTTTGGTCCAACGAGCTCATTTTGAGACATGCATGAAGTGTTTTGGTGGATTGAGGGAGCTGCATGTTAGTAATGCAGGCTGTATGAAGAGTTTTGAAAAAGTGTCTTCGGTTTTGTCCGATGCTTGTTAGCAATTAAAAAAAAAAGGAAAAGAAAAGCCGCTAATATCTTCTGAACTTTACACATAAAGCCCTTTCATCTTTGCATTATAAATTGTTGTTGCAGATTGCGGTAAATATCCAAACCGGAAAATGTAAACAGTTCAAGTGCTGGAGGGGACAAAGCCAAATGTAGGCCAACTAACAGATTAGCATTAAGCCTTTTCCGTATGTATGCTGATGATTTAATTCACTTAAGAGTGCAAAGGCTAATCGTGCATGGGAGGCTGCACCAACAAACTGGTTATATATTGAAGCAACACTGTGTAGGAAATTGAAATCGAAAGCAGAAAGTTCATCTATAATTATGTCGTGTGTGTGTGTGTGTGACTGTAACGACTGTAATATAATGTAGAATAAACAGTGTAGTTTTGGCGATGGTTTAAAGAAACCTGCGATCCGTCAGGTTTTATGGTTCCAAAAAGTTTTTTCATTGCAGATCTCACGCAATTCACATCGAAATGTTGAATTTTCATGGATTTTCCAAGTTATGTGGGGTCCTAATGCACCGGGAGTTTTAAATACACAGTGCGTGTGAACACATGGCCAGGGTGCACCTTTTCCGTGACAAAGACGATAGTGTTTCAGAAGAATCTCTTGACTGGAACTTGCAAATTTGCACAGCATCCAATCCACCCCTGAATCAAAAGATACACATAAAGGACATATTCAGTTTTGCTCAAAGCATTTAAGCTGCAGACCTTGTAATTTGCAAATATATAATAACTACCATGATACGGCTTAATTTCACCGATATGACACATATCCCAATGAAGCCATAACAACCCCATCCATGTTCCATGACTGAATAGATTATGGCCGGGTTGAATCTGTCATACAAGGGAAGAGGAAGTGCAAAATGGCCAAGTGAAAACTTAACTGTAACCCCAAACAAACACACCTAAGGGTTCTATGACATTTAATATCATATCAAAATGCTACTTCAGTATAATTTTCAAAGGCAAATAAAAGGTAAGAAAACTTGTTCTATTTACATGTCGAGGGATTATACAAAGAAGGCCAAGCCCTTTTCAGATGCTTTAGAAACAGGAGGTCTTCACTTCAATATGTATTTTGCAGTCAAATCAAATTGTTTAGGATATTATACTTAACTTGTATGTTTACAGAGCTTGTACAAAGGTAATAAAGTAGTCCATGAATATAAGATATGAGCGGAGTATAAACAAAGCTTTACCGGTTCACATGCGCCAGCCCCACAGTCACAAACCCCAGCAATAATGACGTTAAAGAATGCTTCATAGGTTACTTAACGTTATAACATTATACTCAACGTAACCACCATACTGGACCGATGTTTAAATGGGGAAACAGTATTCGACACCACACGGGGAGGACTGGCCTGTGTTAAACAACTACAATTCAAGTGTCCACAGCTGTGAGTACGTCTAATCTCTACAGCCTTCGCCTTAGGTTTTAACCAATGGCTAGAAACAGTAGTTACCTGGATGTAACTCCAGTTCTATGAGTATGTAGCCCTCTATACTAACCCAGCTGGTCCCAGTGAGTTTCAAGGGAAAGGAGGCTTTATACTACCATTATTTTTTTTATACATGACAGCTATGTCACATGACATAAAAACCTGTGGTTTGAACTAAAACTTTATTATATGGTAATATTATATGGTAAATTATGGTCTGGCTCAAAACCAAAACAAATGTCACGCAAACTCAGGCAAGGATTTCACCAAACAAATACTTTTAATTAACAAAAGGCCAGGACATTTCAAATGTGCAACAAAAATAAGCATTCCCGTAACGAATGCTAGTAGGCAAAACGTGCCGCCAGTTTGACTAACGGAATCTTGCTGCCAACACTTCTGTGCAGCACGTCAGGTGGGAAGAAGCCGGCTCTCTGTCAGGATGGGGCGGGTCTTATAGGGCGAAGGCAGTGGCCAGCTGCCTCCAATTTCCTTGATGGCCTCACTCTCAAATCCAGGGACACTGAAAGAAAGACAGACACAACACACAAACACACACACACACACACACACACACACACCCCTGTCCCGGCAGAGGCCCTGGGGCCGTCACACACATGATATCAAACATTTAGCCTCAATGCTACATAAAATAATTCTCAATCTGAATTACCCCAATACAATAATAGTAGTTGCATAAATAGATAGTACTACAATTCCCAAAATAAAATATAGAGAATAGTCGAGAACGCCCGTGCTAGCAATTCTTTTTTAATGCTGTTATCTCGAGAAAATGTATTAGTATCAGAGATCTGGAGTAGCTACGATGACAGCATGCGGAGAGATGACTAAGCAGTTACGCACATCTTGCTATAGAGCATGTTCACACTGACTGTAAGCTCACGTACCGTAGCAGTGAACAGGCTCTTTGGTGTCTGTTTGAGAGGGATGCACTCACAGTTTTGTATGACGTCTTTGTTCCAAAGGGGGATGAACGTATAGGAACAAACGTGTCTGCAAAATGAATTAACAACACATTACTTCCTGTTTGACATTGAATGCAGAATCATCGAAAAATGAAAAATGATAATTTCTCTGTAGTTTACTTCACATATAGCAGCAATTTCATTTATTTGACACATTTTCAACTTTAGACAGTTATTGTGGTGCCACTATTGAATTTAACAATATTTGGAAAGTTTTGGAACTGTTCAGGGATAAGAAGAGGCAAAATTAAAGCCACTTCCTCCAACAATGACACCCACCTTATCAACATAGAAGATATACCAGTAGTAAATATTGTAAAAAAAAAAAGCACGTCTTCAGACTCTTTGGGTAAAAGTCAGACTAGGACCAAACAAATCTTCTATATCCACAACTTTCTGTAACTCTGACTGTAGTGACAGGCCTCGAACCGAATATGAAACTCCAGAGAGCCTCCCAGAGAGAGAGATCTACTCTCCTCTACAGTGGAATCAATATGTCAAACCAGCAACAGGACACTTCGAGAACGTTGAGCGCTGAATGAAAGCAGAGCCGGGTAACCTTTACATACTCCCCTCATCAAACTGTCGCCTTGTCTGCGAGAAAATTTTGTCTTTACTTTCTGTCCTGACAGGTTGATACCCCTCCTTCCATCTGTGTCTCTATTCTCTACTCTGTGGCATTTCAATTAGAGCTGGCAGCCACCTTACCATTCCGTGTAGCAGCGTGGAGAGATGGGGCCAGGCAGCGGCAGGCGGGGGGGGGGGGTTACTTCAAAGCCCCCATCCAGCAGGCCAGATCTACACGCCACAGAGGAGCCTGGGAAACAGAAAATAAAGAATCACAAATTACAGGAGCGATGGGACAGATCAAGACAAGAAGATCAGGAAACTAAATGTGGTTTAATGAGTGAGTAATGACAAAATAAAGAAGCCAGAGCAGGAAACGAACGCATGAGACATCATTGATGTAGTGTTGTCACAAAGACAACACATCTTTCTAATAAGCACACACACACACGCACACACACACACACACACACACACACACACACACATTATATTGCTTCAGGGGCTGTCATATTTCACAGGGACGATCCTTCAGATAGCAGCTGGAGCAACTCAAGTTCAGCCAGCATAGATCCCAGTGCTGGGGGGGTCACGGCGGGCTGGTGGCCAGAAGTCAGTGCAGGATCTAACCTGTGTAACGGCAGCAACAGAAAGTTTGTTAATCTGGTGGGGAGTCGTAGCGGTCTGAGATCAAACCCTTGGCACTTGCGCTGACCCTGAATAGTGGACTGTTTAAAGATGGACTGTTTAAAGATCGAACAGCTGAATCGTCGCAGTGGTGGAAGAACATGAACCATCAGAGCAGCACGTTGGCAACGGCCTCTAAAAGGCTGAAGAACAACAACATGAGGCTACCGTTTCAAAATCAAAGAACACATTTATTAATCAGCGCATTCACACAAGAACGTAGCGCCGTCAGAGAGCAAGATATACTTGACTGATTCTCTGTCAAATCAGCTGTTTGCAGCGCTCTCTCTCTGGTTTACTGCTCCCTGTCGTTTCAATGATTCAAGGATCGTTTATTGCCATTATGCAAGTCATGGATGACAACCAAATGCAGTTGTAGCCCATTTGTAACACAAGAAAAACATGGCAACATTTCTGTTTTTAATTAGCTTCATAAGGATATATCATCATGATGTAAACACATCTTCTCTGGTCCCACCGGAGTCCTGCTCTCTGTCCTGCTGTCTGCCCGTAAAGTGCAGCCTGATCCGGGATGCCACTATGGAGTCACCGACCTCCCATCACAGGGTTCTCCTGAAGTCCTAATCCATCGTATATTCCAGAGACCGGACCTCAGACCGCCAGCAGCAGACCAAAAGTGTGTTTTTTTGTTGGAAAGTTGGCTTCATGTTTCAGCACCGGAGGTACCAGCTTGCTTTGGACCAGTCCTATGTGCACGTCAAACATGATGTTTTGTTTCATTCTTCTTCACGGTGCTTTCTGCACATCAACTGTTGGAGACTGATGCATTGAAAACAGTTAACAGCTCCATTAAGAATTCAGAATCACTTATAACTTGCTCTGGTTATGATCCGACAATGAACCAATTTTTTAGATGACATTGGCTTCGACATTATTGCCAACATTCTATGACCATAACACCTGGCTTAGACCACTTTATTACTACAACAACTGAAAGAGAGGGGACAAAAAAGGCGTCCTGTTGTCCTGCCCATGCCGGCACCGGTGATGTAGGCACGGTAGGTATTAGTAGAAGTATTTCTACTGCTGTTATTCTTCGTCACATGGTGGCGATCTGTCCAGTTTTCTGTGGAAAAGAAACAAACAATACAAAGAAACTTTTGTTGCAGTAATCAATATAAAATGGGACCAGGATCAATAGACGGTAAAATAAAGTGATTGTGCATGTGATTTACTAATTAAAATATTGGATTTCATTTAGTCCATTCATTGCGTTTGTCCACTCATTCATTTGCTTTTCTTTTAGTCTGTAAACCACCATGGTCAATAGTTTCACATGTTTCTTTTTTTAGATTGGGAATTATCTCCACTTCATATTCATTATTTTAAATCCATGTTGTTATTTGTTGCTTGTATGTCTTCCCCATCCATTGATCCGCTGTTTCTAATGCCCTTAAGTAAACACACTACTGTAGGAAAACCAGAGTCAAGACTGGACTCTTCTCTGCATCGGCTTTTGCGGCAGTCTCGTTGTATCAGCCCTGCTTCCACTGACAGCGCTGCTAAACATACATTCTGCGCCGTGCCATTCAAAGTCAATCTTGTGACGTGAGTTATTTGCCAAGTACCTATGTAAATGTCAAATCAATGCATCATATTAACACATGGTTGCACAAAGGCTTCTCGCTTGCACAGCATATTTGTAGTGATTTTCCACAGCTGACACACTGAAATGTCATATCCAAGCACAGAAATATTTCAAGTTTTTTTTCCAAGAATGTCCATCTGCCTTATCAATTACTTTCCATGTCGGTTCACTATATTGATCCAGCTCATTTAATCAAAACCCAAACAACCTTCTTCTATATCTCACCTCTTGTCATCCCCGCTGCTATCAGCGGGGATGACAGGAAGGCCGGTGTGCAGTGATGATGTTTAGACTGATAGCATGCAGAGCTGTAAAGAGATGAATCTGATGGTAGCACGGCTGACATGTGAACAGACAGATGATAAGCAGATGGATGAATGCCAACTTCTACCCAATCCATCCCTTAGTTTCCTCTAGTCATGGTCTTCAGAGACTGATCATCATTGCTATGCTTCTGGATTCAGTGACATATCGCTCATCCTTGTTAAAGGATGGTTTATTACAACTTTTATTTCAATAACTCTGGTTTCATCAGTTGTGTCAGTTGAGTAATTGGAATCTCTTAAACAGCAAAAAAATGCGTCCAACGGGTCAATAAATGTGTGCAGTGAGAAGACTTCGGAGAGAAAATGAACAGTAGACCTGTGACTCAAACAGTCCGTAGTAAACATCCATCACAGTTTACAGACCAACTTTCTGTTCAGGATTCTACTCATTTTCACTATTGGCGATGTAAGAGAACATATCAAGCAAAACATCTTTAGGTATAGTTTCTTCCACAGGTTTGTCATTGTTCAATAATGTTTCTTGTCACCACAGGCAGTTCAAATATTTTACATCTTCGATCGAACCAATCTGACATAACCTTTAAGATCTTAGCCCACACGAAGAAAGAGTTTGAAAATATGCAGAGCAGACCCTATCGGATCAGAACTGTACCAACGAGGTGTGGATCGTGAGCGGGCGGCTCACCTCTGTTGAGGACTGGTCTAGCCTGTAAGCATGGGTTCCAAAACGAGAAGCAAGAGGTTTCACAATGAAACGGACCAGCGGTAGCCTGTCTGTAACAACAGACGGTCTAAACTGTGTTGGGGTGACGTAGTCGATATGTCAGAATTTACTCAACTCGTTTTTTTTTACAAGGGCAAAAACCACCTCAAGCAAGCATGGAAACTTTTTTTGCACAATTGAAGAGGTTTGATCGAATTTCACCGTTTCCATAAAGCTTTTCTAATGCAACTTCAAACTGCTCATAAAAATACATGAATGGAAACGTGGCTATTTTGTTCGTCAAGGTTAAGGGATCTTCGTCACCATTGGTATTGATAATAATCATGTGGTCCTGCTTTTAAAACAAGTTGGTAGGACACAAGAAACAAACAGCAGTCTCCTGCTTAGTGTGATGTTTTGTTGACCCGACCATCCAGCCGACCTCCTCACCACATGGCCTGTTTACCTCTATAATTGCACCACCGGACTTCCTCCTTTGTCCCTTTGAGGCGCTTGATGAAATGACTGATACTGTCGTTTTTCCTCATCACAGTGAAGACCCTAGCAAATGACTCTTACACTCATCACTATTCATCACCATTCTCACCATTCAGTGAGCCCTTTTGACTGCATCCATTGTTTCTCCAATGGGGTTTCCTTTAGTTTGTTACCCTGTGCTGCTCTAATATCGATCACTTTTTAAATGCAAAAAAAAGTCTTTATGATGTTTTTAAACAGATTGATTACATCATCAGCTCAATTGATGGCTCATTTATATACAAACTAATGTCATGCCTTAAGTTTGAATGTGTTGAGTTTAATTTGCGGTGATGCATAAAGTAAAATTAAAGATGGTAAAGTCACAGTAACTTTTGTGTAAGTAATATCATCCCATACTATATATTGGAAGCAAATATCGGCATTGAGTCTAAACATTTGTTAAATTATCATCTCCTCAATGATTACTTATTATTAAATACCTTCATCCAGAGTGAGTTTGTGATGAGACCGATTTATGGAATAGCAGATTATACGTGGATGAAAGAGATCAAACAGAACCTTCAATATCCCCATCACCACTTTTCATCTGCTTCGTATTGAAAACTTTATTCCACAGAACATCAGAGCAGAAACTTTATTCCACAGAACGTAAGAACAGAAACTTTATTCTTTATTATCTGCGGACTCCACAATAGTTGTGCAGAACGAAATAAGCATGAATAAAGACAGGAAGGTCCTCCGTTTTGTGTCAATCACCGTCCCTAAAGCAGCTAACAGTGACTTCAGACGTCCGCTCACTTGGATCACTTGATAGGGGAGTGACGAATCAGGGAAGGACGCGTCGTGACTGCTAAGAACCAATCAAGTAGCGAACGTGGGTGTCTACGCCATCGTTTCTAAACTTGTCCGTTTTCGTCCGTCCACACGAATACGCAACCCCGGCGTTTTCAAACTTATCCATCCTTGGGAGCGTTTTCAAACTCGCAGACGTAGTGTGGACGCTCAGTGTAAACATAGCAAAACATATACGTTTTCAAATAGAAACGGAGTAGTGTGGACATGGCCTAAGCTGTCATCGTTGACTTATTTCACTTACTTTTGTTATGTAACTTGTGTTCTTAACTAACGCCATGTGTGTAAGTTACATAACAAAACATTACTTTCAAACTTTAGTTACTCCCTCAAGTGGGGCCCAAATGCTCTTTCCTGACACCCACAAACATCCTAAACACAGCAAAGCAAGATGAGAAGAGAAGATCCAGGCAGGGAGCAGAGTCTCTGCAGATACAGACACATCCACACACTTCAGGGTCTGAAGTGATGATAGAGAGGCACTATTTTTTGTATCAGTCTAAACCTGGCGGCAACCTTCCGTTCTGAAGTAAGAAGCCAATTCGGAATCCCAGATAGCGCCAGCCATAATGCCAAACTCAAGGCTTCAAAACATCAGTCCACAAACCACTGAGTGATGTCATATACAGTCCATATGCTTCCTATGTGGATAGTTTTCCGATGAGACTGGAGTGATGCATAATCGCGTGACGCTGTGGCACAATTTGGTGTGAACGCACTGTTTTTATCAAACTCTGGTGTGGTTTGTTTAGGCAGTTGTGAACACAGCGATTGCATTCTGTTGCAGACCAAAACAACCTCTCCGAGACTGCTTGCTAGAGGTCCCAACAATAAAAAAATCAACATCCTCCATTCTGTTTGCACAGCACAAGCTTTTTATTAGCTGCTTACACTTTAACGCACAATTCATAAAGGCAGTGAAGAGCTTTAATCAGATTCTCCCAATTAAGCCATTATAATACCGCGACGAAGCCTCTCTTCCTGTCTCTACTGCCAAACAAAAACCCACTGCAGGATTATGTATTGATCACAATGGATGTTGTCCTTAGACAGCACACAGAAGGACACTCCAGGATATTGCCTTTTCATTTGTTGCTTTCTGCCTTTATTTACTGTAAAGTTTCATTAGCTCACCACTTCACACAACATCTGTGAGGATGGCCTCTTTTTGTTCCGTGTTCTTTTTTTCTGTCTCCAGTCAATTTGATTCATTACAACTGGCCCACTTCTCTCTATACACACACACACACACACACACACACACACACACACACACACACACACACACACACACACACACACATTTTATGATGATAATCTAACCATTTTGGTGGGGATTCTTAGAGACGTAGAGACAATAGAATTGAAATGTTGCATGTAATACGGCAATAGAGAGCTGCCCATGCTTGTAACAAACATGCATATATATATATATATATATATATATATATATATATATATATATATATATATATATATATATATGAGTCTGTCTCTAATCCTCATACTTGTATTTGTGTCCTTGTTGCCTTATTTCTTTTATCCGAAAGCAGAAGAGAAGGGCAGATAACGCCTCCTTCACATTGTTTTAAATGTTATATGAAATGTTGAATCCTGCTTTCACGCTCACTTCAGTCAAGGATAGTTGAACACAGAATTCTTAAAACCACATTTATCTTAACTCATCAAAAGGTGTAAATGTCATTGCCTTTGTAAAGTGTGTGATCTTATTGAAATGCGATGACATCAGGGGAAAACACCTGGAAACATGCACGATTAATTGAGCTCATGGAAATGGGGACTGTGATAGTGAATGAGGTCAGTGGCAAAATGGATCAAAACCATACGGAGTTCTAAGCTTCTCATCAAAGTAGGAAAGGGATTCCACTAGAAGGTGCGAGTTGAAGGCTCTGGGGACGTGGCTTGGCAACCGGAGGGTGGCCGGTTCGATTCCTGGCTCCTCCAGAATGCACGGCAAGGTGTCCTAGGGCAAGATACTGAAGCCCAAATGACTCCTGAAGTCTGTGCTATTGGTGAATGAATGTCTGTGTGAATGGGTGAATGTTGACATGTAATTGAATAGTGATCAAAAGACTAGAAAGACTCTGTATGAATGCAAATCTATTAACTATTTTGTCACAACAGTCTTTAGTCACTTGACATCACTCTAAGAAAAGAAAAATTGAGAAAACTTAAAAAAGTAAAGCAACCAGCTGCAAAGCCTTTTAGAGTTTACTCAACTCAGGGCGAAGGAAGTTTCTAAACTTAAGATAAGAAGTTCACTCAAAGTGATATCTTAAATTTGTCAAAATTAACATTACTCTTCAGACCTACTTATGTACTTAAGTTAACAAAAACTTGAAATATTAAATTGGAGAAACTTGAAATTGTGTGTTCTTGTAGATTGAAAATGTACATCAATAGCACTGCACTTTTTGAGTTGAGAGAACCTTACTCTAAACTTAAAATATTTTCTTACTAAATTCCACTGCCCATTAGTTGAATATACTTGAAATTCTTTGCAACGTTGCCTCCAGTTTTAATTCATTAATAATGTACAATGTTTTGTTTAGAAAAGTCAACAGTTAAAGAAAACAAAAACGTCTTCAAATACAAAATGTTTAATAACAATAAGTAAACATTTGCTTGCAAAACAATATTAATGCAATATGTGTCCGCATGGCACTATGTGGCAATAACAACAATACACAAACAATTAAATTATACACTTGTTACATGCATACAGTTACCTTTCAAAATAAAGCTTTACTTTTGTTTTTTTTGTTTTTTAATAAAAAGTCAGTAGAGGGCACACGTATATTTGTCCATCTTTTATGCACATTTTGAATTGCCATGAAAACGTTGTTGTGGGCACAGTGACGTGATTTAATAAAGCAGAATCGTTTTCAGGACCTGCCTCATTTCATCTTGTTTTATTTCTGGCCGAGTAAATGCAACACCAGCACGGTGCGGCTGCCCACTTTTTTTTTTTTATACCTCCACAGCACCAGAAAGACCAGAGAATAAAGAATTAAAAAGACAACAGAGAAGAACACCACACAGTGTGTATGGACACGGGAGACAAATTCATTCTTTGAAATAACATACAGACCTAGAAAACATCTTGGTCTCGGTGGGAAGCGGCTGTGAAATGTTATGAATGTAACAGCCTTAGTCTAATCATGTTATTGTGTTATACACACAGTAAAATCTCATTATATGCATTTTGAAGACTTTTGAACTCTGTGTGGTAGCCGTGTGTGTGTGTGTGTGTGTGTGTGTGTGTGTGTGTGTGTGTGTGTGTGTGCATGTGTGTGTGTGTGTGTGTGTGTGTGTGTGTGTGTGTGTTTTCGGAGGAGGTTGTGTACCAGGAGGCCCACACGGTGCAGAGCAGTGGGCAGCCTGGGGTTCAGTAGGATCTTATTACCATTCACATGGATGAACTACCATCAAACAGTTACCTATAAGGCTTTATTTAACATGCAGATATATGAAGGAGGCTTGACAAACAACCGCAGCAACATGTTCTGCAGATGATGAGTGTGTGTGCATCAAATATCAAATATAGAGGTTTGGGGTCAGTGAATGGATAACCCCCCCCCCCACACACACACACACACACACACACACACACACTTGCCTCATGCTAATTTGGCTGGTGGCAACCTTGCTGATTGGGTCATTAGTTGCTCCCTAACGTCCTGTCAGAGGTTTCATTTCCTGTGCCCTCTGTGGGTTAATGAGGTGTATGACTGTGGGGAGCTGGGGGTGGACTGTTGAACGGTTTATTCTTCCACTGTTTTCTCTCCTGCTCGGCTTCATCTGTATGGCAGGAGGAGGCAAGCTCCTGAACAGCGGGGATTCTCTCTCACATTGCCCAGAGAATGAAAGCCAGCAGAGAATAGATGATTTAGGCCAATTAGGCCATCCAAACGGCAGCAGTTAAGAAGTCATAATGGGTGTTCATTCACACAAACAGGAGAGTACACAAAGACATAGCCAGCCGAACACATGGGAATACATCCCACATCCCACTCCCAGGGCACAGCAGTTTAAATCAAAGGAACATCTTGCTCTCTTTCTGACGCTGAGATGAGAAGATAAATACCACTCTTATGTCTGTGATTAAAGTAACAATATGAAGCTAAATTCCTAAGTTAAATTGCATTAGACAACAAAAGGACTAAAGGTTGACTTACTTAAGATGAACGGAATAATAGAATGTTTTTATCTCAGGACCCCTTCCCTCAGTTGGCCGTGGTCCAGATCATTTTAGCAGACTCTTAAGTCTTCACATTCGGCTGCAGTCCACCTGTGTCACAATGTTAACAAGTTTAACCTGTTCTTGAAATCGCCTGTCTCTTTATTACAGGGACGGTGCTCTCAGATCCTGGTGATTTACTGTTCCCCTCACTCATGCACATCGCAAATCCCCTCTTCTTCTCCTTCTATGCTTCCATCTAAATCCACTGACCTGGGAATTACCTCCCCCTACTGTCCCTGTCTGTCCCCAACACCGTTACCAGTCCCCCCCCCCCCCCATTAAGACCATTGTAACAAATAGGGTTTCTCGCCCACTTTGCACCACTAAACAGGTTAACATACCCGATCTCCTTCGGCCTGTACCACTGTTACTTTTACAGCCGTTGATTTTTTTAATGCTAGGTGTCTGTAATACTAAACCTTTATAACCTTGAATTATTTGATCTCTTCCTATAATCAGGATTGATTCATTCTCACCAAGACTGGGGACTGCTGCCAGTCAACTCTGCCCACTCAACTACAGTTATTTGAACAATGAGGTGCACCAGCCGTGGTGTATATATATATATATATATATATATATATATATATATATATATATATATATATATATATATATATATATATATATATATAGGTGGAATGAACAATATAATTAAAATTGTAGGGGATTTTAATATCCATGTTGATGACCCATCCAACCATTTTGTCACTGAATTCCTAAACATTCATGATTCTTTCAAGCTCGTGCAGCATGACTCTGGTTCAACTTATAACCGAGGACACTCCCTTGACCTTGTATTTACTTAAGGGCTTAATATACACTCCTCTTAGTGTCTGACCATAAATGTATTCTACTTGACTTCTGTCTCCAGGCAAATTCTCTAATTCTGAAGCAGTTACCGTCCTCATTTTGAATAATAAATTCTCATATCTTCTCTGATCTATATAATTCCCTTCAACCTTCTCTATTTTTTTCTTCAACAAGATCAACATCATCAGATCCAGAATTTTTGTTTGATCCAACATCTTCTGATCCATCTGGTCAAATTCCAATTCTACTAATGCAATTTGTTCCCATTACCTTACAAAGACTATTTTGCACCTGCGTCTGTTCTCCTACCATCTTTAGATTGGTACCCTCTAAACATTACTTGTTTTACTTCCTGCCCATCATCTGTACAGCTGTACTTTCCATCAAAACCTGTCCCTCACCTCCAGCGGCATCCCTGATCAATTTAAGACAGCTTGTGTACAGCAAAACAGCCACCATCAACCCATTACCATTCATTTTTAAATATTTGGTAAAAAAAAAAAAAAAAAAAGCTCCTTCAGGTTATTAAAGAGAATAGTATTTTTGGTCAATTTTAATCAGCAAAAAACTGTATTGAAACTGCTTTGTTAAGAGTCATAAATGACCTCCTTATGCAGGCTGATTGGTGGGAACTCTCCATCTTGTTTTAGACTCAAAAGCACTTGACCACGACAGTTCCAACAACACACAGTCTTTACTTACAAAGGTTTGGTTCACAGGTAGGCAGTCAGAACAGGCAAACAAATACAAAAACAGGGGTAAGGCAAAATGCAGTCGAGGAAAGGCAGAGTAGATAACAAGGTTACCCAGATCACAGGAAAGAAAATGCTGGTACGCTAGACCCAGTGGTACTAAGACGAACTAGCACAGCTAAAGGGGAGCACATGGACTAAATACTCCGGGGAGGGGTAATTGGAAACAGGTGAAGCAGAAAGTGAAGTTATCTAAAACCAGAGGGAGAGATGAGTGACAAAATAAAACAGGAAACCCAAAAATGAAAACAAGGAAAACATAGCTTAGGGCAGTGACTTTCAACCACTGTGACCGTGTGCCGCGAGGGATCGTCAGGTGTGCCGTGGGAAAATGTCCAAATTTCACTTAATTGGTCCAAAAAATATTATTTTGTTGCTGCAAATAATTTGCCATGGTTGAGTGTCTGAGCCTGCAATATAGTGGCTGGCTAAGTAATTAAATACTCTTCCATACCAGTGGGTGGCAGTAGATAGCGCAATAATGGCCGTTTTAATTTAAGAGAGTAGAATTAAATGATGGGAGAGGTTGCGGTGACAAGACGAACAGCGATGGAGAAATATTTGACAAATTGAGAGACTTGTCATTAAATTGTCAACATATATGCTGCATTATGCTACAATGTGTCATTTTGTAACTTTTTTGATTGTTGGCGTGCCACGGGATCTTTTTAAATGTAAAAAATGTACCGCAGCTCAGAGACTCCTATACAACCAGAGGAGTCACCCCCTGATGGACATTAGAGAGAATGCAGGTTTAGACACTTCAATGTTGAAGTCGCCTGGTGCTGACTCCAAGCTCCACTTAACACATATGATAGTAATATCCATCTAACTCTTCAAGAAATCAAATAAGCACGGGGCATGCACTTTCTATGGATAAAAGTTAATTTGATTTTCAGTTTTCAGAGAATGGTGAAGGAAGTTGAAAGCAAATTTCCATCTGCTCCTCAGCTACAGGGAGAAGCAGCATCCACCTTTCCTGAGGATTAGGCCTCTTTCATCATTTACACACTTTGCTTCTGACTGTAATGGGCTGTGTGATTATGCTGAATACTTCCTGAATGTGACAACCAAAAGCAATGACAACGTAACACTTAACCACAGCTTTGACTGTTGCACATTCTGTTTGAGGGGGTCTGCTAAATATACTGTATATATACATAAATATCTATGCGTTTCTATGGACATAGAATCCCCATTTAGAGACTTCCATATCTGTAATAGAATGTGAATAGCAGTTGCAGCCTTCACAATGGGGCATGTGACAACATGCATGCACGGCCTCTTTGGATAATTACTATCATTTCAATATTAATGGGCAGCAGTGAGCCATGCTAGAACCTATGCATGCAGATGGCATCAGACTGAAAATAAAGATCAAAGACGAAAGAAATCCCATTTGTTCCACTCCCTGTGCAATGCCAAGGCTTTAGGAGAATCTTCCTGCTCAATTTCTGGGCTCAAAAAGAGGAGCTGAATGTGAGATGTGGCTGGCACAGATGGCAGCAGCTGATATCCAGCCAGTAAGATTGAGAACACACTCTGTGGCTGCTGCTGTTACTACTGTCGGCCTGGATTCACTCTCTTTTTTTTGTTTCTCTGGGAGTGACAGAGTCGCTACTTTTAGCTGGTGGTGTCCCAGTCCACAGCAACACACATGGGTTTTGGGCTATCTGAAATGATGGACGACAATTTTTAAAAACCTGAATTGAATTAAAAATAGAATAAAATGTATTTCAACCAAGAATAAGTACAGTGTAATATGTGTGAAATTGAATGGCTGTGTTTGCATTTTGTTTTGTTTGTTGTTATTTTCAGAACATGATCAATGGATGAGGATGGTGTGTGATATGGTGTCCTAGGGTGAGGAAGTATTTACTTGGTGTGTTCAAAGCCATGCAGCATCACCTCATCAACCTCACCCGGAACTTGAACAATATAATTGTGAACCGAGACATATCTTATTGCTATTTTGAGTTATTAAATATACTACTTTGTATGTATAGCAACGTATTCAGTGTGTTTAGGTGTACGTGTTCATACAGCCAAATGTTTACTGTAATCAAAACCATCTCTCATTAGTTGGTTGTATGCCCTCTACAAGGCTGTCTGTTTGAGTTAGATGTCACATCTGTCACACATGTTCTTAGCAACTCACAATTATTTGTTGTACCATAGTTATGTCCCCCTCAACTGTGACAAAAATGCTTTGAACAGAGTTAATAACTAACATAACTCACTTGTGTTTGATGACATTTGTTTTTTATTGATGATCTTTGATTTATGTTATAATAACACATATGCTCACATATAATTTTACATTTATATGAATGCATGTATGCAATATGTTTACACTTGAATACACAATAATCAAATGCAGAGAGAGTTGTTTAACAACATGTTATGGAGTAGTTACATTTATACAGTCTTACAGTTACATCTGGCCCTTTGAGGGCAACTATAATGCTGATGTGGCCTAGAGTGAAAATGAGTTAAAATTACCAACGAACTCCTTCTAGGGACTTTGTCAGATCCACTTAAAATTTGGTCAGGGCCTGTTCATCACTGCTCGCAGCTTTAATTTGTTTTTAAGTTTACGTACACAACAAAACCAGTTGGCTAGTTAAATGAAAAGATTGTGGTTTGGGGTAAGATTGGTATGTTTGTTATGTAAATAACTAGAACTGTTAAGTAACCAGCTTTAGTTATGTACAGTACTACGTAAGAAAACTATGGTAAAATAAGTCAAAATTGACTTGCTTTCACAAAGGACATGAACAGCGGTCTCCTGGGTGAAAGTTCTTTGTCTGTTTGACCCATCCTACATGGACTTTCACACTCTTTAAACTACATCAGTTGCTCTGACTGTCTAATAATGACGTGGATGGGTTTACATTAGAGTTTGTTGTAAGCCCGTTGCGATGGGAGTTCTGCCGATGACAATGACATTTGAGACAATTGAGGATATAGCACATACAATGCAAACAAGCAGTATCACGAAATAGTGTATCCACACACATCAGTGGGGATTAAAATATGTATTAGAATGAGGAGAAATAGGTGCAGTGAATTAAAGGATTGAAAAGTTGCCATGTAGAATCAGGACATTTATTTATTTTTAAATCTATTGAATCAGATCATTGAATCACCGACACAACTTCCCACAAATCATTATTTCTGTTGTAAAGAGACAAAGCATATGCGTTTATAATAATGATAACATAGTGGATTTGATTTGCTCTGAGTAGCTAGTCTGTTTGTTTTGCTAAAGCATGAATTATTATTCATTATTATAAATTTATGTAACATTTTATGTAAAGAGGTTTTTATTTTGAAAGGTATGCATTATCACGTCCTAATTTCCTTAAGTCTTCTAAATTCTTTATACATTGTTAAGAGAAAATGAACACTTTACCAACCAAGAACTGTAATTCATCTCATTCATGAAATGCCAAACCGTCTTTCCAGTAGAGAGAGAGCGAGAGGAGCAGAAGGGTTGTCCATGAGGTGGTTTAGGGGTCGTTAGCAGCAGGCTGACAGCTTCGCTAACGCACCCAGAGGAAGCATGGCCACATACTGTACTGTACGCTGCTGTTGACATCTGTGCATTAATGGAATGTTAAGGAAATTACTCTCATACATTGTTTCCCTTTGTTCTGGCATAACTGAGGAGGAAATTGGGAGACCAAAGTGTGAAATGAAGTGATGTATTTTCGTTGGCTGGATGCAAATGAAATGTCAACACCACAAAGGCTGTTAATGAGATTTTGCTCAAGATCTATGTGAAGATCTAATCTTCACATTGTTGACTTAAGTGTGAAAACTCCAAGAAACAAATTAATTTGACTAGTATAAGATTTGAGTCACTTTGCCTTATGTAGCAGTCTAACAATAGGTACTCACATCTGCATTAAACTAACATTAAGGACTGAGCATGGATCTATATGAAGATTGAACTACTGAACTTCATCTTCACCACAATTATATACTGTACACACTACTGATGGATTTACAAGGTTTCCGCTTTATTGTCATTTTGTAATACAGGATTGCAAAATGAAATGCCGCTTTAGAACCCTTCAAGCTATACACACCGAAGATATATAAACAAATATTCTGTTCTGATGACTGGCAGTTGAGCATCTGATACGTCTGTTTCTTTCCAGACAGAAAGCAGGTGAACAGGTTGTGTCTGGGTGGATTCAGTCTCTTAATATCCTTTGGGTTCTTTGCAGGCTCCTGTTCTCACCAATATCACTGATGCTCAGTAGATGGTACCAATGATGTTCTGAGTGGTTACCACAGGACAGAAGCAGATGTTTTTTTGTGTGACAGTGATATGTTGCAAATATCAGTGATGACATCAGTTAGCTGGTAGGTACATGATCTTAGTACAGGACCAGAGATATTATCAGGCCCAGCAGCTCTACTCATATTCACTCTAATCAGGGTTTTCCTCGCATCCTCTGAGGATACTGACACGTAGGCAGTGCCGCTTGGTGTCTTGATAGCAGTGGTGGGCCGTCAAGGCCAGCAAAGCCTTCTCTGCTGGCCTAGACAGATTCACAAAGTTATAGCTATTTTATAATTCAATTATTTTTCATAAATACACTACATGTATTCTAAATATTTTTTCCCCATTAGCTTATTATCTCTTTGCAAAGCTACTGTCTTTCTCAGTTGCGCTGCTTCCCACGCTGTCTCTAAGTAAAAAAAGTAAAAAAAATCTGCCCGGAGGCCTTTAGAATTACAAGTGAATCCCGTTGCAGTTTAAGTGAATGGGGACGATAATGTTGATCGTCATAGTCTTCAACCAATCAGATTTTTAGTTTGACATGTCAGAGCTTCTAGCTAGCCTACAAGTACGTCAGCATTAACGTGCGGCTAGATTGGTCCAAGCAGAACTTTGTAATAGTTAAAGTTTAAAGATATGTAAGACATTTTTACGTGACATTACATTTTTAGCTATTAGGCATATTTGGCGGTGACAATCCCAATATCTACTGCCTCTGTCGAGTGGACATTTTCAGCTCTCAAACGCATCAAAACATATTCTAGAAATACAACTGGGGTGGCTCAACTGTCATCACCTGGCGTCCATGAATCGAGAAGGACCTCTTGCTGGAACTGAACCGAACAGATGTTCTGTACAACCGCGTCATTGAACTCTCTGTAATCAAAGAAAGGAGGATGGACTTTGTCTTTAAGTGAACAGCAGCTTTGGTAAGTGAACTGCTTTTGTGTTTTTACATCTGCAGTAGCGTTACTATTGTGTTCATTTTGCTACTGTGTTGTTTTTATGATATGGTTAATATTATTCCCTCTAATGTGAATCATATTTGAATGGCCCGTGCTCTTGAGTGTCTGGCGGAATGCGTGTTTTAGCGCTCTGCAGTTAGTGTATTTGTAGGTGTTCAGCTTCATGTTTTCACGTGATATTCGTTTTCAGGCGTTTTAGTCCGTACGGAGATCATTTCGAAAACGATGCTGAAACGCCAGTGTGGACGAAGATAGATTAGTGTGGATGTAGCCTTATTCTTGGCTATTTTGTTTATCTAGTGGGCTTTACCTTGGCCTCCAGTGACGCCATGCTAGGTTAGCATGAATCATTTTGATTAGTCCTGCCGAAAAACAAACACTCTCCTATTTAAAGCGCATTAGTTGGAGTAGGAGCTGTCGTTCATATTGATCACACACACACACACACACACACACACACACACACACACACACACACAAGCAGGAGGAACATGATGCAATTTGAATGTTTGCTGGCTGAGATCAGGGAGCCAAATTAAAGACAAGTCAATTTCCATAAAACAGGGACTTTGGTTGCCACTCCTGTGCTGCAGCTTTGCCTCAGTGAAGCAGCAGCTCCTCTGCAAACTGTGCAGGTCTGTGTGTGCGTGCACAGTTTTCAGCAGAACCAGACAACAAAAGCGCATCCCCCGCGGAATAGAGAGTAAGTGTAAGAATAAGGACAGGAAGACAACAGAGAGAGATAGTGCTTCTCTGCTTGCCTGGGGCTTGGAGTTGTGCATGCTGTTTTGTTCATGGCCCGAGGTTGTGCAATCTGTTTGACTGTTTAATGTATCAATTAAAAATCAGTGTTTTGCTTCCTGCCGTGCTCTTCAGTCTGGCGTGTCCTGCGCCAGGCAAAGCTCCCCATCCCCCCGGAGGAGGCCAGTGATTCAAGCACAGACTAGATGCAGACACCCGGACCTCCCGCTAGTTACACAATGCCAGTTGATCTACCTTGTGAGCAGAGCGGCGAGCCGGTAAACCAGAGGAGGAGTCACTCTGAAGTCCTCGGGGATCAATTGCATGAAAAATTAAAGCTGCAAGCAGCATTGATCGGGCCCTCGCAACTTCACGCACGTCGAGGGTACTGGCAGGACTCTGGTTGACGCGGCCATGCATTTCTGTGACCGTCATACACTGCGTGCACGAGTTAGATGATATTTCCTGCGTCGACCAGCAGCGTAGCAAGATCATGTTGCCAGGTCTTAAGCCTCAAATGTTTTGAGTGTACCTCCGATACAATCATAAATGTAAGCCTGTTAAGATCATTAAGAAAATGTGTGTGAATGCACTTCAGTGTTTGTAGCATAACAGACCGTCAGTTTACTGGGATGGGGTTCAACTCCCTGCAGTGTCCTGCTGATTGTAGTTGGACTTACATGAAAGTTAACAGAACAGCAGTGTCATTTGCTTTTACTTGAACACTTCAATTTAACACTGTTTTCATTTTAAGCTCTTCTTCTTTAGATTGTGAGTGAAGCATTCATTGCAGTGGTGAGTCGTCAGGGCCAGCTAAGCCTTCTCTGCTGCCCTAAACAGAATCACAAAGTTATAGCTATTTTATAATTTAATATTTTTTCATAAATACACTACATTTATAATAATTATTAATTATAATTATTAATAATTATTTTTCCCATTATCTTATTTTCTCATTGCACAGCTACTGTCTTCCTCTGTTGCTCTGCTTCCAGCACAGCTTGTTTTAAGGAGAGCTCTGATCCAATCACATTTCACCTCTATGTCTCTAGGTAAGAAGAGAGGCCCGAGGCTTTCAGACTCACAAGTGAAAGCCTCTGCAGTTTAAGTAAATGGGGATGATATTGTTGATTGTCATAGTCTTCAACCAATCAGATCTTTAGTTTGACATGTTGGGCGTATTCTTTGACGTGCCAGAGCCTTCTAGCTGGCCTACAAGTACGTCATCATTAACGTGCTGCTCAGTATTAAGGTCAGCCCTGCAGGAAGGTGCAGCATGCGCCGTGATTGGTTAGTGGGCGAGCGCGTGACAAATGTGAAACTTAAGGAAGCTGGCAGAAGTTAGTTGGAGTGGTACAAATTCAAAGTGAAAGATATGGAAGAAATGATGACATTTTTAGGGTTTTGCTTGGTGTGGTTTTTTTCTTTTTTTTTTACCTAGCTTTGTTTTTTAACACTCAATGGCTGAAGGAGGAGGAGAAACGGATTTAGTGGCGGAGTTACTGGCAACGCCTTTCTCAAGAAGGACATTTCAGGAAAAACTGGACATCCTAAGAAATAAGTCAACGCCACAGCTAGCAGCCCTGACCCAGCCAGGAAAAGGATTTGTATGAACGATGTTCCTGTCGGAGAAGCGTTGCATATTTTATGGCTGGGAATGTGTTCAATTTGAATTGAGTGTCTTGGTGTTTGGAGCTACGCTACGCTAACCTGAGGACGCCATAGCACGGCAGGACACTACGGTGCTTTTGAAAACTTTTGGAGAAACCCGAGTGGATCTACAGATCAACGAACACGTTCGCAGGGACAACTGCATCTGCCGGGCGCAGCGGAGGTGGGATCCCGGCCCCTCTGCAAACTGGCCGCCGCAGACCGGCGAAATACAACTGGGGAGGCTGGACTGTCATCACTGGCGTCCATGAATCGAGAAGGACTTCTTACTGGAACTGAAACGATGTACCACAATCGTAGGATTAAACTCTTTGTCAACAAAGAAAGGAGGATGGACTTTGTCTTTAAGTGAACAGCATTCGGTAAGTGACAAACCAGTGCCTCAGTCTGAAAAAAAATCTCCATCAGTTCATGTCCTTCTGCATTGCTCTGCTGACTTTTTATGCAATTACACTGTAAAAGTTGCTCTGCGTTTGATTCGAAACACACAGAAGCAACAGTATTACCACCGATTTTGGCAACGTGACTGCGGTGTACGTGCCTGTTGTGATGGCCTCCACTGCCTCGCTGGTTTTTTCCCGAAAGAAGAAAGCACGCGTTCAAATGGGCTCTCCTCAAAGATGGTCGTAGTGTTGCATTGTTTGAATGAAAAGCAACAGAAGTTCAAACCCTGTCTACCCCCCCATCCCTGGCCAGACACTGCATGAAGTAAGCATTCATTTGTCGGTTTGGCAAACAAAATGGTGAGGTGCAGACCTCTGATTCCCTCATCGGGAACAGAGTTTTATGAAGGTATATTTGTGTCTTTATTACGCAAACAAAAAACACATGTTTTGAAAGGGAAACCTAACATGCTTCCATGTCTCAATGCCTTTATGTCGACGAAATGAATGTGTGAGCACAAGCAGAGCAAGGACGGACAGCAGCATTGTTTCCCTGTGAGTTTTGAGAGTTGAACTGGCCTTTAACCAAATACTGTGTCTGACCTTTACCACACCAGCTGTGTGATGGGACTGAGCTCAGTGTTTGGTTACATTTCTGTATTCATATTTGGACAAAACAGGCCATTTAGATCAATGCTGGAGCAGAGATACCACCCCCCCCCCCCCCCCGCCTCTCTGCAGAATGATGATCCTTAGCCAGCGGACTGACTCTTTCTCTAAACTCTGTTAAGGTCAGAGAGTGGCTGCCCTGCCCCGGGCTCTGCATTAGAAGGTCACGAGCAGATGCGCACACACACACACACACACACACACACACACACACCCCCTGTGGTCAGTGGAGAAAAAACTAATCTTTAATATTAGACAGAAAGCAGGCACAGAACATGATTTAACATAGCAACTCCATTTATTTTTTTCTCTGGAAGTTCTAGCCCAGGCACCAAGAACACATGTCAGCATTGTACGTTTCTGCAAACCACAGATTTACTTTATGTACAGTCTGCGGGTTCAGAGCAGGTGACATAGCTTCTCTCATGAGTAGTCTGAATATCTCTCCACTGTCAGAGACAGAAAGAGACAGATCCTCACCAATTACATGGAAGACAATAGAAATCATGGCAACCAAAAGAAACCAGAGTGACAGTGGCCACTGGTGGACAGGTGAGGCGGAGACAGACATGCACACTTCCTCCCAAAATGTGAAACATTCAATGAAATAAGGAACATTTATTTTCACAAATGCGACTCTGTAATGAAAGATTAAAAGGGTTTAATGAAACTCTCAACATTAAAAGTTCTGCTAGGAGAAAGAGATGAGTCCGGTCTGCTGTCTAACATGTATCCTCATGCCATAACACACACACACACACACACACACACACACACATATATAACGCACATTATTATTATTAGTAGTTAACCTTTTTCTAGTATTATTCTATCAGTGCTATACTCCGCTTTACTCTCATTATATGAATAATTTCTGTCAAATGCGTTGAAACTCTGCTATGTTGTTCATTCTGTACGCATGACATCTGTCACACTTCTGTCCTTCCTGGGAGAGGATCCCTCCTCTGTTGCTCTCTCTGAGGCTTTTTCCTGTTCCGATGTGAGGGTCCTGGGGCAGTTTTTTCTTCTAGCTGTTTTACCGCGATGGTTGCAAGAAAGCAGGTGCTTCAATAAGCAGTTTAACTCTTCCCCTTCTCCATCCTCCCATTCGTCCTCAACAAAAAGTTGGCTGGAAGGAGGACTGATTAGACAGCTTTTGGCCTACTTTCTAGGTGTTATGTGTTGTTGTTCATCATTGCAATCTCGGGGAGGAGAGCGAGTCTTTGGGGAAAAAAAAGCCTCCCTGAGGGAAGAGAGAGATCTCAGTCCCCACTGATTCCGAACAGATAACTCTCTGAGGAATGAGGTGGTGTTATTAAGGCCGAACGCACACGCAAGCACGTATGCACACACACACACACACACACACACACACACACACGCATGCTGACAAGATGCGGAACTTGAATCAAAACATGCTCGAACGTGTATTCTATGTTTGACTGAAAAAGATGAGGTGGGAACACCAAAGAAGGAAGAATTTATAGTTTAAGGAAACCATTGTTGATGTTATTGTGCAACCCGGTCTCCTAAAAATGACATTCCCCCAAAACTAAAATACATTCTCAATTACATTTGACTAGAAACGTATTTTCTCCCTGATCACGTTTGTGTTTGACGCATTACAAATAGGTTTCTAATCAACGGATCTTTGCCGTGATTCCTACAATTAATTGGAAAAAGCGTATTCTAGTCTTTATTATTTTTCTGTTACTATTCTTTCCTGAGATGAGAGGTGCTTTTAATAGCATAATGTATTGGGACAGCGTTTTCATAGTGACATGCGGTCGCTAACAAACTTATCCTGCCCCCCCCACCACCACCACCTCGTTATTTATTTTAATGAATGGGTTCATTTAATTTCCGTTTATTTTTTATCTCCTGCAGATTATGACAGCATTAGGCGTCTGCCATTGATGTGTGTCATAGGAACTATTCATGTATACCATAACAGTAGTTTTTCACCTAAACTGATTCATACAACTCCATCAATGGGGATTCCCAAAGTGTCGTACGTAGGGACACCCCATTACCCTCGTTTACGTTATCCTGCTAGCGTTTCATTTTCGTCCAAATCCATTGGGCTAATTATTATACTGGCGATAGTGGTTAATTAATCACATGTGTTTTTTGGCATTTCATGTCTAACCATTATTTTTATTCTACGTTCTCATGCCAGCGTTTTGTATTTTTGGGATGTAGTGCAAGCTTGGGATCCCTTTTGAACTGTTAACCATCTGATGTGTTCGCACCATAGACTGTATATAATAACGTTTGCATGTTTTTCTGCATAGATCACGACACAATCGCACTTTGCAGATATATTTGCATGTTTAACTGGGAATATTTTGAAATGACATTTTCATTTGTGAAAACAGGCTACATAGTTCAGACTGTCAGGTTTTTTCTGAAATATTTCAAATCCACCAGTATTCAATTTCAACAATGTTAGAACAGATGAGGGGAAAAAAAATTGTGTTTTTAATGAATTTCTGAATGTTTGCAAGATTAATATGACTTAATAATGTCGCAGCCTGGCTCATAGACTGAAAACAAGAACGGGGAGACAACGAGCTAGCGGCCAAAAAGAAACAATTTATTTGTCTCGCCAAACACAGGTAGCACAATGTTTCCCAGCGGATTACGCCACGACAGCACCACCGGTCGTGAGCCCGTCAACAGCGATCTTCCCTCTCAATCCCTCGCTGCCAACTGAACAGGGTATTTTTAATTAAGGCCCCAGCCACACCGGCACAGGTGCTGCTCATCTGGCTGACGAGCCTCCAATCACCACCTGCAACACAGGAAACACAATGCGGCACCCAGTGCATGATATGAGGAGGGTCGTCACACTAATTATTGAAATAATAAAATACACCATTTATGAATAGGTAAAATATCACTTTAATATTGCATGAAGAAAAATTAATGTTTTTTGGTTTGCCAAAGGGCAAAGGATTAGCATGTTATTAGAAGGTTAATCTAGTTAATCATCAGAAGGGTCAGAGGGTCCCCATCCACCACCTCGTCCTCTCCCTCATCATCCTCCTCCCTATAGGGCAGTGGGGTCCATCAAAACCTTCCTGCATATAAAGCATTACTCATTGTCATCGTTTGCATTCAGGCTCTTAGTCTTTATGGGCTGACAGCGTTGTAATATTTGGCATTTGACAAATCTAAATTGTAATATTAAGGAATGTTGGGGTAAACATACAGTAAATTGCATAAATTAAGAAATCCTAAAATGTTTTAAATGTAAAGTAGATGTAAAAAAGTACTGAAATTCATATTTATTCATTCTTATGTTGCTATGTTCTGATATATATATATATATATATATATATATATATATATATATATATATATACACATATATACATATATATACATATATATAGTGTGGAGTGAAGAAATGATATCCTGTACAGGGAAATTTCTAATCCATTAATACAAATTTCAATAAATATTTCTAATAGATTATCAAGAATATTTTTTCACATATACAAGCTATAGTGAGGGATCTCTATACAATAGTGATCATCAATGTTGTTGTTTTTTTGTATTGTGTTAGATGACAGCTAACTTTAACATAATATATAAGAGATTTTAAGTTTTTAATGTGGCATTGCTATATGCCATAACTATAAAGTTTGCGTGCAAAGAAAATACCTCTCACCAATTTTAACTATTTCTACTCAAAACAACAACTGAAGCCAGTGTATTTGTCAAAGAAAGGTCTGTCTGTACTATACTAACCTGTGTATGCTGAACGCCTCCTTCATCTGTGTCCCCATCTCCTGGAGTTTATTTTGCAATAAATCCTTCAGCCCCTCAGATGCCTCCAAGGACATGTTCAAAGGACAGCCGAAAAGGGGGAAATGGGCAATATTACATTGACAAGAACGGTGACAAAGATACTGGCTTACGTGAGCTCATGTTCTATACATTTGTTATCATTAAATAACTTTGCATTCAAATGAATCACGATCAAATACATAAACGCATGTCAAATAATGATCACTGGGGTCTTCATATTTCAGTAACGGCACTGGTTCCTCATCTCTTTGATGAGAATCCCATCTTCTACTCAAAGTCGAGACAGCAGCATTCCTTTGTCAAAGACAAGTTTCTTCGTCTCGAGGGGGACTTTGGATGCTGTAATGAAGTGATAATCTTGAATTTCACAAACGGTAATGAAAACAAACTTCAATAAATGTTCTCCTGAAGAACAATTACAGAGGGTACAAAAGGGACTTAAATACACAGTATATGACTGATAGTGTAAGACCAAAAACAGTATTGGAACAGCAAAGATATAAAAATACACACAATAGATATAAAATGCAATATAAAAGTGCATAAACATGACTTTACCAGAATCCCATGGCCAAATGGGGAAGTCTTGACAAAAAACTGATTCTCGTTGTATCAACAGCTTCTCTGTCTGGCACAAGGACGTTGTAGGCTGCAATTGCTTCCTTCAGTTTCCGCTTTTCCTTTGCAATAATGTCGCGTTTAGGCTTGCGGTCTTTGTTTTATCTATGAATTTGTTAAATATACAAAATCACAATTTTTCTCTTCCTGTGAACATGCCACAAATTACTGCGCCACACAATACAAGAATAATGGTTAGACATGAAATGCCAAAAAACACATGTGATTAATTAACCACTATAGCCAGTATAATAATTAGCCCAATGGATTTGGACGAAAATGAAACGCTAGCAGGATAACGTAAACGAGGGTAATGGGGTGTCCCTACGTACGACCCTTTGGGAATCCCCATTGATGGAGTTGTATGAATCAGTTTAGGTGAAAAACCACTGTTATGGTATACATGAATAGTTCCTATGACACACATCAATGGCAGACGCCTAATGCTGTCATAATCTGCAGGAGATACAAAATAAACGGAAATTAAACTAACCCATTCATTAAAATAAGTAATGAGGTGGGGGGCGGGGGGGCGGGACAGGTTTCACTATACAATACATTATGCTATTAAAATTAATAATAGCAGTGTTATCTATAAGTTACAAGTGCAATGCAGCCATTGCCTATAGGCTGATGTTCACATTGTATGGCTGGAGCTCATTGTATGCTATGGTGAGGACTGGACTGATTATCAGGCAAGTATGTTTTATATTTTCTACAATTTCTAATTCAGTGGTTAATTGAGTAAAGCAGATTTGAGTAGAATGTCACCCGGACCCGCCTCCGTCAACCCAAAACAGTTCATTTCAACTGAACATGGAGCTGGATGTTATATAACATTGTTAATTATACACAAGTTTAATTTATTGCTTCAATTTGACATCTGTACTACCACCATGTAGAGAGGAACGAAGCAAAAATGTTTCAACTATCCATCACTTTTCACTTCACTTATTCTCACTTGACAAGCAGTGTTTCATGTAGCCAGCAACATGCAGCCAACACCCTCAGAGAGGAGATCATCAGATTCTCCACCAGTCTTTACTGAACTATTCATCTTCATCTTTTATTTATCTGGAACATCTTTCTCTTTTTTTTTGGGCCAGAACAGTGTGTACTTATCATTTATTTACATTCCTGAACTGAAAGTAAATTGGAAAAAGAGTTTGAGTACATCAACATATATAATAATAATAATAATAATAATAATAATAATACATTTTATTTATATAGTGCTTTTCATAATTCTCAAAGACAGTTTACAAACATTAAAATCATCGCAAAAAAGCTTAACACTAAAAACATAAAACACACATTACAACCTTTTTTTATGCACTGGTCAATGTTGAGAGTTTGGACCTTCTGATTTATGTTGTGAGACATCCAAAATAAAAAAAAAATGTCACTCTAATATGGTAACAAAATGAAACAAGAATGTTGAACATCCAAACTTAACAGTTCTGGAAATAGATGCAAATGAACACATTATTAAGATAACGTCTCCTTGGCATGTTCAGAGACAGTTGTCTCAATGTAAGTAGGGATCTTTTGGTGACAATCTTTAACCCTGTCCACCTGCTCTGTGCCATGAACCAACCAAGGTACACATGAGCGACCTGCAGTCCCCTCTCTCTGGAGGAGGAGGGTGTCACCCAGACCATGACAGACATGACAATGAGGGCCAAATGTGACAGCTGAAGTTACTCCAGTATACTGTAGATAGTTGAAAAATATCATATCCACTTGCTTCAAGAAATTCAAAATTCAAAAAAAAGCACAAGGGCTATGCGCCCTCAAGAGGAATGGTGGGGGGTTTTTTTGGGGGGAGTGCAGCTGAACCTATAAACAGGTGTTTGCTTTTTCTTTCCTATTTTAAGACAATCATAAAGTTTTCAGGTCTTGGCTGAATATTTCATATGGGTGGGGGCGTTGGGGAGCCGCGGCCATCTGGCTCATCTAGTGCCTTTCTTCCCTTAAATAGGGAAGTGGTGGGGAGTCGTGGAAGGAAACAAAGATGCGGAGTGTCCTGGCTGAGAGCCGAGTGCCAGGCCACGCACACCTATCAGTGAATATTTCATGTCCAACCCCAATCAGAGCACCAGAAGACTTTAATGTTTGTTTACGCATCTGTTCTCCTCTGCTGTCTCCAGGTTGTTCTAATCAGGACTATTCAAACACGAGGAGAAAACAAAGAGGCTCACCTGCTCTGAGGAACAAGACGTGTTTCCCCCTCCTGCCACGGTGAAGTGACTGAAACACCCAGAGTTACCAGTTATTCCTTGCATCTTCAAAAGAATGTTCTGTTGTTGTCTTTGTCTTCGATAGGAAACAAACAAACGTCTTCACAGATATATCATTTCATTAAAAAAAGAAAAGAAAACAATCCAGTTATTCCCCATACAGCTGGTCACTCAAGACTATTTTCAGCAGAGATTAATCTATATTTGTAATATGACTGAATGGATTTTAAGAAGATTAAAATGTGTTTTAAAAAAAAAGGTACACATATGCAATCAAAACTATGTTAATAAAACCTAAATATCGAATAAATCCATATTTATTTTCCAAAGAAAATTGATTCATGTTAACTGAATTCCAGACAACTTCAGTCATTTGGTAACTTTGAGTCAACTCTGAGCATGCGTATTCATACTTCCCCTTGTACAATACGCATTGCCTTGTGAGAGGCCACCGTACTGCAGACACCACCAATCTGGAGAACGCCGTCTGAAGCAGAACAACACATGTTACTGAACATGATGACCAAAGGTGAAGGAACGTCACCCACAGGTTCCCCGTTCACATTTGCTGTACATAGCAGGCAAGACTTCTGGCAATCATCACAAGGTCTTACATTCAATCGCTATGTTGTCATTCATTTGACCATCTTAAACCTAACCAATCAATTCACAAAGCTTAACAGGCAGCAGTGTGTTTCTGCGAGCGAGATATGAGGCTGATATGAAACGTTTTTCATAAATGCATTTTGGCTTCACAAACGTCCGCAGTCAGCATATCCGTGGTTTGCAGAAACATTTTTTTTCTGGCAACTGGAATGATTTATTTGACAGCTACTAAAGATTTAGATTTGACATGCACAACATGACCACTGAAATGTAATATACAAATATGCTCCATTGCATTACCATTAGTGACCTCTCAACCATTGTAACCATTCAACATAAATGATGGATGAACTTAGCCCTGGAATCCTAATATAGCACACTTCACAACACACGCTATGCGCAACAGGTTTAACATACAACTGCAAATAGAACTGCATTAGCCAAATAACGTGATGTGATGTATGACTGTAGTTGAACAGTTATTAACCTGCTGCCATAGAGCTGGACCGTGTCAGCCAGATGTCTCGGAGGACAACTATATATGCTGTTTCCTGTTTAAGAGTTTCACAATAAAAGCAGCCTAGAACATGCTGGAATTAACTTTAGCAAAGCTCTTCTTCAGACTTCACTATAGCAATAGAAGGTCAGTCTGGGGTTAGCACTGCTGGAATATCAGCGGAACTAATCACAGTTTAAACCTCTTCAATCTATATTTACAGTTCAATAATCAAGGATTGTGCATGTCATGTGACACTGTGGGGAAGTTTGAATCATTTCAGTCATAACTTGTGAACGGTAGTCTATACAAAATGTAATTCTGTTAAGTATTTTTTGCTTCTGTTCATATGGAACTATCCAAATGATAAAATGTCCACATAACTCCATAGATTAGAATAGAGCTGTATTGTCTCTGCTCTAATGATATGACAGCACAAACATGCTGGGGTCAGACCCAGGCTCCTTTCACTGTGTCCATTTACACCTCTGCACCGCACAACACACACATGCAGGTGAAATAATACATGATCAATGAGTCTTATATACTATAATACAAAGTTTATGAGTCATTTCACACAGTTTCTGAGTTCTCACCACAGCAGAAACGATAAAAGCGCCTCCCCAGAGAGAGACGCTGTGCACTGAGGCTATATGTGTATATATATATATATATATATATATATATGTCCCATGTGGCTATATAGTATTATGTGAATCTGCCCGGTGTAGTAGTACTATGGGCGGGGCCCTGGGTTCAGTTTTAAACATAATGGCACTATTACCTGTTCTTATAAAAGAATACAATGATTCTTACTACTGTTGTTCTCTTATTATGAAAACTAAAATAACTGGCGGTGCCTCCAATAGAATTTAGGAAGTAAAACAAAAGGTCAAGTTATTTTATCTTGTGTTTTAATTGTCTTTTACTCTTTTTTTTTAACCAGTTTGTGTTGAACTTTGACTCACTAAATATACTTTAAATGGCTTAAAAAAACTAAGTTTGGTATTTATTAGACCAGATAGAACAAACAATATTATTGCAGATCACTTATACAATAAAAATAAATACTGTCCATTAACTTCAAGTCTCTTTTAACTCTCTATTGGTTACCTCTACTTAGGCGCTAACATCACAATGGCATAGCATCTTTAACATGTGAACATCAACGTACTGTAACCAACTCTTGCTGAACAGGGTCGCTACACTACCCTCCCACTACAAAGTTCTTTTGAACAACCCGAGCAACGGAAACGTTTTACATGAACACTCCCACACAATGCAGGTGTTTTTGTTTTTTTATTGGTGTGGACTACCATCACCTCCAGTGAGACCAGGGCACATTCTTGCCCTTTCTGGAGCCTAAAGCCTCACACTACATCTCAGAGGAAATAATTGTACTTTTCACTCCACTACATTTGTCTGGCAGCTTTAGTTACTAGTTACTTTGCACATTTTAATTTTTCAAACCCTTCCTAACCAAACTGAACAACAGGTGTATAAAAGAGTTCAAATGAGCTCCACCATAAACATCTGCAGCAGGAATAATGATCCCAACTGTATATGTTTAATATCCATGTATTATAGTAGTAAAACACTGACAGGGGTCATGTTTCTGATGAATTAGTACTTTTATTACTGTTGTTTGTAGTCCAACGACCTCACTGAACAAGTGTTCTGAAGTCAGGTTGAATGTGTGAGGTGAAGATGTGAAGGACAGCTGACGGGTAATCATCAGTGAGAGAGGATCTGGATCTGTTAAAACTTCATCACAGAGAACGTTTGTTCACATATGTAGGTCGATCCAAAGAGAACCAACCTCTTCTGAGCGCGTTGCTTTAGCAGCTTATGAAGCCTCAGATGTCCGTGCCGCTCTGCATCAGTCAAGTTTTGTCCCGTAACGGAGATTCAAATTGTAATCCTTAAACACTGCGATCTGGTGTCCACAAACTGAGCACATGGCTTTACCTTTGACTTCACTAAATAAATACGTAGAAGTCCATGTTTTGTTAAAATCTCTACACTCTTTATCAGTCCCTCTTTTTTAACATAGGCTGACATTTTTGAGGGTTAACAGCTAACTCACAGTTAGCTCAGTTCACCAACACATTGCAGTGACACCGCTGCTCCCGCACGTTCCCCCAACGTACTAACTACAATACAATTGAGGACAAAAATAAAGTATCAGTCGCCTTCAAAATGAAAGCAATGCAGCTGTATTCATGCATGTTGCACACTTATTAAAGTTCTATTCCTAGTTTCCCATTGACGTCCCGCAGGCCGGTCGGCGACAATGCCAGGTCTGAAACAACCTATGCTCATTTTGCATGAACTGCAAAGATTATGACTCTCTTATTTTTATACATTTCATCCATCTATTTTTACCCGTACTTTGACACTTTTAACTTGTTTTTAGAAAACTATTTACATCCTGATGTCTAAATGAAGTTTTTAGGCAGGGCTACAGTTATTTAAATCTCCTTTTTTTTTATATTTTTAAAAAAGACATGTAGAGGAGCTTTACTCATTTATTGGTTCCAAAATGTTGTCGCAATAAGGCTCATTTGCAAAGAAAGAGGCCAATATTGCACCCAACGTCTGCATATAACCTAATATAGATACATGCAAACAGCAAAGGGGCACAGAGACACTACTTTCTAAGCAGTACAGTTATTTGTCTTATTCCTGCAGATTTAGCAACAAAAGCTGCACAATCCTTTAGTGATTTCGCCAAAAAAAAAGAAGCAAAACAAAGCACAGGCCTCTAAAACCTCTTAAAAATGTGGCCTGAATGAGTGAAATAAAACAGCTCCTCCAGTCACGTCACGAGCAAAGACTTCACACTGACCTGCAACAAAGACACGCATCGCTCTGAATGTGTACACATCCTCACACTCATCGGGCGGTCGGCACGCCGGGAACGATGCCGTTACGACCTACAACACCTCATTGTATTTTCATCAGACATCCCAAAAACATATCGCTTTCATTTCCTACAAAAAAACATGTCATAGTGTCATTGTCGCAGACATCAGTGAGAGGAAACAGACAAAAAAAAAAAAGAAATCCTCTGCTCTGTCTCTCTCATTTTCTATTCATAATTAAAGTGTCTCAGAGGACCCTTGCACTGCGCTGCCCTATTTCCATATTCACACACAAAGAAAGCCTTTTTTATGCTTTGTTCTGTCTGGAGAAATCACTGCTTTTCTCTCATAAATGGTGTCTTCCGGTCCCCACAGAGTTGGATCGTTCTCCCATTCACATTGTGGTCTGATGCCTACACGGCCCGTTGGCTCCATTAACGGTGTCCTACCACCGCGTCTACACCAGCAGAATGCTGACAGGCCCATCAATGATATTCCCATTTACATCTGAAATTTCTAATAAATAAAACAATACATGATAAAAGCACTGATGTATAAATCTGTATGAAGAAGCCTTTCACAGATCACAACGTGTCCAGTAAGTGACACACTGCTCTAATGGCAGACTGAAAAACAAAGAGCGGATATTCTGTAGTTCCATTCAAACTGCGGCACAAAGTGTCCTGATTCTGGTTTGGTCTCTCTCGTGTGGCACAGATCGGATGTTTTCTCTGTGTCCGCGGCAAACAGCTGCACCCGGTCTCCCTTTACTCACTCCGAACCGCAAGTACGAAACAAAAGACTGATCCACACTGATGCGATTATTACTGTGTTCAGCACTGCCACCGCCAAGACCATATGATGGACCGTTTGGGTTTTCATAATGCACATAATTGCAATTAATAAATTACAAAACTACAAACCTTTCAACCCAAGACTATTACTAAATGTGTTTTTGATTGTTGTGTGAAGCCTTGAAGGTTCTAAAATAAAAGACTCAGTTACCATATTGTATATGATTACCATATAAAGTGGTCATTGTTTTTATACAGCATCTAGCCTCTAATGTAATGTCTCAATCTAACTAAGCTCTCTTTCATCCATTTCAGATTGTCATTTTTTGAATTGCCATTTCACATATCAATTAGTTATTTCAATATTTAATTGTGGTTTTTGTTTAGTTTTCTCAAAAATAATTTAATTTTGACTTATCCGAATAGTAGAATCCATTAAAAACAATAAATGTACCCTTTGCTAACCCTTTCATGTATAAATTATGACTAAGTGCTTTTATTCCTCTTTTCTTTCACTGATTCCCACTTCCAGTGGGTTTAAGTTTTCAACTTTAAAATGTGTTCAACAAACCAATAAACAAATTATATATTATGTGTTCACATATTTTAACAAATTCTAATACTGTTCAATGCAATACAAAAATGTTGAACTTTGCTTCTGAGTCCTCAGCCTCCCCCTTTCTCTTCCTCCTCCAATTTGAACAATTGTATTACTCCGTAGTTTTTACTTAATTTAACCAAAAAATACAAATAATCAGTCATGCTGTTTGTGGAACGATCCTTGTCGGTGAAATAACCTTAAGATCTCACAAGAATATTCAAAGGTTTATTTTTTGTTTGTTTTCGAGATTACAGTGAAGATTTAGTGAGGTGCGAACCGACTCTATCGCACACGACGTCATACATCAGCTCATACATTAATGTTTTTTTGTTCCAGTAGACATGTGCATGGCTGCCATTATTGAATATATATATATATTATGGAAAGATGGCCTGATGAAAGAAGCAGCAGACAGAACAATGACTAGATGATTACACATGGACCAAAATGAGTGTCTCAATTAACACAATATCAGAAAGTCATCATTCATCGAACAGACTGCCGTAGAAACTGCAGTGAAAGTGAAGGAATGTGTCAAAGCACAGACCCACAGGTTTTTTTACATCTAAATGGGAGTTTCTGTCTGTTCTTGTTTGGGAGAAAAAAAGATAGAGAAAACAGGAGTGAAGGGAGTGAACTGCCATCAGACATGAAATCTGCAAGTCTCAATTCAAATCAATATTCCACGAGACAAGCTATAACTATGGAATGAGGCGCAGAAAGTCAAAGAAGGATGGAAAAGAAAAAGAATGAAAATAGGTTAATAAAGAAAGAGGATGCGGAAGTGAAGAGGGTGCAGATGGAGGGAGAGGGGATGCTTCAATCTATAAACCATATCTTCATCTCTCTTCCTCCCCCGTATCCTCTTTCATTATGCACGCTTGTCCCTCCAGACCTCACACACACACACACACACACACACACACACACACACACACACACACACACACACTGAGGCACACTCTAATAAAATGTAACAGCTGTGTAAAATGTCAGGCTGGCCTTTTCTCAGATATACGGTTTGAACTAATGCAAACGTTACCCTTTCTCCTCTTCAGCAGAAAGAAACAAGGAGGAGAAGGACGAGCAGAGCAAGGATCTACATGACTTGAGGGATGGAGGGGGACCGGGGGGGAGGGGAGGGAAGCGTCGGACTCCGGGGAATACGAGACAACAAAGACAGAAAGAGTCGGAGACATACAGAGAATACAGACAGCAGCTGAGAAAGGAGGTTTGCAAGCGCTGCAATTTGGGGGTAAGAAAGACAGAGAGAGCCCTTTTCTTTGTCTAAAATGTACAAGAGAAAAGAAACTAGGGGGAATAATCCCTTCTGTCAGAAATAAATATTAACAATGACCTGCAATATACTGGGCCTGATTTCAGCTGGGAGATGCAGAGGCCTTTTATGAGAGCTCCTGAAGGGTGCGAGTAGAATCTCTTTAGCAGTAATTTTAACACCATACAACAAAAAACACGTTTTAACGAGAATCTAATAATGCTGAAGACCTTCAAGACAATCCTATTTAATTCAATTTTGCAATCAAATTTGCCTCAGAGGGCTTTACAATCTGTCCACATACACGGTCCCAGGACCCTCACATCGGAACAGGAAAAACTCCCCCAAAAAAAACCTTTAACGGGGAGAAAAAAGGAAGAAACCTCAGAGAGAGCAACAGAGGATCCTCTACCAGGATGGACAGAAGTGTGATAGATGTCATGTGTACAGAATGAACATAACAGAGTTACAACATATTCAATGCATGTGACAGAAATTATTCATATGATGAGAATAGTAAGTATAATAATGATGGAAACATTATGACTACTAATAATAACAGCAGGAGTGGATATAATAGAATAATAATGATAATCAAAGCAGTAATAGCACCAGTAATAGTTATAGAAATAAAGTGGGTGTCAGCAGGACCATGGCAGGAGGCAGGACCATGGTCCAGATAGAACCACGATCCATGGAAACCTGTGAGAAACCACAAAGACTCGGAGGAAGAATCAAAGTTATTAATGAGCATTAATGGGACATGAATTCATACAGAAGGAGAGAGAGAGAAGAGGAGAGAGGAGTTCAGTCTAGCAGTCTGGGCCTATAGCAGCTTATCTAGAGGCTGGTACGAGGAGAACCTGAGCCAGCCCTAACTATAAACCTGAGCCAGCCCTAACTATAAACCTGAGCCAGCCCTAACTATTAACCTGAGCCAGCCCTAACTATAAACCTGAGCCAGCCCTAACTATAAACCTGAGCCAGCCCTAACTATAAACCTGAGCCAGCCCTAATTATTAACCTGAGCCAGCCCTAACTATAAACCTGAGCCAGCCCTAACTATAAACCTGAGCCAGCCCTAACTATAAACCTGAACCAGCCCTAACTATAAACCTGAGCCAGCCCTAACTATAAACCTGAGCCAGCCCTAACTATAAACCTGAGCCATCCCTAACTATAAACCTGAGCCAGCACTAACTATAAACCTGAGCAAACCCTAACTATAAACCTATGAGAGCGTTTACTCTCGCATGTTGGAGAATACCGTAACGAGCAGCGCACAAAGGTAGCTTGAGTGCCATCTGCTGATCTCTTGCCACGGTGCAATGCACTAGCATAAACAAAGTCAGCAGCAGCAGCAGCTAATATTTACCAATTATCAGCACATTGTTCAGTGGGCTGCATTGGTGAACACTGCTCATTATCTCCTAATGAGCCTGAATGAGTCATCTGATATGAGACAGAAAGACAAGAGTCTGGTTTGTGC